>NC_052168.1:5167373-5486562 GCF_902713615.1 Scyliorhinus canicula | reverse complement strand
TTTGGCCAATGCCTCTGCCCAATGCTCCTTTGGCCAATGCCCTTTGGCCAATGCCTCTCTGGCCAACACCCCTTTGGCCAATGCCTCTCTGGCCAACACCCCTTTGGCCAATGCCTCTCTGGCCAATGCCCCTTTGGCCAATGCCTCTCTGGCCAACACCCCTTTGGCCAATGCTTCTTGACCCGATGCCCCTCTGGCTAATGCCTCTCTGGCCAACACCCCTTTGGCCAATGCCTCTTGACCCGATGCCCCTCTGGCCAATGCTGTTCTGCCCCGGGCATTTTGGTGGAGGTGGAGGCTCTCCTTGATTTGAAAGGGAAATTGGAAGAGGGCTACGGGGATAGGGTGGGGGGGAATGGGGCTGACAGGATTGCTTTGAGAACCAGCATAGACTCGATGGGCTGAATGGCCTTCTGTAAACCAAGCTGCTCCCTGTCGTTTTCACCAGGGCTCTGCAGTGTGATTTAAACCCAGTCTCCTGTCAGAGATCAGGGTGTGACAACTGAGCCAAGCCTGACACCTAGTGTAGGACAGAGAGTATTACAAGTGGACGGTTAGTAACCGGAATGGAGAGCTCCTGGAAAGTGGTCATTTTTGAAGATGGGGTGAGAGGGTTTTTTTCCCCTAAATTTTAGAGTACCAGATTTTTTTTTCCCCAATTAAGGGGCAATTTTAGCGTGGCCAATCCACCTACTCTGCACATCATTTGGGTTGTGGGGGTGAAGCCCAGGGAGGCACGGGGAGAATGTGCAAACTCCACGCGGACAGTGGACCGGGATCGAACCCGGGCCCTCAGCGCCGTGAGGCAGCGGCGCGGACCACTGCGTCATCTTGCCGCCCCCTTTACAGAGATTTTTAGTGGAAGTGGGCTGAGGAGCTGACACCGATTAAAAATAAATTAAAGGGAATTCAGGGACTTGTGAAGTGGGCCTTAGCGAGTGAGGGGGGCCTCAGGAGAGATTTGTATGAAGGACAATCATGGCAACAACGTACTGGTGACATCAGCGCTGGTCAAGCATTAAGGGCGCCTGGGGGCGAAGGCAGTGGAGCTTTGGGAGGGCTCCAGTGGGGATCAAGGCACAGACAAGGGTGGTAATTAAAGCTTTAGGGGATAGCGGGGAGGTTCGACTCAAGCCCAGGGTCAAAGTGAAGCTCCACACTGTCTCATGATTCAGGCCGGACAAGCAGTTAGGGTGGGATTGGAACCAGAGAAGCTAATTTTAACATCAGAATTGTTTGCCGGTTACTCATTCGTCATTCACAGATTCTCTCCCACCTTGACAAATGTGAGGTTATCCATTTGGGTATGAATAACAGCAAAAGGGTTTATTATTTAAATGATAAAATATTAAAACATGCTGCTGTGCAGAGAGACCTGGGTGTGCTCGTGCATGAGTCGCAAAATGTTGGTTTACAGGTACAACAGGTGATTAAGAAGGCAAATGGAGTTTTGTCCTTCATTGCTAGAGGGATGGAGTTTAAGACTAGGGAGGTTATGCTGCAATTGTATACGGTGTTAGTGAGGCCACACCTGGAGTATTGTGTTCAGTTTCGGTCGCCTTACCTGAGAAAGGACGTACTGGCGCTGGAGGGTGTGCAGAGGTGATTCACTAGGTTAATCCCAGAGCTGAAAGGGTTGGATTACGAGGAGAAGTTGAGTAGACTGGGACTGTACTCGTTGGAATTTAGAAGGATGCAGGGGGATCTTATAGAAACATATAAAATTATGAAGGGAATAGATAGGATAGATGCGGGCAGGTTGTTTCCACTGGCGGGTGAAAGCAGAACTAGGGGGCATAGCCTCAAAATAAGGGGAAGTAGATTTAGGACTGAGTTTAGGAGGAACTTCTTCACCCAAAGGGTTGTGAATCTATGGAATTCCTTGTCCAGTGAAGCAGTTGAGGCTCCTTCATTAAATGTTTTTAAGATAAAGGTAGTTTTTTGAAGAATAAAGGGATTAAAGGTTATGGTGTTCGGGCCGGAAAGTGGAGCTGAGTCCGCAAAAGATCAGCCATGATCTCATTGAATGGCGGAGCAGGCTCGAGGGGCCAGATGGCCGACTCCTGCTCCTAGTTCTTATGTTCTTTGCCTGGGGCCCAAATCCCCCCTCCCCACCCCGCCCCGGCCAAACAAAGCGACAGGGGACATCAGTCGAAGCAAGATCAGCGGGCGACACTTCCCCGAGTCCTTCCTGCGCTAGTTAGTAACTGCGAGAAAACGCTGTCAGATTTGCACTTCTGTAGCGCCTCTCACGCCCTGGGGCTGTTTTGCTGTTGGTTAAGTGCCTTTAGAAGTGCGGCCAGAGCGATAGAATGTAGGAAAAGTAGCAGCCAATTTGCGCAGGGCAGGATCCCATTGACAGCGATGTGACAATGGCCCGGAATCCTCTCTCTCTCTTCACAGACGTCATCCGCTCGTCCACCCGGCTTCGGTCTCCCACGGCGACCGTGGGCCCTTTCTGAACCGGTTCTGTCTCTGCCCAGTCACCCAACATCAGTGGGGTCGTTAAAGCCCCAGGCACGCAGTCCGGCGTATCCCACTAACCGTGAAAGCGGGCTTAAAGAACTCCACCTGATCACTGACAAGGCTGTTGCCTGGCCCTGTGACTCAGCACACACTAAATAAATATAATGATGTTGGTGGTGGGACGAATGTTGGCCAGGAAACTGGAAAAAATCCCTCTGCTGCCCTTCAAACAGTGGTTCCATAGAATCCCAACATTGCAAAAGGAGGCCATTCAGCCCATCGAGCCTGCACCGACCCTCCGAAAGAGCACCGTACCTAGGCCCACTCCCCTGCCCTATCCCTGTAACCCCACCTACCCTTTTAGATACTAAGGGGCAATTTAGCGTGGCCGATCCACCCAACCCGCACATCTTTGAACTGCGGGAGGAAACATGAGCACCCGGAGGAAACCCACGCAGATACGGGGAGAACGCGCAGACTCCACACAGACAGTGACCCAGCCGGGAATCGAACCTGGCACTGTGAGGCAGCAGTGCTAACCATTCTGATAAGGGATTGCTTGAGTCAGGTTGAGAGGGCACGACTGGGTAACAATTCAGCTGAATTTGTGTGGGTCAATGATGGGAGCGGGGCAGGGGGTGTTTGGCGGTTTGCGTTGTTTAGAGGATGAAGTGAGCGGACACAATGCGCCTGATGTACCCACCCTTCCTCACTCACCCACTCCCCATTCATTCCTGTCACGCACACTGACCAGCGATCGGGTTTAATTAGCGAACCCAGCAGGCCGATGTGACAGCAGAACTAGGGGACATAGCCTCAAAATAAGGGTAAGTAGACTTAGGACTGAGTTTAGGAGGAACTTCTTCACCCAAAGGGTTGTGAATCTATGGAATTCCTTGCCCAGTGAAGCAGTTGAGGCTCCTTCATTACATGTTTTTAAGGTAAAGATAGATAGTTTTTTGAAGAATAAAGGGATTAAGGGTTATGGTGTTCGGGCCGGAAAGTGGAGCTGAGTCCACAAAAGATCAGCCATGATCTCATTGAATGGCAGAGCAGGCTCGAGGGGCCAGATGGCCTACTCCTGCTCATAGTTCTTATGTTCTTATGTGATTGTGGATGAAGAGTGATAGCGTGATTTCCACTTTTGTGTGCCAAGGTCACCAGCTCAGAGGGTCCTGGGGAGGCCATGGCACAGTGCTTTGTCGCAGGACTAGTAAACGAGAGACCCAGGGCAAAGCCCTAGGGACCCAGGTTCAAATCCCACCACAGCAGATGGTGAAATTAGAATTCAACAAAAATCTGGAATTAAAAGTCCAAAGACGAAACAGTGAACAGCACAGAACAGGCCCTTCGGCCCTCGATGTTGTGCCGAGCATTGTCCGAAACCAAGATCAAGCTATCCCACTCCCTGTCATTCTGGCGTGCTCCATGTGCCAACGAAACCATTGTCGATTGTTGTAAAAACCCCATCTGGTTCGCTAATGTCGTTTAGGGACCCGGTCTGGCCTACATGTGACTCCAGACCCACAGCAATGAGGTTGACTCTTAACTGCCCCCTCAAGGGCAATTACGGACGGGCAATAAATGCTGGCACAGTCAGCGACGCCCACATCCCATGAACAAATAAAAAGAAATGGCGACACAGTGGTTAGCACAGCTGCCTCACAGCACCAGAGACCCAGGGGGGACTGTGTTGCGTTTGCACGTTCTCCCCGTGTCTGCGTGGGTTTCCTCCGGGTGCTCCGGTTTCCTCCCACAAGTCAAAAGATGTGCAGGTTAGGTGGATTGGCCGTGATTAATTGCCCCTTAGTGTCCAAAGGTGTGCAGGTTAGGTGGGGTTAGGGGGGAAAGGGGCATGGGAGTGGGCCTAGGTAGGGTGCTCTTTGAGAGGGCAGGTGTAGGCTTGATGGGCCGAATGGCCCCCTTCTGCACTGTCGGGATTCGATGATTCTCTGATTTACTCGCCTATCCCTTGATATCCTTACTCAATGATAAACTATCCATTTCAGCCGCACAGGTCGTTTGATGATCAGATTGCCTCCCTTACCCCAACCCTGAACGACCTAGTTCGAACTGTCAGATTGTGCCCCCTTGTTCCGGACTTGCCCACCAGAGGAAATAGCTTCTACTATTTTCGTATCGAGGCGTCTGCTTCAGTAAAGCACAGCGGGCTGCTGTAAACTGCCGAGTTCCCTGTATGTCCCAAGAGACACGTTGCTATGGTGACAGAAGCTTTCTAGACAGGCTGAGCTGAAGCAGGGGCTGATAGCCATCCGGTGACATCTGCTTTCCTTTTATTAACATCATTACAGACACGGTATAAATACGTGGAGCCTTAAATCTTGGGAGGTGAATGCAGCAAAAGCCATGGGATTGAGGCATTCGGCCTCAGTCGGCTCAACTACGAAGCCTCGGCCTACTGAATGTCAACAGGGGAGCTTCAGCCTCCAATGGCGTGTCTGACGGGCCAAAGGCTGATCTGTTACCAACTCTGATTGGACAGATTCCAGGAGATTTGGTTGCACAGCCTCTTGCCTCCAATTGCTCCACCCCCTCACCCTGCTCCCTCAGCAATGGTCACCTGGCTCATCCAACAGACATACTCCCTGTGGTGATATGCATCACTGCAAATACACAAGGGGTGAATGTAAATACACTACGACTAAGTAAACACTAGAGGGAGCACCAGAGACGTCATGACATGCAGACATACAGCTAATGAACACATAGAATAGGGCACGACCAATGGGCAGTCAAGACACCCAGAGGTGACACTACAACAAGGGGGCATTACACAACCCATCTATAAGGACAGGGCACACAGGCTCTGTCTCTTTCCACAGGCAACACTTAGAGAATAGGACAGGGGCAGATCAGAAGCATCACACCCACCACGTGGCTTAGAGCAGACTGGTCAGTTAGACTGAGTTACTATAGCAAGATTAGCAGGAGAGTCGAACTCATAGAGAACCGTGCTAATGGTTCAATAAATCACATTGAATGCACTTCAAAGTCTGGAGTATCTTTTGGTCAAAGCTGCATCGAGTTGCAGCCTGTGTTAACCCAGAGTACATAACACAACACCACCCATTGCCCAATTGGGGGGGGGGGGTGATTCCTGTTTGTCGCCCCCAACAGCCTTTTCCCGATTTTTACGACTAGTAAAAAGACAAATGCTAAGAAAAAGGAAAACATTTATTTTACTGCCCCAATCACCTCCCTCCCCTTGGTGGGGAGGGGGGCTGATCCTGGAGGTCAATTTCCAATTCCTGGAGTCTCCGGGGGAAATGTTGGAGAGTTGGCTTCCCCAAGCTGATCGCTGGGATGGAGTTCCGAATCGGGCTAGGCAAATTCTTCTGGAAGGAAATAAATCAACCGCAGGGGCGAAGCAAGAGCAGTTCTACCCGCGTTTGACTTTCGCACGTCAAATATTCTCTGCTGGGATCAACCTGCTTCCTTTACACCTCCGTTCCCTCGTTGGTGAATTGCCGCAGGTCTGTCAGGATCAGTCGGTCCAGTAATCGTTCCCGATTCTTTCTGTCATCAGCTCTTAAGTTCAAGCTAATAGTAAGTTCAGTGCCCTGGGGCAGAGCGTCGCAGAAACCTCTAGCCAGAGGCTTTGGACCCGTCGACGAAGGTGTTTCGAAAATCGGTCCGGTCGCCAATCTGGGGAAAGAGATGGGGGAAAATAAATGGGCTCGCGTTACGCTCGCGAAGACAACCCGTATTGACAGGGCACAGTTAACGCTGCGCTGTGGCCCAGGGCACGTCCCAGGTTCCTGAAAGCACGGCTAACAATGGCGTGCGAACTGACTACCGCAACGTCTGCACTTATAAAGCTGCTTCCATACACCTCAATAGGACCACTTCATTGGCTGAGGCTGTGCAAGGGATGATCATTTCTGCTGACATCGGTGTTTTTCAAACTCCAGGTTCAGAACGGAAGTTCCTCACACAGCCATGGCTGGAGGAGGGCCCACGTTTTTGTGGATTGTTAACCCAGTAACGTAACCACTTACACTATCACTCCCACAGCTCGTCCACCTGCAAGAAGCAGAGTCTCTGAATGTTTTTAAGGCTGAGGTGGATAGGTTCTTGGTAAGCAAGGGGGAGGAGGGGGGGGGGGGGGGGGGGGGGGGGGTGAAGGGTTATCGGGGGGAAGGTGGGATTTAGATTGTAGATTATATCCGATTTTAAAAAAATTAAATTACGGGATGTGGGTGTCGCTGGCTGGGCCAGCATTTATTGCCCATCCCTAGTTGGCCATTAGAAGGTGGTGGTGAGCTGCCTTCTTGCACGTCACAATCCTTCAGGTGTAGGTACACCCACTGTGCTGTTAGGGAGGGGGTTCCAGGATTTTGACCCAGCGACAGTGAAAGAACGGCCGATAGATTTCCAAGTCAGGGTGGTGAGTGACTTGAAGGGGAACCTCCAGGTGGTGGGGTTCCCAGGTATCTGCTGCTCTTGTCCTTCTAGATGGTAGTGGTCATGGGTTTGGAAGGTGCTGCCAAATGGAGCCTTGGTGAGTTGCTGCAGTGCATCTTGTAGATGGTACACACGGCTGCCACTGTGCGTCGGTGGTGGAGGGTTTGAATGTTTGTGGAAGGGGGGGGGGGCAATCAAGCGGGGCTGCTTTGCCCTGGATGGTGTCAAGCTTCCAGAGTGTTTTTGGAGCTGCACTCATCCAGGCAAGTGGAGAATATTCCATCACACTCCTGACTTGTGCCTTGTAGATGGTGGACAGGCTTTGGGGAGTCAGGAGGTGAGTTACTCACCACAGGATTCCTAGCCTTTGACCTGCCCTGGTAGCCACAGTATTTATATGGTTAGTCCAGTTTAGTTTCTGGTCAATGGTAACTCCCAGGATGTTAATCAACCATGATCTTATTAAATAGCGGAGCAGACTGAAGGGGCTGAATGGCCTCCTCCTGCTCCTTGTTTGCATGTCTGTTTGAATCTTCAATTGTCTACATGTGTTTATGCAACAAGATCCCCAATAATAGCACCACCAGTGCCTTTGAACACGTGTGTGTGACTCACAGCCTGGCAAACATCACATTAGGGTGTGCGATTCTCCACCCAGTGGAGTCCCAGTGGAATCCTGGGCTGTGATTCACACCCTAGTGTTACAGCTGTCTCGGCTACAGAACTTGCTCCTCCTAATCTCGGTGCTGGCTGGAGCATAGCACTGGTCAGCTCCAAATCACAGGATCGGACAGACTCCAACCCAGCCTCGGCTGCTGAGAATTGCCCTGAGGGATTGGGGGTCAAACCGTGGGTTAAGACTAAATGAGCCACGGTTGTACATCTGCTTCCCCGAGCTCTTAATCACCTTCGCACGCACATGGTGCTGTCAGCGAGCTCTCAGTGGCTAGCACCCTTGCCTCTGAACGAGACGATCGTGGTTTCAAGTGCCGTTTGAGAGTATTGAGAACAATGTCTGGGCGGATGCTGCACTGCCGGAGGTGCTGCCTTTCATCGGGCACACAGAGCCGAAACCGGCCATCCCAACCAACCAGACCGTGCTAATATTCACACTTCACTTGAACCTCTTCCTGTCTTTCCTTATCAAGCAGGGGAGATGGTGGCTCACCGGTCACGCCATTGGATCCAGGGACCCAGGCTAATGTTCTGGGGACAGGGGTTCAAACCCCAGCGTGGCAGCTGGTGGAATTTAATACGGGTGGCACGGTGGTTGGCGCACAGCACTGGGGACCCGGGTTCGATTCTGGCCTTGGGGTCACTGTCTATGCGGAGTCTGCACGTTCTCCCCGTGTCTGCGTGGGTTTCCTCCGGCTTCCTCCCATAGTCCAAAGATGTACAGGTTAGGTGCATTGGGCGTGCTAAATTGCCCCTTAGTGTCCAAATGTTAAGTGGCGTTATAAGACCATAAGACCATAAGACATAGGAGTGGAAGTAAGGCCATTCGGCCCATCGAGTCCACTCCGCCATTCAATCATGGCTGATGGGCATTTCAACTCCACCTACCAGCATTCTCCCCGTAGCCCTTAATTCCTCGCGACATCAAGAATTTATCTATCTCTGCCTTGAAGCCATTTAGCGTCCCGGCCTCCACTGCACTCCACGGCAATGAATTCCACAGGCCCACCACTCTCTGGCTGAAGAAATGTCTCTGCATTTCTGTTCTGAATTTACCCCCTCTAATTCTAAGGCTGTGCCCACGGGTCCTCGTCTCCTCGCCTAACGGAAACAGTTTCTTTGCGTCCACCCTTTCTAAGCCATGTATTATCTTGTAAGTTTCTATTAGATCTCCCCTTAACCTTCTAAACTCCAATGAATACATTCCCAGGATCCTCAGCCGTTCATCATATGTTAGACCCGCCATTCCAGGGATCATCCGTGTGAATCTCCGCTGGACACGCTCCAGTATGTCCTTCCTGAGATGTGGGGCCCAAAACTATGGGGATAGGGTGGGGGAAGTGGGCCGAGGATAGGGTGCTCTTGCGGAGGGTTGGTGCAGACTCGATGGGCCAAATGGCCTCCCTCTGCACTGTAGGGATTGTATGACAGCTTTTTCACATCGACCCGAGAGGGCAGGCACGAACGGGGTTTAATGTCTTATCCGAAAGACCGAGCCTTCAACCGTGCAGCGTTCGCCCAGAACTGCACCGACAGTGTGGGCCTCGATTATGTGGCTCAAGCCTCTGGGATGGAATTGGCGCTCGCAATCCTCTGACACTGAGATGAGAGGCCTACCCACTGAGGCCGGCCTGGGTTAAATGGTGGGCCGTCGTGGTAATGTCACTGCAGTCCAGAGGCACAGGTTCATGCTCTGAGGACCAGGGTTCAAATCCCACCACGGCAACTGGCGGAATTTAAGTTCAACTAATAAAATATGGAATTATATAAGCAAGAGTGACCACGAAACTGTTGTCGATTGTCGCAATACCCATCACTCATGTCCCTTTAGGGGAGGAAATCTGCCGTCCTTACCCGTTCTGGCCTACATGTGACTCCAGACCCACACGGCGATGGGATCGGCTCTTAGCTGCCCCTCGGAAATGGCCTGGCGACGCACTCAGCTCAAGGGCAACTAGGGATGGACAACAAATGCTGGCCAAGCCCAGCGATGCCCGCATCCCACGAGAAAATAAAGAGGTCTCCGATTCCAGAGCTCGAGGGTGTAAAGCAGACGTTAACGGCCAATTCTTAAACAAGCAGCAACTGCAGTGATTTTGTGTCACTGAAGGTGGCCATTTGGCCCATTGTTTCCATGTCATTCAGCAAGAGTGAGGATTGAACAATCCCACCCAATATTCATACTTGTCTTTTTTGGCGCTGGGTGACCGGCCGGGTTAATGTTTTGGCAGAGGGATACCGCGACCTGGCAACAGGCGGCTGGATGTCCCCTGGCAACACGGGGCCTTCTGACCGGCAGGACGGTTGCCATGTGCGGCCTGTCTTGGCCGCTATCCAGCGCGATGTCTGGGCCCGGTCCCCCCTCCCCCCAACCTCCGCCCGCCTTGCTGCCGGTCCTACCTCCAGGGGCACCCGCGGGCCATCACGAGGCCCAGGCCCTCCACCGCCTGGCCGGCTTCCGCGACCGCAACTCGCGCACGGCCCGCTCGTTCTTGAACTCCACCAGCGCCATGGTGATGGCGGCATTCCAGGCGGTGCCGGCCTTGCAGCGGAAGTCGATCTCCCGCCGGTCGGTGGTCACGATGGTGAAGTAGACACGGGTGCCCTTCCTCTCCACGCACTCCAGCTTCCAGACGGAGTCGAAGCTCAGCTCCTTGCGCCTGCCGCCCCTCCCGTCGCCGCTGGCAAAGAGCAGGCTCTGCGCGGTCAGCGTGCATCGTTTCTTTCTCCAAAGCTGGAACAGATTCTCGCTCCTTTTCTCCAGCTCCCCCTCTTTGATTGCTGCTCCCGATGTCACAGTCGGTCCTATCATCTCTCAACAGGTTAACTCGCCAACATCCCGCAGCGATTCCTGATTAAGGATTCAGTCCCTCCGGGGGCTTCCAGCCCCCTATCGTCTGGGACAACAGACGCCTGTTGATCACCTCTTTCCCACCCCACCCCTCGCCTACTCTCTATCTTTCTCTCCCCCGGTCCGCTCAGCTGATCTCCCTTTCAGCTGTCTCTAACTGGGTCAGTCGCCGAGAAGCAGCTGATGAAGGCTCCACCCCGCCCCCCCCCCCCCCATCCCTCATCTGCTCCCTCATGACGCCACCACCAGACCAACGTCGACACTCCCCACTTCCTTAACTCTTCAAAGTCCGTTTCACTGCTGTCATAGGGACATCACTGCTTTCACTCACCCAGAACGGAGCTGGGTGAATGGGGCCTATCTAAGGCTTCTTTATCTTAAACTGAAGCGTCTGTTGAAAGGCTGGAGTGATTTAAGCCCTTGCAGCAGCTTTGAGAACATTTTAAAATGTTCAACACTATTTATTTTTCCAGAATAATTAAGGAGAAACAATTCTCACTGCAGCAGGAACGATAATCAGAGGAGGCATTGAGGCTTTCTTAAAAATAAATTTAGAGTGCCCAATTAATCTTTTCCAATTAAGGGCCAATTTAGCCTGGCCAATCCACCAACGCTGCACATCTTTGGGTTGTGGGGGCAATACCCACGCAGACATGGGGAGAATATGCAAACTCCACACGGACAGTGACCCAGAGCCGGGATCGAACCTGGGACCTGGGCAACGTGAGACAGCAGTGCTAACTACTGCGCTACCCTTCCCCAATTATTTTTTTTTACAATTAAGGGGCAATTTAGTGTGGCCAATCCACCCATCCTGCACATCTTTGGGTTGTGGGGGCGATACCCACACAAACACGGGGAGAATGTGCAAACTCCACATGGGCAGTGACCCAGGGCCAGGATCGAACCTGAGACCTCGGCGCCGTGAGGCAGCAGGGCTAACCACTGTGCCACCGTGCTGCCCTCCCAGATTCGGTTATTAACTTAGAGCTGACTCTAAATGAAAAGACTAAGTTGCTGCAATGTACCCGCGATGCCACATTAAAAACCCACCAAAAGCCCCGAGGCTGTCAGTATTCTGGTGTAGCATCTCCCAGGAGTATCCAGTGCTGAGTAAAACAAGCATTTTGTCGCTATTGCCCTCAGAATGACCTACACGTGTGAGGTTGGATTTTCCGTGTTCATAAAGCTGAAGACAGCACAAAGGAACTGGCGAAACTCTGAACCCGATATGCACACCGCCCTCTGCTCCATTGAACCGGACTTCAAGCAAGATCGTGAGGCCAAAGCAGGCTCATCTTTCGCATTAAAAGGTAAACGAACATGGCGTGTGTCGCTCAGCATGTGTCATGATGGTTGGCTTGTTGCCCAAAGTGGGTCCCGGGAGAAAAAAAGTTTGAAAAACACTGTTGTAGCCCCATTTAGCACAGTGGGTGAAACAGATTGCTTGTAATGCAGAACAAGGACAGCAGCGTGGGTTCAATTCCCATACGGGCCTCCCCAAACAGGTGATGGAATATGTCGACTAGGGGCTTTTCACAGCAACTTCACTGAAGCCTACTTGTGACAATAAGCTATTATTATTCTCCTCTTCCATCCTCATAGCTGTACAAGTTTATTTCTCTCAAGCCCCCGCCCAATCTCCCTTTGAAATCATTATCAATTTCACTTCCACCAGCCTGGTACTCAGCGGGTTCCAGTTCGAATGACACCTCTCCAGCACTTGTATCCTGTCTTTCTACATTGGAAAAAAAACTCTGTTTGACCTTTTTAAAAGTTGCTGCATAATTGTAAAACAGTGAAACACAACTTGTCATTCTTGGCAATTCGTGGCCAGGTCACTGGGGGACTAAAACACTCCGTCTCTCGGGCAGGGACTGGAAATGGCACGACTTTTCTCATTAACTGGTTACAAATTAATCTGCTTCCCAGGGCTCAGGGTGGATTTAAGAGCAGGCCACAAAGCAGATTAAGCTGCTTAATCTCCAATCGCAGGACACACCAAATACCCCTGTAATAGCCTAGGATTTACAGCCTTGAACTGGTTATCCAGTGTCCGGGGGGGGGGAAGGGTGGGTGCATGGGCTGAAAGTAGTCTTTACAATTCTGATTACAAGGCAAAGGGATTGAAAAAAAGCCATCAGTTTAAACATGTAATTCGAGCACCCAGGGTGAATTTGAACTGTTTGACAGATCTAGGTCTTTAGCCTTACAGGAGAGCACAGGCTCCAGGTGCTTGGTGAGTGAGATCATGCCCACATATACCAGTGTACATCTTACCATCATGCTCCCTGCACATATCTGCAGACGCCTGCATATCTGTATTTAACAGCAAATGTGACAGTGGCTGGAAAGGAGTTATTGAAAGTGTGTGTGTGTGTGTGAGAGAGAGAGAGAGAGCTGAATAAGTGAACAGCTCATTCATCAATGCCACAACACCAGCCTCAATGGGTGCAGGGAAAGTGAAAAAGAGGATCAAATCAAAACATAGATGGAGGATTGTAAACTGGAAGTGTGCTGCCTTCCGTCACTCGACAGTCATTCAATCCACTGACAAGTTTTAAACATTGAATATTTTTAAATTATGGCGAAGTCATACATACATTGCAAACCAAAAGCTCTAATCCCCTTCGAAGAGACTCAAACTGACGCCATGTAATCCCCCGACCGGTATTAAACCGGATTACCCTGCAAGATTGATGTTTGGGTGGCCATTGCTCAGCGAGTGGAATTCAGGCTTCAAGCCACAAGGTCGGGCATGTCAGCTTCCGTCCAGAGGCTATCACAGTACAGTGAGAGTGCTGCACTGCCAAAGCTGTCACCCGACAGGCTTGGGAACGAGCCCACCATCATTATTTCGAAGAACAGGCGAGCTACCCCACTCCCGCCCCTACCCCCCCACCCCACCCCCCCACCCCACCCCCCCACCCCTACCCCCTCCCCACACCCCTACCCACCCCACACCCCTACCCCCTCCCCACCCCACACCCCTACCCCCTCCCCACACCCCTACCCCCTCCCCACACCCCTACCCCCTCCCCACACCCCTACCCCCTCCCCACACCCACCCACCCCTCCCCTCACCTCACCCCTACCCCCTCCCCACACCCCTACCCCCTCCCCACACCCCTACCCCCTCCCCACACCCACCCGCCCCTCCCCTCACCCCTACCCCCTCCCCTACCCCCTCCCTACCCCCTCCCCACCCCCCTACCCCCTCCCCACACCCCTACCCCCTCCCCACACCCCTACCCCCTCCCCACCCCACACCCACCCACCCCCTCCCCCACACCCACCCACCCCCTCCCCACACCCACCCACCCCCCTCCCCACACCCACCCACCCCCGCCCCTACCCACCCCACACCCCCTCCCCACCCCCCACCCCACCCCCTCCCCAACCCACACCCCACCCCCTCCCCTACCCCCCCCCCCACCCCCTCCCCAACCCACACCCCCCCCCCTCCCCAACCCACACCCCACCCCTACCCCCCACACACCCCTACCCCCTCCCCAACCCCCACACCCTACCCACCCCCCCCTACCCCCTCCCCAACCCCCACACCCTACCCACCCCCCCACCCCACCCCTACCGAACCCCCCACACCCTACCCACCCCCCCCACACCCCCCACCCACGCCCCTGCCCCCCACCCCTACCCCCCCACCCACGCCCCTGCCCCCCACCCCTACCCCTGCCCCCCACCCCTACCCACGCCCCTACACCCCACCCACCCACGCCGCTACCCCCCCACCCCTACCCCCCCACCCATCCCACAAACCCACGCCCCTACCCCCCACCCACCGTCCTTCTTTATCCCTCAATCAACATCATGAAAACCGATGAGCCTTACTGTTTTGGGAGAGCTGGTTCAGTGAAATTGGCTGCCATGTTGCCAACGGCGATCACACTTCAATGGCTGTAAAATGCATGGAGGGTGACACACTGGTATTGTCACTGGATGAGTAATCCAGCGACTCAGGTTCGAATCCCACCAGGGCAGTTGGTGAAATTTGAATTCAGTAAAAATCTGGAATGGAAAGTCCAATGACGACCATGAAAACCATTGTCAATAAAACCCATCTGGATCACTCATGTCCTTTAGGGAAGGAAATCTGCCGCCGTTACCCGGTCTGGCCTACACGTGACTCCAGACCCACAGCAATGTGGTTCACTCTTAACTGCCCCCTCAAACGGCAATTAGGGATGGGCAATAACTGCTGGCAGAGCCTGCGGCGCCCAAGTCCCATGAACGAATAGATAAAATGGTGAAATTAGAATTCAATAACAGGAAGCACGGCAGTTATCTTCAAAGCATCAGGGGCCTTGGTTCAATCCAACCTTTGGTCACCGTCAAGTGTGAAGATTGCATGTTCTCCCAATGTCTGCGTGGGCTTCCTCCCCCAGGCCAAAGATGTGCAGGTGAGGTAGTTTGGCCACACTAAATAGTTAGTAGTTAGTGGCTATTTGGCCACACTAAATAGCCCCCTTAGTTTCAAACGGTTAGAACATACAGTGCAGAAAAAAAGGCCATTCGGCCCATCGAGTCTGCACCAACCCTCTTAAGCCCTCACTTCCACTCTATCCCCATAACCCAATAACTCCTCCTAAACCTTTTGGTCACTAAGGGCAATGGCCAATCCACCTACCCTCCATGCCTTTGGACTGTGGGAGGAAACCGGAGCACCCGGAGGAATCCCACACTGACACGGGAAGGACGTGCAGACTGCACAGACAGTGGCCCAATGGGGAACTGAACCTGGGACCCTGGCGCTGTGAAGCCTCATTTGTGCTAGTTGTGGGGTGGAGTTATGGGGATAGGGCGGGGGAGTGGGTCTCGGTAGGGTGTATTTTTTCGGAGTCAGTGCAGGTTCGATGGGCCAAAATGGCTTCTTTCTGCCCTGTAGGGACTCTAGGATAATCTGAAGTTGTAGGGGGGGGGAGAGAGACAGAAAAACAAATCATCACTGTTGTAATAATAACGACTTTATTCTTAGAAAAAAGAGAAGTCATAGCCTTTCGTCAGTTTCTCATCATTTTGTCCACATTTCCAGCAGTGATTGTCTTACAGGTTTGTTAAAACATCCCAAAATGCAACATGTTTATTCAAAGCCCTCTGAAGGTGCGTAAACAGCATAGACCACTTCTCATTCATGTAATTCCCCAGCGCAGACAGCAGAAACTGGAGCATCACCCAGACACGTCTGTTATTATTTGATTTCTGAAAGAACGATGCTCATTTGAAGAGCAACGCTGCTAGACCTGGGGGAACAATGGGGGCAGTGGGAGCGTGACCAGAAACAGGAGCCCAGTCCACTTCAACATGTAGTGTTCATCCTAGTGTTGCACCCTTCAAATGTTCATCGTATCGACCCCCCCCCCCCCCCTACACTTCGCTAACACCCTTCAAAATGTTGCTGGGTTAAAAATAATAGATGGCATGACAAGCTTCACAAACTCTTGTGCATATCCTCACTCATCCCCACGATAGGAACACTGAAGAGGGGGAAATCTGCCCAGCTGAAAATGAAGCACGATACTAGAAACACAGACAGATCTAGGTAACACTCCAGACAACCTGTCTGGAGCTCAACCCTAACCAGGCGTTTAAGGTTTAAAAAAAAAACCTGCCGTACGAAAGATGACCAAAGTCTGTGGTTTTATGACTGAAGCCAACTTCAGTCTCCATTAAACAGCGAGGACGAGTCTATTTTTCCATTTAAAAAAAATCATTGCCCTCTTTTCAAGGATCCAAACGTTGAGGTTTGGATGAGCTGCCAACAATTTTATTGTCAATAAAAAAATTGTATGCCTTTTCCAACTTTCTCCCAGATCCCATTCCGGCCCAAGAGGTCACCCACCAGCTTGTGAGGATTCCCTCACTACCGCCCCCCCCCAAGTGGGTCGCTCGCACAAGGCAGGCTGACCAGAGGCAACACTGGAGAGGATGGAGGAGGAGGAGACGTCATCAGGCTGATCTTTGACAGAGATGAGCATCAGAAGCTCAAATACTGGCAGTGTTTTTTTCTTTATAAATATAAAAAAAAAGGTTCTCCGAATGCTATGCTGCCAGATAAATTGGCGAGGGTGCCGTGGGACCTGGTGGAGACTGGACTCTGCGTGTTTAAACATTAACGGGGCTTCCTAATTGCCACAGTAAACGTAAGCAAATGGGCCTCTGTCTAGTCCCCGATTCCTCCCCACCCCCCTCCTCCTCCTCCTCCCCACCCCCAAGGTTTCAGCCAAAGAACCAACACACTGCAATTTGCAATCAGTGGCCTCCATTAGGCAGCAGATACTGGGGCGTGAAATGGGCAGTTTTTGGTTGGGGTGGGGGAAACAGGTGTTCAAACTAATGTTGTGTTAACTCTTTGGGGCGGGGGGGGGGGGGGGAGGCTATTTCTAATTGTTAACGAACTTCAAATTCCACACCCCACTGGCCAGAGTGCATCGATTCACGGTGCCACCCTGATCAACAGGAGGCATTGGAACATGCATCTTGACCAGACTGATTGCAACCCAAGTGCCAAATGGGCATTGCAATGCTCACTTCTGGCTCTTAACCAAGGTTGCTCCCCTCCCTCCCTCACACCCCCAATGTCCCAAGGTTTCCACAACTGCTGATGCACAGGGTGAGAGGGCAGCTGCAACAATCCTTCAGAAACATCCAATCCCCTCAGAATATGAGAGCATCTTTCAGACATGGCCCACTTCCATCATTCACATAGCTTATTCAATTCCACTTAAAAGAAAAATGCCTGGTTATTAGTGACACAGGTTATCACTGCAAAATACAAACAAATATCCTCTCAACCTCCTTGTCCCCGGACATCAGGTCCTGGGGTAGCGGCATGAGGGCACTGCCCCTTTCAGTCGATTAAGATGCCAGCTTGCATTAACCTGCAGAGAAAGAATTATTCAAGTTCCATCAGATATCCAGTGAACCTCAATAGGCAGCTTGGAGCGTTGACAAGCCCGACCTCCTTCAGATCAATGGTGTCGGACTTGTGCCCATTTCTTCAAGGCCAATTCTCAGCACCAGCCCTCACCCCACTTCCCCCTTCTACCCAGTAACTGCACCTGATCCTGCGGCTGGTTTCTTTAGGTTGGCCTTCGTCACTGGATGTAGGCAGCTAATCCCTGCTAACACAGCAGCAGTGAGAGAGAGGGGTAGACACGCACGCAAATTCCTGCACCCGAAGATTTCAGAACTCCCCCCTACGAGTGCAGTTAGTTAGTGTTAAGAATTAGGCTTTGAACGCAGGAAGACCCGCAGTTCTGTTGTTGCAGCTACCCCCGGGGATAAGCAGCAGGACTAGAGTTGAGTAACGGATATTTCTCCGGCTGTGACGCTGGCACGCCAGGGTGAGGAAGCCAACGAGTTCACTTTGCCAAGCTGGAGGGGAAATCTGGAGTGGGGGGGGGGGGGGCGCATCAGACACTTGGAACAAACCCCCCCCCCCCCATCCCACCGGCTGTGAACTTACTTTGCTCCACCTTCGGGTGCAGAGTTTCATGCCAACCCGGTGTCAAAACCGTCTTGGCTCCTTTAACAAGAGGAGTATTCAATTACTTAAAGGAACTATGAAAAAAAGGAAGTGACATTTCCCAGTTGATGGATTCATTGTTCTTTTCCCCCCCCCCCCCGCCTCCCCAACGCCCTCCCCCAATCCCCAAATAAGTTGGGATTTTGATTCAATGAATGAAAAAAAACAAAATCACTCAAGCAGTTCAAATGTCTCCCAAAACACACACAGCGGGGCTGAAATGGCAAGAGGGCCGAGATTACCACGTCTTAATTTCAAACCAGGGATGGTTAGCCCATTATCCGAAGGCAGCTGTGGAACATTACAGCACCGTGTGTGTGTGTGTGTGTGTGTGTGAAGAGGTACTCCCACACAAGGAGTGGCACAGGTGCAGTCTCTCAAGGCTATTGGACACGTGGGTGAAAGTCTGGGCAACTCAAGTGAATAGAACGTACAAGGGTTGGTACGTCACACTTGACAGGTGATGGGCAGCTGCATGAGGCAAAGGGTGAATTCAAATGGGGAGGGAAGGAAAGGCGGGAAAGGAAGCAGTGGGAATGGGGTAGCCGTGCCCGGTACTCTCGTGGTCGCCATGAATGCGGAGCGGAGAATGTAGTTGAACAAAAGCACAGTCATTGAGGTGTCGTATCACGATGACAAAACCCCAACTCCTGCACTGGTGGGTAGTGTCTACAGCTCAGCAGGGTCGCCTCTACACCCGACAAGAGGTTTTCAGTTATTAACATCGTCCCTCAAAAAAAAAAGACGACATGTTCCAAGCTCAGTCCCTTTTGGGGAAACATTAACTTCCGGACACCCTCACAATACAGGGCTGACACGAGTCCCCAAGGCCAGAAATTGGCATCAGTCGCTGACAGGTCAGTGGTTAAGGGCAACAGGGAATTATATCAAAGCTCAAACTACTGCTTGTTGACTGGTCAGTAAATGGAAGCATGACTTGGCGAGGGCTCCAAACGGCAGGAGACAGCAGTATAGAACCCATTCCAATCTGCTTTCTCTCTGGCCAGAGGGGTCAATTAAAAAAAAAAGGCCCATCTCAGGGATGGTTATGGGGGAACGAGGGGGGATGTGAGGGGTGGGGAAACAACACTGTGGTGAGCAGATATAGTCACTGTGATTGTGACCGGAAGCTGCTGATCTTTTTTGGGGGGGGGGGGGGGGGGGGGGGGAGTGTTTTATGCCACCACTTTCACCATTTTCTTTAGCTTTCAAACTGAAAAGAGCAACAGAAAAACCAAGCGTACCGACTTTGGGTTATACTGGAACAGTGAGGAGCGTTGATGAACTCAGAGGCCCATCTCTTTGGCAATATCAGAGACACAGGTATTATAACGCGCTCTGTCAGGGGGGAGTATTTAACAAGTGGGAAAAGTGCCAGCATTCATCCGTCCCATCTCCCCGAGGCAAATTAAAATTTTCCAACGACTTCCACGATAGCCGAGAGAGCTCCACCTTTGAGAGTCAAGAACCCCCGGGGCGGACATCAAGAGAACGAAAAGCAGGTGGGTTGTGGAAAGGCAGGTGGCGGAGTGGGGAAACTGACCTCGAGCTCCGAGATTACACAAGACAGATGACACTACGCCATGACTTTAGGGAGTTAATAGCTGGCTTGCTTTTGACAAGTTTCCCTGACTACACGAACCAGCACAAAGGGAGCATTATAGCACTTCCGTACTGAAGGAGGGGGGTAAAAACAAACACACACACAGGCTTCCAAACCTCGAAACAAGCCACTGGGATCTATAAATGGGACTGAAGGCCACCGCGTGCAGACAGGCAACAAACCAGCTGAAAACAGGGGAATCAGTTCAGACATTTGCACAAACATTGCATTGTAAAGTCATTCCTCAGCAAAATCCTTTCAGGGAGGTTGACGACTGTGACACAGAAGGGGCCATTGCAGTGTTTGGTCAGGGCTAGGGTGGGGGTGGCGGGGAGGTTTCTAAAGTGAACACCAGGCAGCATTTGGTTCCTACGGCAACACAAGCAATGGAAGCATTTTAAACAAGTTCAGGAGTCCTCGAGCTGCAGTTACTGAATCATGGCCACACCATGCCTGGCACCAACGAGCAAACCCGTTTCTTTGAACAAACAACGCGTGTGAAAGAGTGGCACAGGGATGCCAAGGAGCTCCGCGCACAAACATAAAGCCACTGCTTCAAAGCCAGTGCCCCATCCCATTTCAAAACCTGCGCTAAAGGACACAAACCACCCACTGCAGTGTTCTCACCTCGGAGTGCGTAATCCCACCCTGATCATCCTTCCGGTTCACAGGGCCGGCAGCGCTGTGTGCAATCCCGACGACACTCACAAGTAGCTTCATTACCTAGGGCACGACCCCCTAACCCCCCGAGCTGTGCCACATGGCAGACAGGTGGTAGGTGCTGGGACGCGGTGTCCTGCAGCCCCGAAACTTCAGGGGACAATACCAATGGAAAAGATCAGCAGATTTGGCTACTCCGTTTGCTAATGCTTCTCAGATTAAACATTCCAAAGTTCAGCCCCAATCACAGCAAAATTAATCTCAGGTCATGGCAATTACACGGTTCACCAAAGCATGCAGTCGTCTTTTTTTAAACAAAGGAAAACACAAAGAGTAAAACAAAAAGCACAACCAGCACCAAGGGAGGTGGTCAAGACTCCAGATTTAGTGTCTTTAAAGCAGCGTCAGCGCCTGCTCAAAACGGTGAAACCAGCAGCCCCCCCCCCCCCATCTCGCCCTTTTCAAGCGGGACGCACACTTGGATGGAACCGCACTCGATGGAGATGAAGGCAGGCGAGGGGCACTCATTCCCCACCCGAAGCCGTGTGGATCAGAGTTGCTGACAAAACAGTCTCGAAGGCAGACTTCTGCAGCACCTCCTGCTTACGGTTGGTTGAGGGTTTTGGGGGGAGGCCTCAATAGTCCCTCAAGCAGATTTGGTCGCTACCTGTGGTTTGACCCAAGATCACGGGCATCTCATTGAAACGGACAGAGCCGGACGAGAGGGAGTTAAAATTCTGGTTCTTGCCCCGATTTCTGAAATCTCAGGGCTCCACAATTCACGGATCTGCGCAATCGGGACTTCCCTCGTGAACGGTGAATAAAATGAAGAGTCTCGGTTAGCTTGTTTAAATCACAGAGCATGCTGGAAGGAGAAAGACATACTAGGACAAGGTGGAACGTTAAAAGGGGGATTCTTGCCTCGCACAATATTTCACCAGAAAAATAGACTAGAAAGTTTTGGGTTTCCTTCATCTCCATGAAAAGTTACTGAATCAGCTCGTGAGACAGTCTTTTTGTCGCACGAAACATTAATGCTACATGAAGCGGCCGGAGCACGGGGACGGCCCCGGACCAGTAACGCCTTTCCTTGCGGGAAGGACATCCGTAGTGTTGTGTTTTAGGGTTGGAGGGAGGGAAAAAGGGGGGGGGGGGGAAAGAGAGAAATTCAGTGTGGCTGGTGGCGCTGAAAAGTGCTCTAGAATTTCCGATAGGGCTTCTGGAAATCACCGGTGTTGAGTCTGGGGCGCGGCAGGTCGCCGAACATCTCGGTGCCGTCCGTCACGCTCATGGCCAGGGCTTTCATGCTGGCAGCAATCTTGTCCAAATCTGGTGAAGGGAACTGGAAACAGAGAGTCAGTTTGCGGGTGGCACAGCAGGTCAGCTCGCGAGAGACACCGGCGGATAACAGGGTTAAACAGCAGAGCCAGGGTCCTTATGACAACCTAGCAATCAAACGGCAGCACCTTGGACCTGAAACATCACATCTGCTCTCTCTCGATCCGCAAAGAGGCTCCTGGACACTTTCCCTGTGGTTTTATTTCAGCTCTTTGCTGCAGTAGAGGCCAGCTCAAGTCTCCCCTCTCACTGCTCAATGGAAAGGCTTAGGTGGGGTGCGCAAGAGGCAGAGGGAACAGGAACAATTTATGAAGATGCGGTACAGTAGTTTCAACTGAGCAAAGGGCCCCCCGGATGCTTCACGGGATCACTATCAAATACCTTTCAGGGAAATATTAGGACCAGTGACCAAAAGCGTGGTCAGAGACAGGTTTTCAGGAGCATCTTAGATGGAGAGAAAGATTTAAGTGAGGGAACTCCAGGGCTTACAGCCAAAAGTTGCTGAAGGCGCACCGCCAATGGAGGAGTGTTGGAAGATAGGGATGCGAAAGAGGCCAGATTTGTATGAGTGCAGGGATCTGAAGATTGCTTGGTTTAGCTGGGGTGGGGGGCTGATCGATTTGTATTTCAAATTCCACATTCCCATCCACCCCCAATAACCTTTGATCCCCTCGCCCAACACAAATCAATCTACCTCCATCTTAAAAATATTCAGTGACTCCTGCCTTCTCGAGCAGAGAGCTCCAAAATTGCACAACCCCAAGAGAAAGAGTTTCTCTGCATCTCGGTCCTAAAAGGGTGACCTTACCCCCAAACCCAGGGAAAGAGTTTCTCTGCATCTCGGTCCTAAAAGGACGGACACAAACACACACGCACGCACACCCTACCCAAGGTTAACACCTCATCCCCATAACCCAGTAACCAAGGGCAATTCTGGACACTAAGGGCAATTTATCATAGCCAATCCACCTAACTTGCACATCTTTGGACTGTGGGAGGAAACCGGAGCACCCGGAGGAAACCCACGCAAACAGGGGGAGGATGTGCAGACTCCGCACAGACAGTGACCCAAGCCGGAATCGAACCTGGGACCCTGGAGCTGTGAAGCGATTGTGCTATCCACAATGCTACTGTGCTGCCCTTGAATGACTTGAATCAAGTCATCCCTCGCTCTCCTACCTAAACTCCCAGCGGGAACAAGCCTAATCTGTCCAACCTTTCCTCACAAAACAACCCGCTCATTCCAGGAATCGATCGAGTAAACCTCCTCAGAACCACCTCCAACGCAAAGTCCAACATTTCCAGCAGGGGCCACTAGATAATCACTACGCTGAGCTCAGGAATTGAATCTTCTTGGGAGTATCCCTATCGTCATCCCAGCTGAGGAAAGGCAACTCTGGACACACTGGGATTTGCGTTTGGAACCCGCTGGCTAACGTCACTCAGTAAGACTTGGGTCTGAAATTTCAGACTCGCCCCACAGTTCCTGCTCTCGCCAACACTTGACAATTTGATAACTATCTTATGCAAAAATAGTCAGAAACACCGATATCACTCACAGGTGCGAGCTAGGGATTGAGACCGGAGTTCTAAATAAAAATAAAAATCGGAAGAATTTCCTTCCATGAAAACACTCGACCAGAACTTGGAATGAAATCCGGAGGCTGTTCCCCTGTGTTTTGGATTCCCTAACCAGCGGAAGCCACCTCTCCGCGTCCACCCTATCAAAGCTCTTCAGAATCTTGCAGGTTTGAGAGAGATAACCTCTCATGTTCTAAACAGCAGAGAATAGGAGCCCAATTTACTCAGCCTCTCATCACAAAACAATCCCCTCAAACCAGGGACCAATTTAGTGAACCGTCCTTGTGCCGCCTCCAACGCAAGTATATCCTTTCTTAAATAAATATGGAAACCAAAAAGATGCATAGAATTCCAGGTGTGGTCTCACCGAAACCCTGTACAACGGGTGGCAGGGCAGCTTTAGTCTCGCACTCCAATCACCTTGCAACAAAGGCCAGAATCCCATTGGCCTTTCCAAATTGCCTCTGCAACACTTGGGAAGGGGCAAATCTTCTCTGAAGAACATCCCTGTAAATCCCCAAAGCGGCACCTCAAGTCAAGTGAACGAGGGAAGAGGATTACTGACCTGGACTCGCAACACTCCGACAATGGCGGCCACCTTGCCACGGTCCTATGCTGCAAATGTCCCTCCCTGAACCTGTAACTTCTCGCTCATTCCCTTTCTCCAAGGTGATCCTTGTAACCCCCCCCCCTCTTCGACCGAGCTTTTGGTCACATGCCCTAATACCTTGAGTAACTCGGTGCCGAATGTTGCCCGATAATCATTCTTGCCAAGCACCCGGGGACATTTTATCAGATTAAAAGACAGCGGGGAAATGCAAGAATTATCATTGTAGGGGAAGAGGATGACACCACCGTCACCGGTGACTATAACCATTTTGGATACAATATTCTAATGGTTGCCAGGGGAATTGTGCAGAGCAACGCTCGGGGATAGTCGCAGCGCCAAACCTCAGCTCAAGCAGTCGGTGGGTTATACGCGAACCACTTTGCAGATGGTTGAAGATGACGTCTGGACGTGGGGGGGGTACAACGTTGCAGGAGTGGCCAGAGTCCATGATAAATCTGCAAGGTCAGCGCCATAGCTTTGACCCGACTAGCGGGCTTGGCTGAACTAAGCAGCAGCCCCACTGGAGGCACTCCCGAAATATGGTGATCGGGAAAATTACACGGTTGAAATGGAGCCCAAGGTACAACCGCTTCCACTCGGGGCCATTTTGCGTCATCTTTGAAGGGCGACGGGGAGCAGAGGAACTTCCCTACCCACTCCTGGGACATGGGAGTCAGTGGCAAGGCTGACATTTATTGCCCAACCCTAGTTTGACACGACACAGAGGCTTGTTGGACCACTTCAGAGGGAGTCAAGAGTCAGTCACACTGGTGTGGAACTGGACACACACAGGCTCTGACAGGGTAAATTCTAGATTTTTTTTTTTTTAAATGAATAGAATTCTTCCAACTCCCGCGGTGGGATCTGAACTCCCAACCTCTGGGTTACTCGTACAGCCACATAGCCATTACACTAAGTGCGCTCAGAGGGCACAACGATAACTCTGGAGGGAATGCACCTTACCCGTTCTTCATTATCCCCATCAGCAAGCTTCTTTGGTTTCAGATCCTTGAATCCCCAAATGGGGACTGACACAGGTAGCGACTTGGCATATTGGTGATAGTTTGCTTGGGATGGACGAACAGGAAGCTCCTCACTCAAACTTCCATCTGTAGGGCACAGATGGAGACAAAAAAAAAACATAACCCGTCAGCCACATCCAATTCACAGTGGACGCTTACAAAGCTGGAATCCATTCTTACGCAATAACCGGGGCTTCTCAAACTGTTGGCCGTGACCCCCAGTGGGGTGGTGAGATATAACTGGGCAGCCCGAGCTCCGAGGCAGCAATAGCTGCCCTCATAGAATTTACAGTGCAGAAGGGGGCCATTCGGCCCATCGAGTCTGCACCGGCTCCTGGAAAGAGCACCCTACCCAAGGTCAACACCTCCACCCTATCCCCATAACCCAGTAACCCCACCCAACACTAAGGGAAATTTTGGACACCAAGGGCAATTTAGCATGGCCAATCCACCTAACCTGCACATCTTTGGTCTGTGGGAGGAAACCGGAGCACCCGGAGGAAACCCACGCACACACGGGGAGGATGTGCAGACTCCGCACAGAGAGTGACCCAAGCCGGAATCGAACCTGGGACCCTGGAGCTTTGAAGCAATTGTGCTAACCACCATGCTACCGTGCTGTGAAGCTCCGACTGAGTGTTAACAGCTAACCCGCCCCTTTAAATCCTCGCTTCTTTGTATTAAAAAAAAGTCGGCATGTCCAAACTGACAGACCTGGAGGTCTGATTTCTGCTGCAAAGAATCCAATGCTTTTTATTTAAAAAGCTGAAGCTCAAACAGCCCCTCTGCTATCCCATCTCTGCATAGGAGCAAGTGTAGGCCATTTGGCCCATCAAGCCTGCTCTGCCATTCAAACAGATCATGGCTGATTATGGATTAATGTCTTGGGACATACATACAGTGCAGACGGAGGCCATGCGGCCCATCGAGTGTGCACCGACCCACTTAAATCCTCATTTCCACCCTATTCCCTAAACCCAATAACCCCTCCTAATCTGTTTGGACAATAAGGGCAATTTAGCATGGCTAATCCACCTAACCTCATTTCCATTCCCACTATGGCAGGGGCCCTTAATGTCATTAGTATCCAGAATATATCGATTTTGGTTTTGAACATGCTCAGTGATTGAGCTTCCACAGTCGTCTGGGTTAGATATTTCTTAAGATTTACTGCCCTCATATTCCCCTTCATCTAAAATAGTCTAGCCGTTCCATTATTCTGAGGCTGCGTCCCCCTGGGGGACTGTTAGGGGGCCTATAAAACACTCCCAGCTATGAGATTGCTCCTTTTTCATTTTTAAATTGTTTAATAAGTTGTCATCACTCCTCACTGCTAATCGTTTCCCCGATCAAATATGCAACACGCCCTCCTCTTTTATCTCCTTCCCTGTCTCGCTTGAAGATCCTGCATCCTGGAATATTGAGCTGCCAATACTGCTCCTCTCTTAACCATGTCTCAGTGACATAAATGACAATTTAACCCCATGTTTTAATTTGTGCCCTCAACTCATCTGCCTCATCAGTCAGACTCCTTGCATTAAAATAGATACCATCCAATCTTGCCAAACTCCCTTGTGCTTTAATCTAGAAATGTTATGCCTCCCTGACTCACTTGATGCTCTTCTAATTTTGCTGCACATCTATCCTTGCTGAACCTTCTATCAGGATCCCAGCTGCCAAGTTAGTTTAAACCATCCCCAACAGTACTAGCAAACCTCCTTGCAAGGACACTTATCCCATTTCAGTTCAGGTAAAATCCATCTGCCTTGTACAGGTCCCACCGTCCCAAAAAACAGTCCCAATGTCCGGGAAATCTAAAGTCCTCCCTCTTGCACTGTCTCTCCAGCCATTCAATCATCTGGGCTAACTTCCTATTTTTAAAAAATTTACTTCTAGTTGCTTGAAGGACCTCATTTGTTTTTCTGTATATCTTTAGGTACCAAGGTGTACTACGATATCTGTTTGCCCTCCCGCTTCAGTAAGCAAGAGATTTGTGTTGACCGATGAAAGTAACACTTTGTCATAAACTGTCGCTCAGAATAAGTTCCAATTTATTTCCATCTACGCAGCCTCTATCGGGCAGCGATCCAGACCCCGTGTACTTACCATCTGTGCTTTCTCCATCTAGGTCAGATTCAAAGAAGGGCTCACAGTCCTGACTGGTCGATTCCTCGTCCATCGTGAACATGGCTAGAAGTGGACAAAGGAAGAGAAAATGACGCTAGCCCTTCATTGTCAAGGCTTGGGTGGGGGTGGGGGTTGCGGTTAGGAAGAGGAATGCAACAAAATAAATGGAAGACATTAATAAACCTGCAGATTGGACCAGTCAGTCATTTGCAAATGCAGTCAAGTAAGAGTGATAAACATGTAATGTAGCACATTTGGACAGGAAGAATGAGGAGGCCACTGGCTCCTTGTGAAGTAAGATTCTAAGTGGGGAAGCACAGCAGAGGGATCTGGGGGGTACAGACACAAATCACTGAATTGTGGGGATAGAGATCAGTAAGGCCATAGGAAAAGCAATGCTGTTTGTTTCTAGAGGGACAGAATTGAAAAGCAGAGAAGTTGTGTTAATTGCAGAATGGGCAAAGAACAGGAGGCCGCCATTCAGCCCGTCATCTCTGAACTGGCTCTCCGAAGGAACAATTTACCGAGTGCCACTCCTTACTTTCTCCCCCATATCCTTGCGCATCCCTACAGTGCAGGAGGAGGCCTATCAGCCCATCGAGTTTGCACTAGCACCTTGGAAAGAGCCCATGCCTCCACCCTATCTCCATTACCCTACCTAACCTTTGGACACGGAGGGGCAATTTAGCACGGCCAATCCACCTAAGCTCCACACCTCTGGACTGTGGGAGGAAACCGGAGCACCCGTAGGAAACCCACGCAGACACGGGGAGGACATGCAAACTCCATGCAGACAGTCACCGATTCAGTGCCTCGATTGAATCTGTCTCCGCCACACTCTTAGCCAGATCACAATCACTCGCAGTGTAGAACGTTCCTCGTGTCTCCGTTGTTTCTTTTGCCAATTAGCAGAAATCTGTGCCCTTTTTTTCTCATCTGAAAGCTTAGTTCTTGGGACGCAATCGTAAAGGGGACCAGGGGTGGGAGGTGCATGGAGGTCATGTCATGTCACGTTTAACCAGACAAAGTGCCTGACTGTAAATATGACCCAGTTGCGCCAGCGCAATGGTATGCAAGCTGAGGTTGCTTGTTCCTGATTCGGAACTCTGCACCGTCTTGTGAAAGATGATCCCGTGTTATGCAGCTTACATCATGTCTCTCACTAGGGCAATCAAATTCATTATGGACAGGGATCCAGGCAGCTTTCTGCAAGAATGGAAATAAAGTGGACAGGCTGTCTCTGTGGATATGTTACAGTGCTGACAGGTCTAGCGTATGTTCACATTCAATAGCACGGTACCATTTCCCTTCTTGGAGGATGGTGGGGAGTTAATTTTCTGAATGGGAACCAGAATCGAATCTCCATCCATACAGCGATCGACAGGTTTACTACGGGGAATGTCCACTCTGCAGCACTTAACGCTGCATCAAAAAGACCCCAGAGGGCTATGGAAGCTCAGCCATTGAGTTATGTGTAAAGCAGATAGACGTCTGATCAACATTAACGTAAAGTGGGTGTATCAGCGTCCAATCAGCCACGATCGTATTGAATGGCAGATGGGCTAAATAGCCTGCCTGCGTTCCCAAAAAGGAAAAAAAAATGGTTGAGGTTGTTAAACTGAATGTGAAAAGATAGGAGGAAAGAGATGGCAAATAGGAGCAACGGGATCATGCTACGAAAGAGTCAGTGCAGGGCAGCGCAGTGGTTAGCACTGCTGCCTCACGGCACCGAGGTCCCAGGTTCAATCCCGGCTCTGGGTCACTGTCCGTGTGGAATTTTCACATTCTCCCCGTGTCTGCGTGGGTTTCACCCCCACAACCCAAAGATGTGCAGGATAGATGGTTCGGCCACGCTAAAATGCCCCGAATTGGGAAAAAAAATTGGGTACTCTAAATTTATTTTTTTAAAAACAAAGAGCTGGTGCAGAATGATGGGCCAAATGGCCTCTTTCTGTCCGGTTCTATAGCAGTTCTGCAAAGGCACAGCGGGACAGGTGATGTAAAGCCAATGATTCACGTTTCACCAGCATCTTGTGTTCCAACATGGAACAAAAAAAAACAGAATCGCAGCACACATTACTTACTAGGAAACCCATTCCGCCCATCTTAACGGTACTATCCAGAAAGACCCTACACTGCCCTCCTCACTACTTCCAATTGTTTCTTAAATTATTCCAGGTTTTTCACTTCTACAGTTATGTCTGAAGATCATTCCATGTGGGAATCTCATTGAGCAAAATATTTTTTCTCAATATCATTGGTAAATTTAAGCTTTTATTATGTTGATCTATGGCCCGTTCCCTCCCAACAGTCTTGATTTAACTCAACATAATAATAATAATCTTTATTGTCACAAGTAGGCTTGCATTAACACTACAATGAAGTTACTGTGGGCTTACATTTTTTGTTATAAATTTAGAGTACCCCAATTCATTTTTCCAATTAAGGGGCAATGTAGCTTGGCCAATCCACCTACCCTGCACATCTTCGGGTTGTGGGGGCGAAACCCATGCAAACATGGGGAGAATGTGCAAACTCCACACGGACAGTAACCTAGAGCCGGCTGTGGGCTTACTTTTGCCATCCTCAAATATATTGTATACCTCTGGAGGTGGCTCTTTCCGGAGGGAAAACTATTTACATAGTTTACATAGAAAACTATTTACATCAATGTCATAGGGCAGCACGGTAGCATTGTGGATAGCACAATCGCTTCACGTCTGCAGGGTCCCAGGTTCGATTCCGGCTTGGGTCACTGCCTGTGCGGAGTCTGCACATTCTCCCAAAGTGCGCATGGGCTTCCTCCGGGTGCTCCGGTTTCCTCCCACAGTCCAAAGATGGGCAGGTTAGGTGGATTGGCCATGCTAAATTGCCCTTAGTGTCCAAAATTGCCCTTGGTGTTGGGTGGGATTACTGGGTAATGGGGATAGGGTAGAGGTGTTGACCTTGGGTAGGGTGCTCTTTCCAAGAGCTGGTGCAGACTCGATGGGCCGAATGGCCTCCTTCTGCACTGTAAATTCTATGATCTATAGTGTAGCTCAGTAAGAAGTCTTACAACACCAGGTTAAAGTCCAACAGGTTTGTTTCAAACACGAGCTTTCGGAGCGCAGCTCCTTCCTCAGGTGAATGAATATAGTGTAGCAACACACCCAAAGGTGGTCAAAAATGTAGGTTTTAAAGAGTGCCATCAAAGAGGGGAACAGAGAGGTTCCAGGGAGGAGCAGGGAGGGAATGAATTCCAGAGCTTAAAGCCTTTACCCCCTTCTATTAGGGGCCTCACGGTAGCATGGTGGTTAGCATCAATGCTTCACAGCTCCAGGGTCCCAGGTTCAATTCCCGGCTGGGTCACTGTCTGTGTGGAGTCTGCACGTCCTCCCCGTGTGCGCGTGGGTTTCCTCCGGGTGCTCCGGTTTCCTCCCACAGTCCAAAGATGTGCGGTTTAGGTGGATTGGCCATGCTAAATTGCCCGTAGTGTAAGGTTAATGGGGGGATTGTTGGGTTACAGGTTACGTGGGTTTAAGTGGGGTGATCATTGTTCGGCACAACATCGAGGGCCGAAGGGCCTGTTCTGTGCTGTACTGTTCTATGTTCTATCCTAATAACCTCCTCCAGCTCCACAACTCTCTCTGCACAGCCCCAGTTCCGGCTTTTGGCACACCCCGATTTTCATTTCTCCAACGCTGACAGATGCATCATCAGTTGTCCCAGCCCAAAGCTCTGTAATTCCCCTGTAAATCTCCCTCTCTCTCCTTCTTTAATACGCTCCTTATAAGCTACCACTAGAATCAACATCTGCCTTAACATCACCTGGTGTGTTTTTGTGTCAAATTTTGCTTGATAAGACTCCTCAGAAGTGTCTTAGAACATTTGACTATGTTAAAAAGTGCAATAACAATGCAAGCTGCTGTTATGATCTACGTTCTGGTGTCAAAGGTTCATCACTGCTGAAAGAGGGAATTAGAGGCAATTATACAGTGCTAAACATTAACAGCACTCTTCCCTCCCTTTACCTGAAGGATCGTTTAAGCTACATCTGTCCACTTCTCTCTCTGTTTCAGACGCTGTCCTCTCATCGGTTTCCGTCCCTTCAGGGCCACATTCTGTCGCAGGTTCTGGTTCCATCGGGCTCCAATCGGCAGCTGTAAAGCCACCCTTGCCGTAGATGGACGGGTAGCTCTTGGAGAAGGTGTCCTCGGGGGCATCTGCGTCCTGCCCTGCAGGTTTCCCACCCCCACGCACTGGGATCACGCTGCTGGCGTAGGCCGAAGTCTTGTGGAAAACCGCAATGTCATCCAGGTACTGCTTGGTGGCGTCCGAGAGGGCCCCCAGCCCGTGGATCGCGTAGGCGAGGTTCGACTGCAGCTTGGGCCGGTAGGCCGTGAGGAGGACGACATCGTTGCCCGTCTGTTTGCGATACTTCTCCACGGCGCAGACGAGAGAATCCCAGCTCTCTTGATGGTTGTCAACCATGTCAGTCATCATTCTGGACGTGTAGCTGCCTTTTGGGGGGGGGGGGAAATTGGAAGACAAGACAAAGTTGGCACACATCATCAGAATCAAAAAGATTGTTACAGCACAAGAGCAGTCATTCAGCCAGCCATGTCGGTTTTAGAAAGTAAACGTTCTATGGTGGGGCCCGAGCTGGAGTAGAGCATTCCTGATTCAGGGCACTGTAAGGAAGGATGTTGAAGGCCTCGGAGAGGGTGTAGATGAGTTTTACTGGAACGGTACCTCAGGGTGGAGGACTTCCACTTGTATAGGCAGACTGGAGAAGCTGGATTTATGATGAGGGCCAAGGGGAAAATTGTTAGATAGACCATCGAGTAAACAGGGGGGAAATGGCTTCCAGTCGGACAATCAGTAACCAGAGGGCAAAAATACCACCCCTGACAACCCTAAAATAAAGCCACACCCAGATGTTTGGACTCAACATGGGCGGCACGGTAGCACAGTGGTTAGCACGACTGCTTCACAAGTGCCCGGGTCACAGGTTCGATTCCCGGCTTGGATCATTGTGCGGAGTCTGCACGTTCTCCCCTTGCCTGCGTGGGTTTCCTCCGGGTGCTCCGGTTTCCTCCCACAAGTCCCAAAAAACGTGCTTGTTAGGTGAATTGAACATTCTGGACTCTCCCTCTGTGTAACCCGAACAGGCGTCGGAATGTGGCAATTAGGGGATTTTCACAGAAACTTCATTGCCATGCTAAAGGGGCTGGTTTAGCTCACTGAGCTAAATCGCTGGCTTTTAAAGCAGACCAAGCAGGCCAGCAGCACGGTTCGATTCCCGTACCAGCCTCCCCGGACAGGCGCCGGAATGTGGCGACTAGGGGCTTTTCACAGTAACTTCATTGAAGCCTACTCGTGACAATAAGCGATTTTCATTTCATAATGTAAGCCTACTTGTGACAATAATAAAGATTATTGTCTTTAATAAAGATTGCTATTGTTGAAGCACTTTCAACAGCACGAAAACAGAAAACGCTGGAGAAACTCTGGTCTGGAAGCATCGTAGGAGAGAGAGAAAATGGAGTTAATGTTTGGAGTCTGTAAGACTCTTCTTGAGAGTTAAAGAGAGGGAGAAACATGATGGATTATATACTGTAGAAGAGGGGGTGTAGCAGCTGGAGCCAGTAGAAGGTCAGTGACTGGTGGGGACTAGGAGCAATTGCAGGAAAGATGTACAGGTCACGGGACAAAGCAGGAGAAGGTGCTAGTAGTTGCAATGGTACCGCGTGCTGACCACTTTGTAACAGGTCAGGTACAATTTCAAGATCCTTTCACACAGTAAAACAAGTTAGCTTCGAGTTGACATCACACAAGCTGCAAGCAGCAGTTTTAATTGCGGAGAAAAATGATTCAATTCAACACTGGTGCCATTTTTTAAAAAAACACACACACGCCTTGAACAAAAGATTACTTGCACAAGTGCAAGAATAAGCTTCTAAGTCAGCCAGTGGGATCAAGTTACAGCAGGCCAGGGGATCAGACACAGCAATTTGAAGGCTGTGGCAGATTTGGGAGCTGTCTACTTTGTTTTTTTCAGTATTAGCCATTGATTAACAATCTGGAAGAGAGTGAAAGAAAAAGACAACCGCCCAGTTCTACAGCGCGTTTTACCAACACAAAACGTCCCAAAACGCTTTACAGCCAATGAGTTGCAATCACTCTTTCTAAACTCCCACAAACAGCAACGTGATATTGACCACATAAGTTTGGTTTTCAAGTGACGGTGGTTGAGAGATAATGTTGGTCAGGACAATGGGGGAACTCTCCTGCTCTGCTCGGGATAATACAGCATCAACTTGCGTGTCAACTCGAGAAGGCGAACAGAGTTTCTGTTTTAAAGTCTCTTCAAAAGACTGCGCCCTGGAACACTGCAGCACGGAGAGGGTTAATCTGCATCGTGTGTGCAAGTCACGAGAGTGGGACTTGAATCCGCAACCTTCTAACACAAGAGGCGACAGTGCGACCCACTGAGCCACCAGTGACACACGAATGCATCCTGACCAATGATCAATTGTTTTATGTGCCCCATCATCTAACACGACCAGAGCCCACCCTTTTAGGGACACCACAGCGCTCTACAAACATAGAAAGTAGGAGTCGGCCATTCTGCCCCTCGAGCCCGCTCCGCCATTCATTATGATCATGGCTGATCATCTAACTCAGTAACCTGTTCCCGCCCCCCGCCCCCACACACCACCACTCTGCCCCCCCCCACCACCACCACTCTGCCCCCCCCACCACCACCACTCTGCCCCCCCCCACCACCACCACTCTGCCCCCCCCCCACCACCACCACTCTGCCCCCCCCCACCACCACCACTCTGCCCCCCCCACCACCACCACTCTGCCCCCCCCACCACCACCACTCTGCCCCCCCCACCACCACCATTCTGCTGCCCCCCCCCCACACCACTCTGCTGCCCCCCCCCCCACACCACTCTGCTGCCCCCCCCCCCCCCCCCATTCTTCTAAACTCATCCTAACCGACTCAATTTCTCCACAAATGTCAGTCCTGCCATCCCAGGAATCAGTGTTGTAAAAGAAAATTACTGCGGATGCTGGAATCTGAAACAAAGTGAGAAATACTGGACAATCTCAGCAATCAGTCTGGTAAACCTTGGCTGCAATCCCTCCATAGCAATATCATCCTTCTTTTTTTCATAGAATTTACAGTGCAGAAGGAAGCCATTCAGCCCATCGAGTCTGCACCGGCTCTTGGAAAGAGCACCCTACCCAAGGTCAACAACCCCACTCTATCCCCATAACCCAGTAACCCCACCCAACACTAAGGGCAATTTTGGACACTAAGGGAATTTTATCATGGCCAATCCACCTAATCTGCATATCTTTGGACTGTGGGAGGAAACCGGAGCACCCGGAGGAAACCCACGCACACACGGGGAGGGTGTGCAGACTCCGCACAGACAGTGACCCAAGCCGGAATCGAACCTGGGACCCTGGAGCTGTGAAGTCATTGTGCTATCCACAATGCTACAGTGCTGCCGTGTTTATTACCGTGTTTATTCTTCAGATAAAGGAAATCAAACCTGCACACAATACTCCAGGTGCGGCCTCCCCAAGGATCTGTAAAGTTGCAGTAAGGTGTCCCTGGTCCTGTGCAGAGCTGGTTTAGCTCAGTGGCGAGACAGCTGGTTTGTGATGCAGAACAAGGCCAGCAGCACGGGTTCAATTCCTGTACCTGTTAACCCGAACAGGCACCGGTATGTGGCGACTAGGGGCTTTTCACAGTAACTTCATACTTGTGACAATAAAATGTTATCCTCTCGCTATGACAGCCATTTGCCTTCTTCACTACCTGCATGCTTACTTTCAGCAACTGGTGTACAAGGACTCTCAGGTCTTGTGTAAATTCTTCTCTCTTACGACCCCCTGGGCTAGTGTGCGGTCAATTCCCGCCCCACCTGGCTGAACCCAATCACTGCCTGTTGCCGGGCAGGATACAGTCCTTAGCCATCCATTGGCTACCAGCCATCCATTGGCTACCAGACAACCAATCAAACAGAATCCCTCCGATCTCCCGGGTGCCAGAAAGTCTAAGTTCTTCTGTTCAAAAGCCAAATCTTCATAACAATATACTATATTTGAAACTTTTGAGTTCCTCACTTCTCGAGCCTGACTTCAAGGTATTTGTCCATTAAACATCCTTGGATCAAAAATGATAATGGCAAAGTAAAAGAAATGGGAAATAAGGGATGCAACATCCCGGCAACAGGCAGTGATTGGGTTCAGCCAGGTGGGGCTGGTTTGGCTCACTCGGCTAAATCGCTGGCTTTTAAAGCAGACCAAGCAGGCCAGCAGCACGGTTCAAATCCTGTACCAGCCTCCCCGGACAGGCGCCAGAATGTGGCGACTAGGGGCTTTTCACAGTAACTTAATTGAAGCCTACTCGTGACAATAAGCGATTTTCATTTTCAATGGAATGAATTGTAAATATAAGCTGCGAATTCAGTGAGGCACCTCAGAGGATCAAACAGCAAAGTAAGATTACCATAGTCCCGGATGACCATTGGCTGCTTTCTCCTTTTGAGGGGGAGAGATGACTGGTGGCGATTTAACCCGAGGGTCACCACACCTCAGGCAAGGGGGTAAGGTTGAGAGGGTGGGGCCTTCATGAATAATCTCAGCCAGTACGGGAATTGAACCCGCGCTACTGGCCTCGCTCTGCATCATGAACCAGCTGAGCGCCTGTATTGAAAGAAATTGATGCCATCTGCTTATGTAATACAAGTTTTATGAATAAAGTATATTTTTAGACAAAAAAAATTCAAAAGGTGGTTCACAAGAACGCTAAAATTTGGCAATGAGCCACAAAAATGATGTGGCAGCACGGTAGCGCAGTGGTTAGCACTGTTGCTTCACAGCGCAAGTCCAAGGTTTGATTCCTGGCTTCGGCCACTGTCTGTGAGGAGTCTGCACGTTCTCCCAGTGTCTGCGTGGGTTTCCTCCAGGCGCTCCGGTTTCCTCCCACAAGTCCCGAAAGACATGCTTGTTAGGTGAATTGGACATTCTGAATTCTCCCTCTGTGTACCCGAACAGGCGTCAGTGTGGCGACTAGGGGCTGTTCACAGTAACTTCATTGTGGTGTTAATGTAAGCCTACTTGTGACACTAATAAAGATTATTACTATTAGTCCAGATGATCAGAAACTTGATCAAAGCAGTATTTGAGGAAAGGAGAGGCAACAGAGGTTCAGCGAAGAAAATCCCAGAGCTTAGTGTCTGAATTAACTGAAGGCCTGGCCGTCAATGGTGCAGTGATTAAAATGGAGGGCACCCGAGCAGCCAGAATTGAAGGAGCGCAGAGATTGCGGAGGGTTAAGGGACTGCAGGAGATTTCAGAGACAGGAAGAGCAAGGCCACGGAAACAGGGATGAGAATTTTAAAAACACTTAACAGGAGCCAATGGAGCTCAGCAGGCACAGGGGTGACGAATGAATGGGACTTGGTGCGAGTGAAAGAGTTTTGGGTGAAGGGTAGGGTTTTCTTTTTACAAACAGGGTAATTTCCACGCCCACAGACATTGCCACCTCAAGACCATTGCTCAGGTGTCCATTCTTTCATTGATTCGGTATACACCTCCCGCTGCCTCAGGAAGGCAGACAGCATGATCAGAGACCCCTCCCACCCAGGCTTTGCCTTCTTCCAGACCCATCCACCAGGCAGAAGATACAGAAGTCTGAAGACTTGCACATCCAGACATAGGAACAGCTTCTTCCCCACAGCTACTAGACTCCTCAATGACTCCCCCTCGGACTGATCTGTTACCTGTAAGAACACTATTCACAACGCACTATGCTGCTCTTGCTCATGTATTACTTGTTTAGCCCTTGTTCCGCACTGTAACCAATTACTATTTGTTGATGTACTCTGTCAATTATTTTTTGTCTGCTATGTACGTACTGTGTACGTTCCCTTGGCCGCACAAAAATACTTTTCACTGTACTTCGGTACATGCGACAAAAAATATCAATTAAATCAATCAATCAATCTAGGGGCGATGAAGACGAGAGGTCACCACAAGTTGGTCCATTCCTAAATACATGCGGATATTAGATAGTGATCACTGAATCATAGAATTTACAGTGCAGAAGGAGGCCATTCGGCCCATCGAGTCTGCACCGGCCCTTGGAAAGATGTCAGACTGAATTTGTTTCTGTTGTGCCCAGCTCAGGGCTGCAAACACTAGACGGATGTTGATTCGGAATTGACCTCCTGCCTTCCAATGCTGATCACATAAATGAAGGCCATAGGGGGTGGTGAGAGAGAGATTTTTAAAAAACCATAGGGCTCGATGCAACTGTGATGCTTCCCAATATTCACTTTCTCAGCCGACACAGACACGCACGAGCAACATTTAGGACAATAGGTACCAGACAGTCGTCAACACTCGAGCAAAAGCAAAAGCTGCTTTCAGAGCAGAGAGACAGATAAAGCAGACAAACTATCAGAAAACAATGCTCTATTATACCAATCAACAATTTAAATGCTCAATAGAATACCAGCTCCACCATTTACAGGGAACATAGCACCTCTCTCATTTCCATATCAGATTTGCATTTATTTAGCACCATTAACAAAGTTAGATATGCCGAGGGCCTCCACAGCCGCATTATCCGGCAAAACCTTTATCATGCCACAGAAGCAAATATCAGCACAGGTACCAAAAACGTGGTCAAAGCATTGAGTAGGAGAGGCAGAGCACTTCAGGGAGGGAATTGCAGAGATTTGAGCCCAGGTAATTGAAGCTGGCACAGTGGTTAGCACGGCAGCCTCACAGAGCAAGGGAACCTGGTCCAATTCTGGTCTTGGGTGACTATGTGTGCAGGTTAGGTGGGGTTATGGGTTACAGGGATGGGGGCAGGGGAGTGAGCCTAGGTAGCGTGTTCGTTCAGAGGGTCGGTGAAGACTTGGATGGGTCAAATGGCCTCCGCCTGCACTGTAGCGGCCCCAAGGCACGGCCCCCAGAGTTGAAGGAAATGGAGGGGATGCACAAGAGGCCAGAATTGGAGGAGCACAAGAACTCAAGAGGGTTGTGGGGGCTACAAAGAAGAAGGATTGTAAAGCTGGAGGACAGCTCAATTGTGAGCTGGATTCGATGGCACCTCGCCAACCAGGGATTTAGGAAGGGATTTCCCGAGATGTAGGGTGGCAGCGGTTGCCTTTGCCACACTACGTGGAAAACTCTAAAGCCAGTTCACATTGTGTCGGCTACGGCTCTGTTGGTCTTGCCATAGAGTCAAAAGGTTATGGGCTCAAGGCCCATGCAGTACCGAGGGTGTGCTCCACTTTCAAAGATGCTGTGTTTCAGATGAGACAAGACATCACAATTATTTTTTGTTAAATAAATTCAGAATATGCAATTCCTTTTTCCCCCCCAAATAAGGGGCAATTTAGTGTGGCCAATCCACCTACCCTGTTCATCTTTTTGGGTTGTGGGGGTGAGAACCACGCAGACTGAGGGAGAATGTGCAAACTCCACACGGACAGTGACCCGGGACCTGGATCGAACCCGGGTCCTCGGCGCAGTGAGGCAGCAGTGCTAACCACTGCGCCAAATGTGCCGCTCCCTAGCCAATATTTGGCCTAGTCATTATTACTTCGCTGCTTGTGGAATCTTGCTGTGCACAATTGGCTAATGTATAGTGGTTGACACAACTGCCTCAAGGGTAATTCAGGATGGGCAATAAATGCTGGCACAGTCTGTGATGCCCAAGTCCCATGAACAATTTTTTTTTTTAATTCCCTTATGTAAAAAAAAAATGCAACGTCGCCATAGTCCCAGATGATCATTGGTTGAAATGAAATGAAAATCGCTTATTGTCACAAGTAGGCTTCAATGAAGTTACTGTGAAAAGCCCCTAGTTGCCACATTCCGGCGCCTGTTCAGGGAGGCCGGTACGGGAATTGAACCGTGCTGCTGGCCTGCCTTGGTCTGCTTTAAAAGCCAGCGATTTAGCCCAGTGTGTTAAACCAGCCCCTTTCCCCTTTGAGAATCACCACACCTGGAGGGGCAAGGTTGAGAAGGCGGGGCCTTCATGAATAACCACAGCCGGCATGGGAATTGAACCCACGCTGCTGGCCTCACTCTGTATCACACACTAGCTGTCAGGTCAACTGAGCTAAACCAGCCCATATTACAACCATGGCAACACGGACGTCATTGCGGCACAGTGGTTAGCACTGTTGCTTCACAGCGCCGGGGTCCCAGGTTCGATTGCTGGCTCGGGTTACTCTCAGTATGGAGTGTGCACGTTCGCCCAGTGTCTGGGTGGGTTTCTTCCGGGTGCTCCGGTTTCCTCCCACAAGTCCCAAAAGACGTGCTCATTAGGTGAATTAGACATTCTGAATTCTCCCTCTGTGTACCCGAACAGGCGCTGGAATGTGGCAACTAGGGGATTTTCACAGTAACTTCATTGCAGTGTTAATGTAAGCCTACTTGTGACACAAATAAAGATAAAGATTATTACTTCAAGATGGCACCTTATTGGCTGTGAAATATATTGCGACATCCTGGAGATAGTAAAAGGCGATGTATAAATGCCAGTGTGCCTTCCTAACCAACATGCCAAACACCTCTCGTCTCCAGTCTCCTGCATATTCCACCCCACCCTTCGTTAGCTCATCATTGGTGAGGTCTACTCTCCAGAATTTCCTGTCTAAATACAATTTTAAAAAAGACATGCCGAGCCAGTTTCCTGGTTACTTCCCCCCCCCCCCCCCACCCCACCCCCACCCCCACCCCCCAAGTTCTCCTTAATTCCCCAAAATGTATCGATCCCAGTCTTGAATATACTCAATCACAATTCAGAATTACGTCTGTGGTGATTCTTAGGTTAAAACACCACCAGTCAGCTCTCTAGAGTTGAGCATTTGGTTTTGTTGAGTGCCCTCCTAACTGGAGGCTGAAGTGAGGCGTCAGTTGCTACAGCACAGACCAGGCCATTTGGTTCAACTGATCTCGGTCATTGCTTATGTTTCACACAAGCCTCCTCCAGCCCTGGGTCATGTCACCCCATCAGCATATCAGTGCTTGGACATTCATCAAACCTTACAGGCAGCAGTTATTCAGCCGATCATGCCAATGTTCGAAGGAATATCCAAATTAGTCTCACACGCACGTATCGGACATCAGCCTCTGGTTCCTATCCCATCCCATTAGCTGGTCCCAAACGTTATACCGCCCACAGGTTGGGCATACAGCAGCGGTCACTACATTCTGAACAGAGGAAGAACGTTGCTTCAATACTTCACTGTCCTTTTGGACTCAACATCCTATAACTGGCAACACCAGTTGCAGAGCAAAAGGCAGCATAGTTTGTTTGCCAGAGGTGAGGGAAAGGGAGTCAGTCAAAAAGACTACTTAGAAAGCAAGGACAACCCTCACAGACGTTGATACATTCACAATTCCGAAGTAATTATTGGGTGAGGTTTTATTTTTAAAAAATAATTCACCACCCCAAGACATCATATGCTTCCAAATATGATATAGAACAAAGCTGTATTCATAGGTATTAACCTGATCTTAGTGGGTGGCAGGTTCAGGACAGGAATCTTGGCTAACACACCCTGTGCAGTACAGAGCAAATGGAGTGCTGCACTGTTGATGACGCCGTCTTTGAGGCAAATGTTAAACCAAGGCTATCCTTTCAGGCAGATAATAATGATCTTCATTAGCGTCACAACTAGGCTTACATGAACACTGCAATGAGGTTACTGGAGGAAACCCACGCAGACACGGGGAGAATGTGCAGACTCCACACAGACAGTGACCCAAGCCGGGAATTGAACCTGGGACCCTGGCGCTGTGAAGCAACTGTGCTACCGTGCCGCCCATAGGCAGATCATCATACAAATACGCTTCAGAAAAACAGAATTCTCCCTCATGCTCTGGTCATTATTTAGCCTTCAACCAACATCAGGGGCTGGTTTAGCTCACTCGGCTAAATCGCTGGCTTTTAAAGCAGACCAAAGCAGGCCAGCAGAACGGTTCGATTCCCGTACCAGCCTCCCCGGACAGGCGCCGGAATGTGGCAACTAGGGGCTTTTCACAGTAACTTCATTGAAGCCTACTCGTGACAATAAGCGATTTTCATTTCATTTTTCATCACTAAAACAGATCACCTGATCAGTTGCATATTGCAGCTTCTGGGAGCTTGCTGTGCACAAATTGGCTGACCCATTTCCTACAACAGTTCAAAAGTGTTTCACCAGCTATAAAGGTGCCCTGAAGCATGACAAAAATGCAAGTTATTTTTACTTATAGAAGTTTAAGACAGTTCCAGGAGTTTTGCTTTTGATAGACAGAGTTTAACATCTCAGATAAAAAGACAGCACCTATAGTGAAGTACACCCAAGGAGGGCTGCACTGAAGTGTCTGCGCAGATCGCGTGCTCAAGTCAGAGAGGGGAGCACAACTATGGCTTGGGAAGAGTCATACGGACTCGAAACGTTATCTCTGCTTCTCTCTGCACAGATGCTGGCAGACCTGCTGAGTTTAACCAGCGTTTTCTGTTTTTTATCATCACAGGTTACGACTCGGGTGTGAAAAATACCTGTAATTGTGTTGCACCTTTCCAAGACTTCCAAAAGCACTTTACACCAACAAAATACTTTTGAATTGCAGCTACATTTGCAATGCAAAGAGACAGCAGCCAATCTGCACAGAGCAAGCTCCCACATTTTGTAACTCGAGCGATAAATATCGACCACCAATGATAACTCCTTTGCTGTTGCTCGAAACAGCCCCACAGCACAGCCTTCCACAGCACACTGCCCCACCGCAGCACAACCAAAGACCCCTCCCACACGGGGCATTCGGTCTTCCAACGACTTCCATCAGGCAAGAGATACAAAAGTGGAGGCTTTATTAAAAACTAACATTGGAGAAAGCTTAGCCGCTCATGTTGCACGACAGTCCCCACCCCAAGGTTTCAGCGACAGTTAAGGGATGCATCATTTTCACTCAGTTTTAAGCTCGGTGTTATACATTTCCGTGCTGTCACTATGAGAGAGGTACCGTACAAGATGGGAATTGCCTCATCTTTCTCAGAACACAACTCTCTAAAAAGCCAAATCACAACACTCTTCATTCTGGGCTGGCTCGAGGACTATGGGCAGTGGGGAGGGGGGGGCACGATGGAACAGTGGTTAGCAATGCTGCTCCACAGGCAGCACGGTGGCACAATACTTAGCACTGCCGCCTCACAGCGCCAAGGTCCCAGGTTCAATCCCGGCTCTGGGCCACTGTCCGTGCAGAGTTGGCACATTCTCCCCGTGTTTGTGTGGGTTTCGCCCCCACAACCCAAAGACGAGCAGGCTAGGTGGACTGGGCACGCTAAAATTGCCCCTTAATTGGAAAAAATGAATTGGGTACTCTAAATTTATATTGTTTTAAAAAGCACTGCTGCTCCATAGCTCGTGGGACCCGGGTTCGATTCCGGCCTCGGGTGACTGTCCTCCAAGCGGTTTCCGGCCTCGGGTGCACGTCCTCCAAGCGGTTTCCTCCGCGTGCCCCCATTTCCTCAGACAGTCCAAGGACGCGTCGGTTACGTGGATCGGCTGAACTGCCCCGTAGCATCCAAAAGGTTAAGTGGGGGTTACGGCGATAGGGTCGAGGCGGGGAGGGGTCTGGAGTAGGATATCCTTTCAGAGGGCCGGTGCAGACTCGATGGGCCGGATGGCCTCCTTCTGCACTGTAGGAATTCTATGTTTCTGTCTGTCTGTCCAGGCACATGGCACCCCAGAGCAGGAAGCAGTTTGGGCAGGTGAGTCACTGCAGCAGCCCCCTGTGCAGAGATGAAGCAAAACAAAAACAAAGTGGAGCAAAGGGAGGATCTGGGGGCAAAGCCCTCCATGGAGGGGAGGAGGTGGGTCAAGAGGAATGTGGCAAGGGGGGGGGGGAATCCAAACAAGGACAGCAGGGGGGTGTGGGGGGCAATCACAGGGTGCAAAGCCCAGGGTAGAGGGTGGTGTCTCAGTCTCAGTCTCAGCCTCAGGTCCCCTCTCCCTCAGACTCCTTACCTGCTCCTTACCCTCTCTCCCTCTCCTCACAGCCTCCCCCAGCCGGACCACGCAGGCGCGCCGTCACCCTCTTATGTCACCGCGTTGTCTACGTCAGACGCACATGTTCTCAGCCCTCCTTTCCCCGCATTCCCCCCGCTCCAAATTTCGAGCCACGACTTAACACAAAATAAAAGTAAACGTTTATTCATAATAAAAAGACAAAAAAAAAAATCGATCGGCGCTCTGGGATCGTCGGCCCCGCCCCGCACAAACATGGCGTCGCCCCGAACAAAGATGGCGGCCGTTTGTTTACCCGGCCATCCGGAGGGGTTTTGAATAATTTCTTTGGGCGGGGAAAGCGCCGGTGACTCCCTCCAACCCCCAGATATCGATATCATGTCTCCTCCTTCCTCCCGCCTGGCGATCAGAAGTGAAGGGCGGCCGAGAGAGAGTTTGGGGAGAATGCTTTGCCCCGCATTAAGATGGCGGGCGGCCTTAGCAACGCGCCGCAGACGGGCTGGAGGGGAGAGGGAGAGAGACTCCCCCTCGCCCTGTCAACACGGCGGAGACCGACAAGGGAACGGAGCGAAAGAACGTATTTCATTTTCGGCACCTCCTCCTTCCTCCACCGCGTAGATAAACAACCGGCGGGCTTCCCCTCACAAAGATGGCGGCCGGAGGGGACATTTTCTCTTCCATTTAAAACTTTTTTTAAAAAATGCCTCTCGTGAAGGAAATTTTATTCAAGATTTGAGAGGGAGGGATATGTTTAATCAGCGATGATGCGGGAGGCTGGGTGGTTTAATACAGTTAGGTGGGGGGTGGGGATCTTTGCTCTGCCTCTGGCTATCTGCTCCCATTCCCAGTGTGGGTGCCACAACTATTTACTGCTCTCCCAGCCCAGTCACCAGCCCACAGAAGCCCAAGGGTGACCCTAGACTTGGAAGTGGTTGCAGCGAGCAAGCCCGCCGGCTTAAAACAGATTAAAACAAACACCAAAGTGTTGGGTCGAGAGTCATGCCCTTGGTTTCTCTCTGATCCATTCTCCACCTTCCCCTCCACCACCATCACACACACACACAAAGTGGGCGAGCCAAGCAGCAACCAATGATAAACCGGGCACGGTCCGGAAATGATGCAAGGAGAATTGTTTTGAGCCGAGGCAGAAGCCGAGGATGGGATCCTCTCCAGAGAGTCACAAGGTAATAACTTAATTTCCCCCCCGTCCCTTCTTGTGCCCTGGAGTGCAGTGTGGGCGAGTGTGTACACGTTCAGAGAGTCACAAAGATGACAACCCGTCCCTTGTACCCTGTGGCAGACATACTGGAGTACTGTTAGATGTGGTCATCTGCAGAGAGTCACAAGGTAATAACTCATTCCCCACGCCCTGTCACAGTGCAGAGGCACTGTTATACAGTGTGGGCGAATATGTACATATTTCAGAGAGTCACGGGTGACAACCCATCCCTTGTACCCTGTGGCACAGGCACACTGGATTACAGTGAGATGTGGTCATCTGCAGAGGGTCACAAAGCAATAACTCATCCCCTATGCCCTGTGTGCAGGGCAGGGGCACTGGGATACAATGTGGATGAATATGTGCACGTTCAGAGAGCCGCAAGGGTAACAACTCATCCCTTGTAGCCTGTGGCTCAGAGACACAGGATTGCAGTTAGAGATGTGGTCACCTGCAGAGGGTCACAAGGTGGCACAGAGGTTAGCACTGTTGCCAGGGTCTCACGTTCAATTCCGGCCTTGGGTCACTGTCAGTGTCGAGTCTGCACATTCTCCCCATGTCTCCATGGGTTTCCTCCGGGTGCTCTGGTTTCCTCCCGCAGTCCAAAGATGTGCAGGTGAGGTGGATTGGCCATGCTGAATTGCCCTTTAGTGTACAGAGATATGCAGGTTAGGTTATGGGGTTACAGGGATAGGGCAGGGTGGAAGGGGGAGTTAAATGGGTAGCTCATTCGAAGGGTTGGTGTAAACTTGATGGGCCGAATGGCCTCCTGCACTGTAGTGATTATATTCTATTCAAAGGCAATAACTCCTAACTCATTCCCTCTGCCCTCTGGGCGACACAGTGGTGCAGTGGTTAGCACTGCTGCCTATGGCACTGAGGACCCGAGTTCGGTCCCGGCCCCGGATCACTGTCCGTGTAGAGTTTGCACATTCTCCCCGTGTCTGCATGGGTTTCACTCCCAAAACACAAAGATGTGTAGGATCGGTGGATTGGCCACGCTAAATTGCCCTTAATTGGGAAAAAATAATTGGATACTCTAAATTTTTTTTTTTTTAAACCCATTCCCTCTGTCCTATAGTAGAGTACAGACACTGAAATGCGATGTGGGGAGGCTATCTTCACCTGCAGAGCCCTTGTTACCTGTAGTACAGGAAAAAAGTGCGATACTGGGTGCGATGGTTTTGTATTTTGAGAGTCACTTATTCCTTCTACCCTGTGGGACACTGTAACAGTGTGGGAGAAAATGTGATCATAGAACCTCTACAGTGCAGAAGGAAGCTATTCGGCCAGTCGAGACTGCACCGACTCTCCGAAAGAGCCCCCTGCCTATGCCCCGTAACCCCACCCACCCTGAACATCACTGGACACTAAAGAGCAATTTTGTTTAGCGTAGCCAATCCACCTAACCTGCATGTCTTTGTACTGTAATAATAATATTAATCTTTATTGTCACAAGTTGGCTTACATTAACACTGCAATGAAGTTACTGTGAAAAGCCCCTAGCCGCCACATTCCGGCGCTTGTTCGGGTACACAAAGGGAGAATTCAGAATGTACAAATTACCTAACAGCATGTCTTTCAGGACTTGTGGGAGGAAACCGGAGCACCCGGAGGAAACTGGAGCACAAATATTATTATTATTAAGCCATAATTAATTCCTTTTGTCCTATAATACAGCGACACTAATACAGTGTGTGATGTAGCCGAATGCAGAGATACCCTGTGGAGACACTGATCAGTGTGGGATGTGGTCATCTGTGGACAGTTATAAGATAATAACTTGTTCCTTATACCCTGCAGTGCAGGGACACTGTGATACAGTGTAAAATCTAGTCACCTGGAGAGAGTCACAAGGGAATAGTCTCTATTCCATGTAGTACAGAGACACTGTAATGTGGGAGGAATCACCTGCGGAGGGTTACAAGGCAATAAACTCGTCTTTTACAATTCCTGTGCTGCAGTGAAGGATTCGGTCACTTCCAGAGGATTGCAAGATTTTCAATTTATATATTGTAGTACATGGATGCACTGAAGGATGGTATACCTTGCAAAGTATTATATTCACTTAATTGTATACTGTTGTGCAGCAATACTCTGTAAGGGATCACTCATTGTATATTTACTTATTCACACCAACCACAAGTAGATGTGTGACAGTGAAAACAGGGAAGTGTGTAGTTTATAAGAAGTTGTACAAACTGTCAGAAAGTACTCGTGAATGTGTGGTGAGTATGTTGGTAAGTATACCTGAATGAGTAGTAACGGGCAGTGGCCCAGGATTGGAAATGTTGAGTTCTTTTAAGGTCTGGAAGCTTTCTGTAGGCAGATTCAATCGAGGCATTCATTCATGAGGAGTGGTGGGGTAGTGGCAATGCAATAATCCAGAGGCCTAGGTTAATGTTCTGGCAAAGTGGGTTCAAATCCCAGCACGGCAGCTGGTGGAATTAAAATTCAATTAGTAAACCTGGAATATCAAGTTAATTTCAGTGATGGTGTCTGTGGTGAATGTGATTCACGCTATATATAGTTGCCAATATCACTCCGTGTATATATGTTCGTTATCTACCCGTTGTAAGATCAATGCTGTATATAGTTGCCAATATAACTCCGTGTATATATGTTCACTATCCACCATTGTAAGTGCAGTTTCACTATCCGACCACCAGGGGGAGTCACTCTGGGAGTACGCGAGAATTTGTACTGGGCTCCTCCCTTGGCTCCACCCAGGACTCCTCCCCCTGGGACCGATGTATAAAGATCAGTGCCTTAGAGCCAGCCTGCCAGTTCATGGAGTTCAACGACGAATAGGCTGGCTCTGTTGTAAGTGTATTAAAGCCTCTGTTCAGATCCAACTACACGTGTTCGCTGAATTGATGGTTCCATCAGTGTCGATGAGACTATCAGAAATTTTGTTAAAAAACCCATCTGGTTCACTAAAGTCCTTTCAGGGAGGGAAATCTACCCTCTTTACCCGGTCTGGCCTACATGTGACTCCAGACCCACAACAATGTCGTTGACCCTTAACTCCCCCTCTGAAATAGCCCCAACAAGCCACTCCATTCATGGACAATTAAGGATGAGGAGCAAATTCTGGCCTTACCAGTGCCACCCGTATCCTATGAAAGAATAAAGGAAAAACAATTCAACAGGGAATTGAATTGTTGTAACAAAAGGGAGAGAAGGAGGGGTGGGAGGGGGATGATAATACCCGGCGAGCTGGTGCAGGCACAATGGGCCTGTTGCACGGTAATGATTCTGTGTGGGCCGTGTGAGTTATATATAAGCCAGACTAGAGGTAAGAACAACAGATGGCCTTCCCTGAGGGGTATTGGTGAACTAGTTGTTTTTATTCCAAATAAACATTTTCCGGCTTCATTGTCACTTTAGCTTTTATTTCCGGATTTTCTTTTAACTTCAAATTCTCCAAAGAGCCAGTGGAGAGGTGCAAACTCGTGCTCTCTGGATTATTATTGCAGGCCTCTGGATTGCTAGTCCAGTAGGCCGAGAGGTTATTTTTCTGCAGGTGGGTATTTGATAGTTTTCTGCAAACTGGCATGATTACCAGAGAGCAATGATTTACACCGAGTAGCTGCTTTGATTTTTGAGGTGCTGCATGTGTCAGGTGATATACTGTGCGTTACATATTTAATATTGGACGCCTGCCCTCGCTGCCCTTTAACAGACTGTGACCTTTATTTGTTGTCACACAGGTCGCCTTTGAGAAAGAGGGTGTGTTTCTGCACACGAGCACAAAACGGAGTAATGACCAGGATACGCTTATCCCCGGAGTGATCCGGATCCTGGAGAAGGTGAGGAACTGCACTGCGACCTTTCCTGCAAAGGAGGGCTGGAAATTCTATCAAAGAAAAGTACAGCACAGGAACAGGCCCTTCGGCCCTCCTAGCCTTGCGCCGACCATGCTGCCCGTCTGAACTAAAATCTTCTACACTTCCGGCGTCCGTATCCCTCTATTCCCATCCTATTCATGTATTTGCCAAGATGCCCCTTAAATGTCACTATCGTCTCTGCTTCCACCACCTCCTCCGGCAGCGAGTTCCAGGCACCCACTACCCTCTGTGTAAAAAAACTTGCCTTGATATCACAGCTATAACCAAAACTCGGCCGAAAGAGCGGCAATCCCTGTGTTTGGAACTAAACTGCCCAGAAATTCCTTCCCCTCTCTTATGTCTTGGAGTCTCTCCAACTCAATCCCATACATGAGAAACAATAAACAAGACACCCAACCACCCCCCCCCCCCCGCCCTGATATTCAATGGCATCCAGTTCTTGAAAGTGCAGGATAAACAATGTCCATGAATTGTAGAACCCTTCCATCCACCCCCTCAACTCAAACCTCACCTGGTAAGAGTCAATGTGGGCATGCAGAACTTCGGTAGTTTCCTGAGGAAGTGTAGGCGCTGTCGTGTATTTTTGGTTGTAGCGTCGACATGGCTGTCTTTAGGATCTCAAAGTATGGCGACACATGGCAATGGGAAGTCATTTACAGGGAGATGGCAGCGCGGAGGAAGAGACTGGGGTGTGGGGCTAAAAGGGGACAGCTCTTTCAAAGAGTTAGCATGGGCACCTTGGACAGAATGGCCTCTTTCCATGCGGTTGTGATTCAGTGTATGCTAATAATAGTGGTGCTCGCCTTTGCTTTCAAACTAGAGTGACTTGTTATAAAGATTATTTGTCCTTGTCTGTTTCCCAGGGCCCCGAAACTGTGATGGATTGGATTCCAATCAGTGAGAGCAGAGAACACCCTCAATTCCTGTACTCTAAGAAGGTAATCCTCCCACGACCATGTGTGCAGTACAAGCCTGTCACGTTTTGGACTGAATATAAGAAACGGGAGCAGGATTAGGCCATTCGGCCCCTCAAGCCCGCTCCTCCATCAGTAAGAACATGGCTGATCTGATTGTAGCCTTAAATCCACTGTCCCTGCCTGTCCCTCATAACCTTTGACTCGTTTGGCGACCAAATATCTGAGCAATTTGGCCTTGAATATAATCAATGATCCATCCCCACTGCCCTCTGGGAAAGAGTGTTCCAAACACTAACAATCCTCAGAGAAGAAATTTCTCATCATCTTCATCTTGAATGGGACACCACTCATTTTGAAACTGTGCCCCTAATTCTATGTTCACCCAAAAGGGGAAAAATCCTTTCAGCATCTACCCCGTCGAGCGCCCTCATAATCTGTATGTTTCAATAAGATCCCTTCTAATTCTTCTGAAATCCAATGAATAAAGGCCCAACCTGACATTAATTTGAATAAGTTAACTTTTATAAGAACTAGGAGCAGGAGTAGGCCAGCTGGCCCCTCGAGCCTCCTCCGCCATTCATTGAGATCATGGCTGATCTTTTGAGGACTCAGCTCCACTTTCCCGCCAGAACACCATAACGCTTTATTCCTTTATTCTTCAAAAAACTATCTATCTTTATCTTGAAAACATTTAATGAAGGCGCCTCAACTGCTTCACTGGGCAGGGAATTCCATAGATTCACAACCCTTTGGATGAAGAAGTTCCTCCTAAGCTGAGTCCTAAATCTACTTCCCCGTATTTTGAGGCTATGCCCCCTAGTTCTGCTTATTTAAGTAATGAGAGGACATACCACTGTGAGAGGTTTAACAGCTTTTGCATTTATTTGTCAAAGCTGAACATTCCCAGCACATGTTGGATGCAGTGTGAAGCTCCCTCCGCCCTGAGGTTCGTGGGCAACACAATGCCCACATTAACCTGCATTTATATAAGTCCAGAAGATGGGTCCAGACGTCACAGAGGGAGGTGGGGAAGGCACCGGGAAAACAGAGGCTAAAGAGGAGATGTTGGGAGCGGTGACGCAAAGCACGGATGACTAGTCAAGTTTTCGTGAAGACAAAAAAGGATTTGGGGAACACTTTTTGAGGATTACAGCACAGGAAGCCATTCTGTCTGTGCCCGCGTTCGCTCACTGCAGTCCCTCACCCCTTCCTTTCCCTTACAGCCCTACCATTCTTTTCTGTTCTGATAAGTATCCAGTTCCCTGAGGCCGGCAAGGTGGTGCAGTGGTTAGCACTGCTGCCTCACGGCGCTGAGGAGCCGGGTTCGATCCCGGTCCCAGGTCACTGTCCGTGTGGAGTTTGCACGTTATCTTCGTGTCTGCATGGGTCTCACCCCCACAACCTCAAGATGCAGAGGGTAAGTGAATTGGCCATGCTTAATTGGAAAAATGATGTGGAGGTGCCGGCGTTGGACTGGGGTGAGCACAATAAGAAGTCTTACAACACCAGGTTAAAGTCCAACAGGTTTGTTTCAGATCACTAGCTTTCGGAGCACTGCTCTTTGCACAGGTGGAAAAAAGAATTGGGTGCTCTAAATTCATTAAAAAAAAAAGTCTCAGTTCCCTTTTGAAAGCCATAATTTAATCTTCCTCCACCAGACTCTCGGGCCGCGCATTCTAGATCCTGAATTCTCGCCACCCGTGTTCTTTTGAAATTCGCTTTAAACCAGTCTCCGCTGACTCTCACCCCTTCCGTCAGTGGGAAAAGTTTCTCCCGATCTACTCTGTCCGGACCCCTCATGATTCAAATTTCTCAATATTCCTTTCTCTACGGAGAAGAGTTTCAGCTGCTCCATGTAACTGAAGTTCTCGTGGATTCTTGTGAATCATTGCTGCGCTCTCTCTAATGCCTTTACATCCTTCATAAAGTGCAGTGTCTTATTAGAATCATAGAATTTACAGTGCAGAAAGAGGCCATTCGGCCCATTGAGTCTGCACCGGCCCTTGGAAAGAGCACCCCACCTAAGCACACACCTCCAGCCTATCCCCATAACCCCACCTAACCTAACTGAGGGCAATTTAGCATGGCCAATCCACCTAGCCTGCACATCTTTGGACTGTTTTCTTTGTTATTCTTTGTTTCCTTCTTCCATGTTTAACTTCCCTTAGACAAAGCACTCGTTGTTTTTTGTTTGTTCAAATGAGAGTTCAGTTCTCATGACTCTGGCTCGATGCCACCAACCGTGATTTCATTTACTTCTTCCTGTTCTCTCCCTTCACGCTATCCTATTCTTTTTCAGGATTCTGCCGTGAATGGAGCCAGTCACACCGAGGAGGAGATGTTTGACCCGGGTTACGAACCAGACTGGGCTGTAATCAGCACAGTAGGAACCAGGGTGCGCCCAATGGAGGAATTACGCAGTGAGAGACGCTGGTTTATTATTAATGTAATGCATATTTGTCGCATACTGAGCACCCGGCATCACCGTGACGTCCAGGGTGTGACGAACGCGATTGCAGGGCTCCATTGATGTGCCTCAGCTCCAACCTCTGGCTGCGTCATAAGTTGTTGCAACAAAGACAAGGCTATTCTGTCCATCAAACCTGTGCTGGCTCTTTGCAAAGACTTATCCAGTTTGTCTTTCCCTGCACCTCTGCAGTTTTCTCCCCTTTTAAGTATTTATTCAATTCCCTTCTGATTATTATCATTGGATCAGTGGGGCGGCACGGTAGCACAGTGGTTAGCAGCATTGCTTCACAGCTTCAGGGTCCCTTGTTCGATTCCCAGCTTGGGTCACTGTCTGTGTGGAGTCTGCACGTTCTCCCCGTGTCTGCGTGGGTTCCCTCCGGGTGCCCTGGTTTCCTCCCATAGTCCAAAAGATGTGCAGGTTAGGGGGATTGGTCATGATAAATTGCCCCTTAGTGTCCAAAAAGGTTAGGTGGGGTTACTGGGATAGGATGGAGGTGTGGGCTTAAGTGGGGTACTCTTTCCAAGGGCTGGTGCAGACTCGATGGGCCAAATGGCCTCCTGCACTGTAAATTCTATGATTCTATAAACTGCTTCCCTTGAAGCCTACTTGTGACGATAAGCGATTTTCATTTCATTTCACTGCCCTTTTGGACAGATCATACCAGATCATTACATTTGATCTGCATTTTAAAAATAAGTCCCCATTTCCTCTTTTGCCCATTATCTTAAAAATGCGTCCCCTGGTTGTCAGTCCTCCAGTGGAAACAATTTCTCCTAATTTCACTTCATCATAACCCTTCATGATTATAAGCAACTATATTAAACCTCCCCGCATTGTGTGAAATCCCGATTTCCCTGAATGAGATTAAGGGCAGTTTGCAATGTGGGGAGTGCCCATTATAAACTGACTGCATCTTAAAGCTACGTTAGAACGGACATCATGCCGTTTGTGCTGGTGGGACCTTCCCTTCCCGGCGATGGTGCACCCCTGCCAGGGGATTCCCGGTGGCGTGGACACGGGGAGAACGTGCAGACTCCACACAGACAGTGACCCAAGCTGGATTAAATGGGAAATCTCTTTACAGTGGCAGGGACCAGAGATCCCGCCACTGGCCATCGGTGAGCTGCTTCCCGCTGCCAAGAACCAAGCCACGGGGAGGCCAGAGAATCTTGTCCCACATGTAAAAGTTCTCGCTCCGTCTTTTACTGAGGGCAGTGCTTTTGTTTGTCTTACAGGCAGCAGGAAGGCAGACTCAGGAAAGGTGTAATTCCCAGAGCAATCTATTCATCTTCAGGTTGATGTGTGTTGTAGGCAGTAAACGCAGGTTGTAGACTGCGTGCAGGGTGTAAACATTGGCCCCGGTTAAATAAGAAACTCTTCCCCTTCAGTTCTCTGCCCGAAGGTCTGATCCACAGCGCTGTCATCTCCACAGCAAGGGGGCAGGTCCAGAATCCACCACGGCCTGAACGGGGATTGAACCCCCCCGCGCTGTTCCGACCTGATCCTCGCCAGCCAACTCTGAGGAGCTGTGGCTCATCCACCTTTCCATGAAGGCTGGAGTCTGGAGCTATGGATAGTGGTGGTATAATTTTGGATGACACCCACTCCAATTTTGGATGATAGCCACTGTGCCACGACTCCACAAAAGAAATCGATCATTTTCAATCAGTTACCTCACCACGTCAGGCAGAGGTTTCAAAGATTCTCACACATTAACTCAAGTCGTCATAAATTGGATGCACATTAGTTAAAGGAAAGAACCTATACAATTATCGAGGGAGGGTGTGTAATTGAACCCAACAGGCCTTCCAGAACACTATGCCAATAAAATTAGCCACCATTCCAGTGACCCATGTATATCAGAGAACAAGATCAGATCTGAGGCCGCATGTTGTCGAATGTCGCGGTGATGCAGTGGTTAGCACTGCTGCCTCACTGCGCCGAGGACCCGGGCTCGATCCCGGCCCTGGGTCACTGTCCGTGTGGAGTTCGCACATTCTGCCCGTGTCTGCGTGGGTTTCACCCCCACAACCCAAAGATGTGCAGGGTAGGTGGATTGGCCGCGCTAAATTGCCCCTTAATTGGAAAACTTAGAATTAGTTTCTTTTCAAGTGTTGTCGAATGGCATACAATGCATTCCTATTTGGGTTCCTGCATGAAGGATGGCTCCCTGTGCGACACACCTGCGAGGGCTGGTGGAGTTGCTTTTAAAAGGGTTGACTCCTGTTAGACGTATTCTGTTGGAGCAGCTGGGTCACCCACTGGCTCCTATTCTTTATCTTTGCTGTGTTCTGTTTGCTGTACCACCCGTGGTTGAGTGTGATTTTTGTTTTCTCCCTGGACCAAATTCAGGAGCTGGAACTGCGGCTAAATGCACTTCAATAACCCATGTGCATAAGAGGGATGGGTTAGAGGGGAATAGTCAAAGCAGTGAGGTCCGTGTGGTCAAATAGCCTGCGAATAGTTCCTGCTTAGGTTCTTGGATGAAGGATGGCCACTTGTCTGATTAGCCTGCTGTCTCTTCGAAAGAGAAGGCCAAAAATATTGACCAAAAATAATATTTGTTCTCTGTGCATGAGCTGACTTGATGGGTTAAATGCTTACCTGGTTTCTGTTAGATGAGCCATCCTTGGCTGAGTGTGGTTTGCTTTTTGTCTGTCCCTCAGCTTCCACTGAGTGCTCCGGAGCGCACAGCAAGTGGGCATTCTCTCTCAGTCTGTCCGAACTTAAATCCATCCGGAAAAACAAGCCCGGCCTGGGCTGGTCGTACCTTATCTTCATCAGCAAAGACGGCATCTGCTTCCCGGCTCTTCACTTCCACGACGGTGGCACCAGAGCCTTACTCAAGTGTCTGTGTAAATACATAGTGCTGGCCACGTGAGTATGTAACGCCTCCCTTGCACCACCTGCCCTTGCGTTGTCATAGCACAGTTGCTGCGCCTTGTGCTCTGGGTATAAAAGCAGGAATCAACCTGGTGGTAAAATCTTATTGTAATGTCTGGGGTACAAGCTGTTTCCTTACATTCGTTGAACCTTCTGTTTTTATCGCGGTCTGCGCTATAGTCATTGCCAAACCCACCACCGCACCAAATCGAGCAATGGGCTAGGGATAGGGAGAGAATCTTAGAATTTACAGTGCAGAAGAAGGCCATTCGGCCCATTGAGTTTGCACCGGCCCTTGGAAAGAGCACCCCACTTAAGCCCACACCTCCACCCTATCCCCGTAACTCGGCAACCCCACCCAATCCCTTTAGACACTTGAGGGCAATTTAGCGTGACCAATCCACCTAATCTGCACGCCTTTGGACTGTGGGAAGAAACCGGAGCACCCGGAGGAAACCCACGCAGACACTGGGAGGGCGTGCAGACTCCGCACAGACAGTGACCCAAGCCAGGAATCGAACCTGGTGCCGAGAAGCAACAATGCTAACCACTGTGCTACCGCGCTGCCCACAATTGCCCCAGCGCCATTACCATGGATGAAGGGGATTGCTGTAAAGAGTTCACGGGAAATGCTGGGTATCATTGCAGACCTTGCAGTCCAACAGGGCAAGGTTTATAATTGGGGGAAGGGTAAATACAATGCTGTCAGACAAGAATTGAAGTGCAGAAGTTGGGAACATAGGCTGTCAGGGAAGGACACAAGTGAAATGTGGAACTTGTTCAAGGATCAGGTACTGCGTGTCTTTGATATGTATGTCCCTGTCAGGCAGGGAAGAGATGGTCGAGTGAGGGAACCATGGTTGACAAGAGAGGTTGAATGTCTTGTTAAGAGGAAGAAGGAGACTTATGTAAGGCTGAAGAAACAAGGTTCAGACAGTGCGCTGGAGGGATACAAGATAGCCAGGAGGGAACTGAAGAAAGGGATTAGGAGAGCTAAGAGAGGGCATGAAAAATCTTTGGCGGGTAGGATCAAGGAAAACCCCAAGGCCTTTTACACATACGTGAGAAATATGAGAATGACTAGAGTGAGAGTAGGTCCGATTAAGGACAGTAGCGGGAGATTGTGTATTGAGTCTGAAGAGATAGGAGAGGTCTTGAACAAGTATTTTTCTTCAGTATTTACAAATGAGAGGGGCCATATTGTTGGAGAGGACAGCGTGAAGCAGACTGATAAGCTTGAGGAGATACTTGTCAGGAAGGAAGATGTGTTGCGCGTTTTGAAAAACTTGAGGATAGACAAGTCCCCCGGGCCTGACGGGATATATCCAAGGATTCTCTGGGAAGCAAGAAATGAAATTGCAGAGCCGTTGGCAATGATCTTTTCGTCCTCGCTGTCAACAGGGGTGGTACCAGAGGATTGGAGAGTGGCGAATGTCGTGCCCCTGTTCAAAAAAGGGAATAGGGATAACCCTGGAAATTACAGGCCAGTTAGTCTTACTTCGGTGGTAGGCAAAGTAATGGAAAGGGTACTGAGGGATAGGATTTCTGAGCATCTGGAAAGGCATTGCTTGATTAGGGATAGTCAGCACGGATTTGTGAGGGGTAGGTCTTGCCTTACAAGTCTTATTGAATTCTTTGAGGAGGTGACCAAGCATGTGGATGAAGGTAAAGCAGTGGATGTAGTGTACATGGATTTTAGTAAGGCATTTGATAAGGTTCCCCATGGTAGGCTTATGCAGAAAGTAAGGAGGCATGGGATAGTGGGAAATTTGGCCAGTTGGATAACAAACTGGCTAACCGATAGAAGACAGAGAGTTGTGGTGGATGGCAAATATTCAGCCTGGAGCCCAGTTATCAGTGGCGTACCGCAGGGATCAGTTCTGGGTCCTCTGCTGTTTGTGATTTTCATTAACGACTTGGATGAGGGAGTTGAAGGGTGGGTCAGTAAATTTGCAGATGATACGAAGATTGGTGGAGTTGTGGATAGTGAGGAGGGCTGTTGTCGGCTTCAAAGAGACATAGATAGAATGCAGAGCTGGGCTGAGAAGTGGCAGATGGAGTTTAACCCTGACAAGTGTGAGGTTGTCCATTTTGGAAGGACAAATCTGAATGCGGAATACAGGGTTAATGGTAGGGTTCTTGGCAATGTGGAGGAGCAGAGAGATCTTGGGGTCTATGTTCATTGTTCTTTGAAAGTTGCCACTCAAGTGGATAGAGCTGTGAAGAAGGCCTATGGTGTGCTAGCGTTCATTAGCAGAGGGATTGAATTTAAGAGCCGTGAGGTGATGATGCAGCTGTACAAAACCTTGGTCAGGCCACATTTGGAGTACTGTGTGCAGTTCTGGTCACCTCATTTTAGGAAGGATGTGGAAGCTTTGGAAAAGGTGCAAAGGAGATTTACCAGGATGTTGCCTGGAATGGAGAGTAGGTCATACGAGGAAAGATTGAGGGTGCTAGGCCTTTTCTCATTAGAACGGAGAAGGATGAGGGGCGACTTGATAGAGGTTTATAAGATGATCAGGGGAATAGATAGAGTAGACAGTCAGAGACTTTTTCCCCGGGTGGAACACACCATTACAAGGGGACATAAATTTATGATAAATGGTGGAAGATATAGAGGGGATGTCAGAGGTAGGTTCTTTACCCAGAGAGTAGTGGGGGCATGGAATGCACTGCCTGTGGTAGTAGTTGAGTCGGAAAATTTATGGACCTTCAAGCGGCTATTGGATAGGTACTTGGATTAGGGTAGAATAAGGGAGTGTAGGTTAACTTCTTAAGGGCAGCACGGTAGCATTGTGGATAGCACAATTGCTTCACAGCTCCAGGGTCCCAAGTTCGATTTCGACTTGGGTCACTGTCTGTGTGGAGTCTGCACATCCTCCCCGTGACTGCGTGGGTTTCCTCCGGGTACTCCGGTTTCCTCCCACAGTCCAAAGATGTGCAGGTTGGGTGGATTGGCCATGACAAATTGTCCAAAATTCTATGATTAACCTAGGACAAAAGTTCGGCGCAACATCGTGGGCCGAAGGGCCTGTTCTGTGCTGTATTTCTCTATCTCTAATAGTCAATAACGTGTTCTAAAGTTTTTACCAGCAGTCACTGTGAATGGTTTTGCGAAGGTAGTTGGTGATTCTGTGTTGTTGGCAGTTCCAAGAAGGACCCTCGCCTTTATCTGGTCTACTCTCACGATTCTCATGCCTTGTCCCAATCCTTCGATGAGTTGCAGCTATTCGATGAGCATTCTTCAGATTTGGTGTCTGTGAGTTAATTCTTTTTTTTCTCTTTTGGTTGGTTGAATCAATATCTGTTTAATGAGACATTGGAAAATGGCCTAAAACATTCTTGTACTTGTGGATTGGGTCCACCAGTGTTGCATGTGCACAGTGCTGCTATTGAAATGAAACCATTTATGGTTAAATCTATTGCTTATCACGGTGATGCTATTACTGCTCAGAAAGAACTGTTCCTACTTTGTGGATCCGTTATCAACATCAGACATTCCCAGGTCAGGAGTAAAACAGGTTAGGGAAATCAGACGGGCAAATATGAGGTAGTGTGAGAGGGCTTTGGAATGCATCAATGTGAACATGTGGCAAATAGGTTTGGTGAGCCACAGGCGCAAGTTGTCATGGGACTTTGCTGTGCTGGTGATGACAGAGGCCTGGCTCTAAGAGGGGCAACTTAATTTGGAACTTAATATTCCTGACTTTAAGATGGATGTCAAAAGCTTTGGAGGGTGGGGAAGAGATTTACTAGAATACTACCAGGAGGGCGGCACGGTAGCACAGTGGTTGGCACCGTTGCATCACAGCGGCAGGGACCCCGGTCCGATTCCCGGCTTGGGTCACTGTGCGGAGTCTGCACGTTCTCCCCATGTCTGCGTGGGTTTCCTCCGGGTGCTCCACTTTCGTCCCACAAGTCCCGAAAGACGTGCTTGTTGGGTGAATTGGACATTCTGAATTCTCCCTCAGTGTACCCGAACAGGCGCCGGAGAGTGGCAACTAGGGGATTCTCACAGTAACTTCATTGCAGTGTTAATGTAAGCCAACTTGTGACACTAATAAAGATTATTGTTTTTAAAAAAAGGACTGGGGAGCTTCAGCTCCGTAGCGAGACTGGAGAAACAGGTTCTCCTTTAGTGCAGAGAAAGAGATTTGTTCAAAATCATGGAAGGGTTTTAATAGAGTAAAAGAGAGTCAGTAACCAGAGGACACTGATTTGCGACAATTGGCAAAAGAGTCAGAGGTGCTTGGAACATTTTTTTTAAGCTCCCTGAAAGGGCGATGGAAGCAAATCCAATAATACCTTCCGAAAGGAAATCGGATCAGTGCTTGAAGACAAATAATTCACAGGACTATGAGGAAAAGAGCAGGGGAGTGGAATGAATTGGATAACTCTGCAAAGAGCTTGCACAGGCACAGTGTGCTGCCTAGCCTTGTCTTTTGCTGTATGTTATTGAGTGTTGCTCTTTTTTTTTCTCTTCCTCCTCCCCTCCCCCCATTACCCAGCGTTTTATACAAGACCCTTACGCTGCCACTTTTGGCAGCTTCTCCAAAGTGACCAACTTCCTGCGCGGAGCTCTGCGGCCCCAGGATGGTTCCTGCCACCGTCCACTGCGCGAGATGGCCAGCGGTCTGGACTTGGAGCAGCAGGATGAGCCGGGCTTCGAGGTCATCACCTGTGTAAGTGTCCAGCCCCTGCATGGTCAGGGAATTACCGTTTGATGGATGTACTTCGCAAGATGGTGAGGGAGCAGAGAGAGGTACTTCAGAAAATCACTCCCATTAGGATGCTCTGTGCCAGAGTTTGCAAATACACTGAGATAGGGAAATTGAACGACAAGTGCTGACATTGCATAGCAATTAAGAGTGGGCCATTTGTGGGTGGCGCAGTGGTTAGCAATGCTCTCTCACCGCGCCGAGGCCCCAGGTTCGATCCTGGCTCTGGGTCACTGTCCGTGCAGAGGTTGCACATTCTCCCCGTGTTTGCATGGGTTTCTCTCCCACAAAACAAAGATGTGCAGGGTAGGTGGATTGGCCACGCTAAATTGCCCCTTAATTGGGAAAAATTAATTGGGCACTCTAAATTAAACAAAAAATAAAGAATAGGCCGTTTGGCCCCTCGCGCCTGCTCCATCATTCAGTAAGATCATGGCAGACCCGATTGTGATCTCAACTCTGCTTTCCTGTCTACCACCCCCCCCCCCCCCCCCCCCCCCCCCCCCATCACCCTGAACTCCCTTATCGATCAAAAAGCTGTTTAACTCAGCCTTGAATATATTCAATGACCACAGTCTGCACTGTTCTCCGGGGAAGAAAATTCCAAAGAAAATAAAATTCTTCTTCACGCCTTTCTTAAATGGGAGATCCGTAATTTTTAAACTGTGTGCCCTAGTTCTGGACACCCCTGCAAGATGAAACTTCCTCTAAGTATCCACCCTGTCAAATCACCTCCGGATCTTGTTTTGCTGACTGTTTTAGATATGGTGAGTCCGGGATTCTTAAGGCCGGAGTTTGCTAAATTTGGTTTGCCTTTGGGATCATTGGCTTCCTTGGCTTTTATTGGGTATTGATGGGCGGCGCGACAGGTTAAGTGGGTTGGCCGTGTCAAAATTGCTCCTTGGTGTCCAGAGATGCGCACGTTAAGTCAGGTTACGGGATAGGGCGGGGGACTGGGTCTGAGGCAGGATGCTATTTCCGAGGGTCGGTGCAGACTCGATGGGACGAATGGCCTCCTGCACTGTTGGGATTCATTGGAAAGTGAATCCATGGCCACCTGTAACTATTTCCGCACTGGGCAAGGCATTTGTGCAGCAGGGGCTTTGTGGGGAACCAGGACTGCAGCTCTGCACCCCAATCGACCGCCCACATCATTGAAAACTGAGCCCTGAGAACGGAGAGCTCCATTGAGCCACTGCGGAGGCTATTTCCTGACTTTGTGGTTGGAGCACACGCAAAGCAGAAGGATCTTATGTTTTAATAAGGTAACAAGTTTCCGTTTACAATTTATTTAGCAAATTTACAATGAGTTAGATAATTGTTCATAGTGATTAAGAATGGTGTGGATTAATATTTCTTTCATAAATAGACAATGCGCAGTAAATTGCTGTATTGAGATACCGTATTCCCTCCCTCCCCTTCCACTCCATCCTAACCCAGCTTTTCTCCAACTGAGCATCAGCTGTGGGTGGCGAGGTCATACTGAGCTGTCAAAGTTCCCTTTGGCTCTCCAGCAGTGGCGAGCTGGGACTGCAGAGCTGCAGTCTACTGGCCACCGACAGTAGAGAAAGTGCTGGGAGGACGACTGTGCTTCAGATGTATTGATCTGTGTCACTCAGTCCCCTTTTGCCCCAGTGGTTTGTGCGTTAAAACCGCTGCTGAGAGGCAGTCTGGGAGCAGATGGATGCCACAGCCCTCAGGGCAGGACTTTATCGTGCTGCGTGAGGAATTTTACAGACCAGGTAACCTCGCATAGAATTGACAGCACAGAACTAGGCCATTCAGCCCAACAGGGCTCTGCTGGCATTTATTCTCCACACGAGCCTCCTGCCGTGCTTTTTCATCTAACCCCATCGACGTGACATTCCATTCCTTTCTCCATCATGTCTTTATCGACCCTCTCTGCCATTTGCCTCAATTAATCCCCATGCGAGTAAATTTCAAATTCTCAGCACTGGGGAAAGAGGTTTCTCCCAATTGCGTTTATTTGTAACCAGGACGGCTATCTTGAATTTATGGCTCTGTTTTTGCAAGTCATAAATAGCATCGCTGCATCTAGGTTTATGAAACCCCTGCATAATTTTAAAGACCTCGGTCAGGTCGGGCTGAAGGTGGAGCATCATAGGTTACACAGTCTATTCAAGATTGAGTTTTTCATTTTGTGGTTTCCTTCAAAACTATTGTTAAAGCTGGTATCATCCTGGATGGGCCACTGAGCTTGTTAGTGTTTCAAAGCTGGGTTAGTAGAAACAAGGATGCAGTCTATTAGAAAGTGTCAAGCCAACCCTTTGCACAACCAATGTCAGCGATTCCACCCCCCCCACCCCCCCTCAAAGCCATGGATTACTGATTAGATCTCCACTGATTAGATCTCCAACTTTGAAGCAAACACCATTGGGCTTGGCCGTGATGCCCATTGAGGTAGAGCAGCATGTCGACTCATCTTCTCGGTGTGGCACCACCGGAGGATTGTGCTAGCCTCTCTGTTATAAAGGCCATAGAGGAGGGTTACCAGAGCTGGGAGGTTACAACTACCAGGAAAGCCTGAACAGGTGGCAGCTCTTTTCTCTATGGAAAATAAGTATGAGCGGGGATTTGATGAAGGGGTTTGATAGGATATACATGGCGAAAGATGTTTCTACATAAGAAGAAGGCCAGAAATAGGTGGCCATGAATATAAGATGCAGTAGGAAATCCAGGAGAGATTTCTTCATGCAGAATGGTGAGAACTACCACCGCTGTCGTTGAGGTGAATAGAATAGTTGCATTTAAGGTAATCTAGATAAACACATGAAAGTGAAAGGATTAGAAGAACATGTTGATAAAGCAAGATGGGAAGGAGCTTGTGTGGCGCATGAATACCAGGGTTAACTAGATGGGCCGAATGGGCTGTTTCTGTACGGGGATTAAGCGGAAATGTCCCAATGCCAGCCTTCATTTGATTTAAATTTTTAAGCACAGATTTCCCAGACTCTTCCCCGCTCTTTAGTAATCCTTCTGACCACCTTTGCAGCAAGCGGATCTGGGTCTGAGGCCCACTGTACAGAGGCAGGAAACACTGACAGCAGCAGAGTGGGACAAACATCTGGACCCAGAAGGCAGAGTTCAAGATGTGGAAGAATTGAAGAAAAAGATTTTCAAAGGGGTAGGTGAATTCATTCATTGGATTGTATATTCATTTTGAAAGCTTTTTGTGTCGTCATGGTGAATTACTGTAGATCTGGAAATTCGAATTACCACATAACTTGGTAACATAACAGAAAAGCAGGAATTCAGTGTTATTTTAAAATCAAATTATTGGGATCTTTGAGTTCAGAGGAGCAGACCGGATTATAAAGAGAAGCAACGGTAGTTCTGTGGCTTCGTGAAAGGCTGTTCACCTAAGCAGATGAATGTGGTATTGTTCCCTAATAAGTGGGAGATGGTAGGAGGATGATTCAAAGTAAAAATTAGTTTGTGCCGTGTTTTCACAATATGCCTCAGTTGGGTGAATATAGAGACCGGGATCATCAGATTCCTGATCTCTGCCCGGTAATCCTGTGTGAGGGATTGTACCTCTGCATCTAACCCCGTGCTGTACCTGCCCTGGGAGTGTTTGATGGGGACAGTGTAGCGGGAGCTTTACTCTGTATCTAACCCTGTGCTGTACCTGTCCTGGGGGTGTTTGATGGGGACAGTGTAGAGGGAGCTTTACTCTGTATCTAACCCCGTGCTGTACCTGTAATGGGAGTGTTTGATGTTGATAATATTCAGCTTGCCCGATCAACATCCCTCTCCACAGGGCGCAAAAGATCAGGGCAGGATTTAAATTGAGAAGAAATGTCCAGCGAATCAATAAAATACCAGACTCAAAAATTCTTCCCCGCTGTTACCAGACTCCTAATTGACCCTCTTATGGACTGACCTCATTAACACCGCACCGCTGTATGCTTCATCCGATGCCAGTGCTTATGTAGTTACATTGTACACCTTGCATTGCCCTATTATGTATTTTCTTTTATTCCCTTTTCTTCCCATGTACTTAATGATCTGTTGAGCTGCTCGCAGAAAAATACTTTTCACTGTACCTCGGTACACATGACAATAAACAAATCCAATCCAAATACAAACCGTTTGATGTCATGATTCAGAGTGGGAAAGCAGGAGCGTGACCTCAGCGCTGTGGGACAGGGAGTTCCTTCTCCTCTGGCCGTGGGTTCAAGCCCCATTGCTGGATTTGTGCAGAAAATCGTGCAGCACAGAAGGCAGCCATTCCGCCGAACTGTATACAGTGAAAACTTTGCCTTTCCACTGCCCCTTGTCAATTAGCATAAATATCAACCAACACCTCCAAAACAAATGATCCGGTATTTATCTCATTGCGGTTTATGGGACCTGACTGTCCATAGATCGGCTGCAACATTTCAGCAGTGACGCCCAACTTCACTTCAAAAAGTGCTTTTCGTGTCCTTTTCGTGTCACATTTTACATTCCGCTGCTGGTCGTTTAGGAACAATGGTCACAAATAATCATAAAGCACCAAAGGAGGCCATTTGACCCGCCAATTAGAAAGAACTACCCAATTGGACCACCTTCCCCCCCTGCTATTTCCTTGTAGCTCTGCAGTTCTCGGTCCTATTTATCCAATTCTGATTTGACATCAAGTGTTGAATCTGTTTCCACGCTCCTTTCAGGCGGCGCATTCAAGATCCCAACAGCTTGCTGCATTGAAAACAAATCCCCCCCCCCCGAGCTCCATCCAGCATCTTTTGCCAGTTTTCTCCAATCTCCTGCCACAATCCCTTACAAAGTCTGGTCGATTTATTCACTGCTCCTTTCATCTCCCCTGCCAGGGACTGTGCCACAGCATCCGTCGGGAAGTCTGGAAATTCCTGCTGGGATACTACCCCTGGGATAGCACAGCCGAGGAACGCAAGACTGTGGTGAAGCAAAAGACGTAAGGATTAATCCAGTGCTAGTTACACTGAAAGGGGAGAGGGGGGGGGGGGAAGTAATTATTACCAATATATGAATGTTCCAACTCTGAGCCAGGTGTCGAGGTGAATGCGTCTAGATGCTCCAGTTAATAGGACGGGTGAGAGAATTTGTGGGTAGCGAATTTGGTTGATAGTATAGAACTGAGTTTAATTTGAGTCCACATTCATAGGATGAGAGTTTACTCTAATTCTCCGTTGGCTGTGAAGTTCCTACATGGAGCATAAAGGGGGGGCCTGTCAAGTTCTGGGCCGTTGTGAATCCACGGCATCAAACGCCTGAGTTTAGAACAAATTGACACACATTTGTTGGTTTGACAGCGACGATTTGCATTCAACAAAGTTAAACTGACACAAGGCGCGTCGTATGAATCATAGAATTTACAGTGCAGAAGGAGGCCAGTCGGCCCATTGAGTCTGCACCAGCCCCTGGAAAAAGCACCCTACTTAAGCCCACACCTCCACCCTATCCCCGTAACGCAGTTACCCCACCTAACCTTTTTGGACACTAAGGGCAATTTAGCGCGGCCAATCCACCTAACCCGCACATCTTTACACTGTGGGAGGAAACCAGGGCACCTGAAGGAAACCTACGCGGACACGGGGAAAACTTCACAGCTCTACACAGACAGTAACCCAAGCCAGGAATCGAACCCGGGTCCCAGGAGCTGTGAAGTATTACCCAGCAAAATCTGACGCCGAGCTATGTGTGGACAGGTTAGGCCAGGTGACCCAAACTGGGCCAGGGGTAGTTTTTGAGAGAAGAGAGAGTTTGAGAATTTCAGAGTGAGAATTTCAGAGCTTGGGAACTCAGCAGCTGATGGCACAGCTATCAATGGAGGGGTGAGAAAAATGAGGCATGTGCAAGAGGCTAGAGAGGAGTGTCGAGAACTGATGGGGTCTCGACCTGGAGGAGATTACACGTTATTAAGGGAGGGGTGAGGCCTTGGAGGGATTAAAATGCAGCGATGAGAATTTTCGAAGTTTGCCCAGAAAGCTGAAGAATGTTGGGTGGGGCTGGTGGTGCACGTGCAGAGGAAGTGCTGGAAGAACTCTGTCTTTGAAAGAATAGAGAGTCTATTGCCTTGAATCGAACTGCGAGCCCTTGTTTTATAATGGTACATCTTCACCTTCGATCTAACCTGCGTTTTTTCTTTTTTAAAATAAACTTAGGATACCCAATTCTTTTTACTTCAATTAAGGGACACTTTAGCTGGGGCTGGTTTAGCTCACAAGGCTAAATCGCTGGCTTATAAAGCAGACCAAGCAGGCCAGCAGCACGGTTCGATTCCCGTACCAGCCTCCCCGGACAGGCGCCGTAATGTGGCGACTAGGGGCTTTTCACAGTAACTTCATTGAAGCCTACTCGTGACAATAAGCAATTTTCATTTCATTCATTTTCATTTCATTTCATTCACGTGACCAACCCACCTACCCTGCACATCTTTGGGTTGCACACGGGGCGAATGTGCAAACTCCACACGGACAATGACCTGGGCCGGGATCGAACCCGGGTCCTCGGCGCCACGAGGCAACAGTGCTAACCACTGTGACGCCGTGCTGCACTTAACCTGTGGTATTTCTGACCTGCATTGATTATCTTTCCCTTACAGTCACTCTGGTAATTTGTTTTGATGAGTTACCCTCGCGTGTCCTATTCCGACCAGGCTAAGTGAGCTGCACCTGCAAGTTTCAAACCCCCAGCACCTTGAGGGAATCTTTTTCATCCCGTTCCCTACACAGCGTGAGATTCTGAACTAATTGGCTTGGGTTTGTTCTTTAGGGATGAGTATTTCCGGATGAAACTGCAATGGAAGTCGGTGACCGAGGATCAGGAACGTCGGAATTCGTTGCTGCGAGCGTACAAGAGTCTGATTGGTGAGTTGGTGGGCTTTGAAATCAATCTGCAGCAGTCGGAGGCCTACTCCAGAACTTTCCAATTGGTGAGTCACTTGACGGCACTGCCTGCTAATGGCCTCTCTGGTACTGCCGTGGCACCAAATCCCACCGCTTCGTAACAGGATGTAATTCGGAATTAGACGCTGGTAAGGGGGAGGGACAATTTCAGCCTTTCGTCCAGTAATGGACATGTTCTTGGAAAAGAGAAGGTTGAGGGTAAATTTGATAAGAAGTGTTCAGGAGGAATTCAGATAGAGTAGGCAGAGAGGGCAGCTGTTCCCGTTAGTAGAGACCCAGAGGACAGCAACGCAAGCTGATTCGCAAAAGAACCAAATAGCATGAGGGAAAGCTATTTTACACAGCAAGTGGTTAAGACCTGGAGTGCACACCAGGAAGGTGGAGGCAAACTCAACCGCGGCTTTCAAGAGGGAATTGAATAAGTAAGTGAAGAAAAAAGTATTTTCGGGGCTTTAGGGAAAGGGCTTCGGTGTGGGACTAGCTAAGTTTCTTTTGCAGAGAGCCAGCATTTGCTCAATGGGATGAATGGCCTCTTTTGGTGTTGTAACCATTCTCTGATTCTATAAAATGCAGGTTGCAATTATTCAAGTATGAGTGCCAACCCACTTTTAAATAAAGTTAGCAAACACAGGATTTCTTGCCGTTCTCTGAATAGAGAGGCCTTTGAAAGACTACTTGAAAAGAGAGAGAGATCCTTTCAGTTAACAGCCTGCAGATCTCTGTCAGATCAATGCCGAATCTGCAAACGCCCAGCTTTCAGAAACTAACCGACAACTAACTGCCTGCTCCTCCCATTAATTACATTATCTTCATCCCACTCCAATCACATGACCTACTTAACTCAATGTCTCTAATTACCTACTCCTCAAAATCATAAAATCCCATTAGTCCTCTCCTTATCAATGTAAGCATCGCTTAAAAGAAGGTTTATCTCACTTTTACGACATCTTAATTGCACATTTTGCAGTCACAAAGTCTGTCTTTTTTTAAAAACCAGGATTTAAATAAAAATTACCGCAGCAGATATATGCTTACTCTAATCCAGGCTTTTAAACAATACTGCAACAAACATAATATAATATATAACAATTCCTTACATTCATCACAGATGCATGTCACGAGAATCCTTATGAAAGTGACATCCAGCATAATACACATGTATTATATGAGACATATTTAAATGTGTGCAACCTGAGTGTACCTTGCAAAACTCTTAAAGAGGCCTGCAATCAATTAGCCATTGGTTGAGCATCTGTATACATGCCAGATGCTATAAATTGGGTTCCTAGATCATAGCTCTCACGTACCCCCATCATGGACCTCCAGCCATAGCACACCCCAGTCAGTTTGATTGGAGAAGGCAGGTCCCAATCTAGTTGCCTTTGAGTGCCACCTCGCAATCACCGAGGTGTCTGTGCGCACCAGGCCCATTGCAGAAACCCAGCTTCCACCCTGGGGTTGAGACCTGGAATTCAGCATGATCTGGAAATCCGCTCTGGAGGCCAGGCTAAACATTCAGGATGATTTTGGAAGACTGAATGCTGAAATTGCTTCTCGCCCTCAGAACGGGACGTCAGCAGGACCGACCGCAGCAACAAGTTCTACGAGGGGAGCAACAATCCAGGCCTGGTGCTGCTGAACGACGTGTTGATGACCTATTGCATGTACAACTTCGATCTGGGTAAGTTCCTGCTCTCAGTCTCCTCGCGCACGCCGGTTGCTGACAGCGGCCATCCAGTGGCTCCAAGTTACAACAACTTGCATTTGTACAGCTCCTTTACAATGGTCAAGAGTCCCAAGGTGCTACAGGAGCATAATTAAAATGACCACTGAGCCAGATATCACTAAAGATGAACAAGAGCTAAGTTAAAGAGGTGGCTCTTGAGGAGAGGTTTAGGGAGGGAATACCTGAGCCTCGGGTGGAGACACTGGAAGGGGTGGCTGCCAGTGGCGAAACAAAGGAATTTGAGCAAGCAAGGACTTTGAACTTGAGGCATTGGCGGCTTGGGAAACCAATGTACGTTGGTGATAACAGTGGGTGATGGGTGACTGAGATTTGGTGGAATCTATAATATGGGCAGTAACGTTTTGGATGAACTCAAATTTGTGGAAGGTCAACATTTTGGAGGCTGACCAGGAGAATATTGGACATTTATTACCCACTTTAATCTTCAAATCAGTTTGAAAGCAAGGGAAAAAAAAATTTGTGTTTGTATAGCGCCATGGGTCTGTTCAAACCTCTTCATTGATAATTGACGCAACACTGCCTCTCCCTTAATTTCACTTTCTTGCTGTCTCAGCCCACTAATCATGATTTTCCCACACCTCTCCCCACATGATCATCTCATCCTTACACATCCCACCCCTCTGCTACATTCTGCCCAGTGGCAACAACTTTATTGGACGCGGGGAGTTTGGTCTAGTCTGGGTGCTGTTGTAGCTCAGTCCTACCCCTCCAGCCACAAGCCCTGCAACTCTCTGAGTAGCCTGACCACTTTTCCCACTCTTAACATTCTCTGCAAGTTCAAAACCTCCTCGGCTTCTGATCAAAGGCTCTGCACTATCGCTAGGACCATTTCAATCCTCCCACTTGGTTTCTTGTTCAAGCTGAATCCAAGGTCAATCTTCTGGTGAGCTCTTCTAAAAATAAATTTAGAGTACCCAATTATTTTTTTGTTTCCAATTAAGGGGCAATTTAGACTAGCCAATCCACCTGCCTTGCACATCTTTTGTCTGCAACACGGGGAGAATGTGCAAACTCCACATGGGTATCGGTGCCGTGAGGCAGCAGTGCTAACCGCTTCGCCACCATCCCGTCCCTGGTGAGCTGTTTGACCCTCGACTTGCGTTCAACCCCTCCTGAGTAAACTCTTGTGCTAACTCCCATTCCCCAATCTGCCTGATGCAAGCTGGTCTCCATTATACATTTTTGTGAAGCTTTTGCCAAGTTAAAAGGCACCATGTAAATGCAAGGTTGGCACGGTGGCACAGTGGCTAGCAATGCTGCCTAGCAGCGCCAGGGAACCGGGTTCAATTCCCACCTTGGGTGACTGTGTGGAATTTGCATTTTCTCCCCGTGTCTGCGTGGGTTTCCTCCGGTTGCTCCGATTTCCTCCCACAGTCCAAAGATGCCCCGAAAGTCATGCTGTTAGGTGAATTGAACATTCTGAATTCTCCCTCCGTGTACCCGAACAGCCGCCGGAATGTGGCGACTGGGGACTTTTGACAGTAACCTCATTGCAGTTTTAACGTAAACCTACTTGTGACAATAAAGATTATTATTAAGATGTGCAGGTTAGCTGGGGTTACAGGAATCGGGTGGGCTCAGGTAAGGTGCTCTTTTGGAGGATTGTTGCAGACCCGATGGGCCGAATGGCCTCCTTCTGCACTGCAGGGATTCCGTGGAAATCAAGAAAGCTGTTGTGTAGATTGACACGGTGACCGCAAAGACCAATGAGAGGAACAACCCGTCGATACCGCCCAGTCAGCTCTGTACGACATGCAGCCCGTTTAGTTTCCATAGAAGCTGACCGCAGAGAACGTGATCCTTCAACCCACTGCATCTGTGCCAGCTCTTTGAAAGAACTGACCATTCAGCCCCACTCTCCCTGCTCTTTCCCCATGACCTGATAAATTTATCCTTTTCAAGTATTTAATATCCTTTTTGAAAGAGTTTGAATCTGCTTCCACCACACTTTCAGCCAAGCATCCAGATCACTGCTTAAAAATATTCTCATCTCTCCTGCAGTCCTTTCGTCAATTATCTGAAGTCTCTGTCATTTGATTACCGACCCTTCTGTCGGAAACCGTTTCTCTTTATTTACTCGGTCAAAACATCTGGATAATATTTTTCCTTGATCAGCCCCAGCCTTCTCTAGATTCCCCACGTAACTGAAGTTTCCCCCATCCTTAAATCTCCTCTGCGCCCTCCTCTGCGAGCTGAACATTTCCAATAGTTGTTGTTGTGTTTGTTGTGCAGGCTATGTTCAGGGAATGAGTGACCTCCTCTCCCCAATACTGTACGTTACACAGAACGAAGTCGACTCCTTCTGGTGTTTCACGGGCTTCATGGAGCAAGTGGTGAGTGCCTTCCATGCCATGAATATTCTGCTTCACCTGGAAGAACTTGCATTTGTGTAGCACCTTTCGCAAGCTTTGGACCTCCTGAAGCGCTTGATAGCGAAGAAGTACTTTTGAAGTGTGGTCCCTCGTTAAAATGTCTAAACAGGTTCAAGGGTCTGGCACATTTAGGGTTGACGTGGGATTGAGTACAGCACTGCCCCCCCCCCCCCCCCCCCCCCCCCCCACCCCCCCAACGGCTCTGTCAAACATTAGACTGACCCCTAAGTGCAGATAATGTGTTTGCTTACATCGCTATCATCGGTACTGTACCCAGGTCCACATTAACTTTATATGTGCCGGAACCTTGGACTAAACATGCTGTAGGATGGTGATTATCGTTCCGTCATAATGAAGTCTTTGCAGTCTTAAATAGGTTAACTGTATCAAAGTATTTATTAACTACAAGAACTATTACAATAAAATGTTCGAGCCAGGGGCAGTTTCCATGCTTGTGCAAACAGCTCTTTCCTACTAGACTGACCCTTAGGTGTGGGTCATGTCTTATCTTGCATGGCCGTGTGGGAGATACTGCAGTCAGTCCCAATTTACCTTCTCTGTTCCAGACCGTTGTACTGCACATTCCACCAGTGCACGTCTGATTAGGAATATATGAAAAGGAGTAGGCCATTCAGCCCCTCGAACCTGACTCGCCATTCAATGAGACTGTGGCTGACCTGTGACCTAACTCTTCAGACCTGCCTTGGGCGTGTATCCCTTAATATCTTTGCTTAACAAAAATGTATCTCAGATTTAAAATGAGCAACTGTTCCAGCTTCAGCTGCTGTGTGTGGGAGAGAATTCCAAACCTCTACCACCCTTTGAGTGAAGACGTTCTTCCCAACATCTCTCCTGAACGGTCTGGCCCTAATTTTTAGACTGCGCCGCCTAGTTTTAGAATCTCCACCCAGTGGAAATAGTTTATCTTTACCTACCCTGTCTTTCCCTGTTAGTATCTTAAATATTTAAATCAGATCATCCCCATTATCTTCTAAATTCTAGTGAAAACAGGCCCAATCTGTGTAATCTCATCTCGTAATTTAACACCTTTAGTCCCGGTAACAGTTTAGTAAACCTATGTTGCTCTCCCTCCAAGGCCAAAATACTTTTCCTCAGGTGTGGTGCCCAGAACTGCTCACAGTGACTCTCGAGTGGGGTCTAACCAGGGTTTTGTAAAGCTGCAGCATAACTTCTGTCCTTATATCCAATCCTCGAGATATAACTGCTAGCATTCCATTAACCTTTTTGATTATTTTCTGCACTTGTGAGCCTTGCTCGAGTGAATACCATCGAGCTTAAGCCCCTCTCCCTTTGAGAGCATGCGAGATAGGGGATACAATATTTGCATCCCAACATACAAACGGTTTGGGCTGTCTCATTCGTTCACATTTAACCCCTTCAGGGTAATTAAATAGACATATAGGCAATGTAAAAAACAAACGAATCATTTTAAGTCCTCTGAACCTTTCAATTAGATTCCAGCCTCTAACACACTCCTGGGTAAAGGTAATTTGCAATATTTTTGGTAGGATTCTATTCTGTTCTTATTGGGTATAGAATGGACAATTGTGAACCTCTATTGCTGGTGTGCAATATAACTAATGCTCAATAGTCAGTGTGGTGAGGCTCTAAAATGCCTCTATAATGGGTGATTTTTTTTAACCTACTTGTCTTCAGGAGCAAAATATTGTGGGCGTTCAAAATCTGAAATTAAAAACAGAAAATACTGGAACCGCCTAGCATGTCTGACAACAGCTGTGCAGAGCGAGGCAGTGTTAATGCTTCATTTTGACGATTTTAAGCCTAGATCTGAATACAAGACATCGATCGGAGTCATGAACTCTTTCTCTCTCTCTGCCGCAGTTGCTGCCAGACCTGCTGCCTATTCTGTTGCTTTCAGGCGTATCTCCTGATAAAGTGAGATACTAAATCTCAGCAAGTGATCTGAACTCTCTGGCTGTGTAAACCCTGCCCCTCGCAGTACATAGTTAACGATCTCTCCCTTGCCTCTGGTCACAGCACCGCAACTTCGAGGAGAGTCAAGAGAGCATGAAGGAGCAGCTGGAGAAGTTGGCCCTGCTTCTGAGAGTCCTGGATTCTGCCCTCTGCGATTTCCTCGGTTAGTGAGCTAAGCTGGCACTCTGGTCTCTCTCTTTCCTGCGCCAATGATTGTCCATACCGTGTCTTCAAAGAGGTAATGTGGCTGTTGGAAATACTTTGCAGCTGTTGCTTCGATCAATGGGATCAGTGATGGGGGAGAGGTGGTGGCGCAGTGGTATTTTCACTGGACTGGTGGGCGAGAGGCCCAGGGTAATACTCTTGAGGACCTGGGTTCGAATCCTGCCACACCAGATGATGGAAATTGAATCCAATGAATATCTGGAATTAAAAGTCTATTGCTGACCATGAAATCGTTATCGAATGTCATTAAAAAACTCAGCTAGTTCACTGATGTCCCGTTAGGGAATCTGCCGTCCTTACCCAGTCTGGCCTACATATGACTCCAGATCCACAGCAATGTGGTTGACTCTTAAATGCCCCCTGAAATGGCCGAGCGAGACACTCGGTTGTATCAAATCACTACAAAGTTTAATAAAAAGGAAATAAACAGGAACTAGGCACTGGAAACGACAACAGCAAACCCAGCCCTGTCGACCATGTAAAATCCTCCTTAGTAACATCTGAGGGCTTGTACCAAAGTTGGGAGAGCTGTCTCACAGACTAGGGAAGCAACAGCCTGACATAGTCATACTCACAGAATCATACCTTACAGACAATGTCCCAGACACCACTATCACCATCCTTGCAATGGGTTTGTCCCATTGCACCGGCAGGATAGACCCAGCCGAGGTGGCGCACAGTGGTATAGAGTCACGAGCGAGTTGTCCTGGGAGTCCTCACCATCAACTCTGGACCCCATGAAGTCTCATGGCTTCAGGTTAAACATGGGCAAGGAAATCTTCCGATTACCATGTACCGGCCACCATCAGCTGATGAATCAGTATACTCCATGTTTAACACCACTTGGAGGAAGCACAGAGGGTGGCGAGGGCACAGAATGTACTCTGGGTGGGGATTTCAATGTCCATCACCAAGAGGGGCTCAGTAGTACCATTACCGACCAAGCTGGCCAAGTCCTAAAGGACATAGCTGCTAGACTGGGACTCTGACCAGTTGGGAGGGAACCAACAAGAGGGAAAAACAAACTAGACCTCATCCTCACCAACCTGCCTGCTGCAGATCATCTGTCCAAGACAGTATCAGTAAGAGTGACCATCACACAATCCTTGTGGGGACAAAGTCCCATCTTCACATTGATGATACCCTCCATTGTGTCATGTGGCACTACCACCGTGCTAAATGGGATAGAGTTCGAACAGATTTAGAAACTCAAGACTGGGCATCCATGAGGCGCTGTGGGCCATCATCAGCAGCAGAATTGTGCTTAACCACAATCTGTAATCTCATGGGCCAGCATAATCCCCACTCTACCATTACCGCCAAGACAGGGGATCAACCCTGGTTCAATGAAGAGTGCAGGAGAGCATGCCAGGAGCAACATCAAGCATACCAGAAATTGAGGTGTCAACCACAGGGCTACTTGTGTGCCAAACAACATAAACAGCAAGTGTTAGACAGATCTAAGCGATCCCAGAACCTAGGAATCAGATCTAAGCTCTGCAGTCCTGCCACATCCAGTCTTGAATGGTGATGGACAATTAAACAAATCACTGGAGAAGGAGGCTCCACAAATATCTCTAACCTCAATTATGGAGGAGCCCAGCACAGATGTGCAAAAGGTAAGACTGAAGCATTCGCAACGATCTTCAGCCACAAGTGCTGAGTGGATGATCCATCTCCGTCTCCTCCAGAGGTCCCCAGCATCACAGATATCAGTCTTCAGCCAATTCGATTCTCCCCACGTGATATCAAGAAACGGCTGAAGGCACTGGATACTGCAAAGGCCCCGGGCCCTGACACTATTCCAGCAATAGTACTGAAGACTTGTGCTCCAGAACTTGCTGCACCCCTAACCAAGCTGTTCCAGTACAGCTACAATACTGGCATCTACCCGGCAATTTGGAAAATTGCCCAGGTGTGACAAGAAAAGGGACCAATCCAACCCAGCCAATTACTGGCCAATCAGTCTACTCTCCACCATCAGCAGTGATGGAAGGGGTCATCAACAATGGTATCAAGCGACACTTGCTTAGCAATAGCCTGCTCACAGACACTCAGTTTAGGTTCTGCCAGGGTCACTCAGCTCCTGACCTTATTACAGTCTTGGCTCCTCTCTTTCTCGCCCGCTCCCCCTCGTGCTTTCTCGCCCTCTCCCTCTCATGCTTGCTCGCCCTTTCCCCCCTCGCGCTTTCTTGCCCTCTCCCCCTCGCGCTTTCTTGCCCTCTTCCCCTCGTGCTTTCTCGCCCGCTCCCTCTCGCGCTTTCTCGCCCGCTCCCTCGCGTGCTTTCTCTCCCACTCCCTCTCGCGCTTTCTCGCCCTCTTCCCCTCGTGCTTTCTCGCCCTCTTCCCCTCGTGCTTTCTCGCCCTCTTCCCCTCGTGCTTTCTCGCCCTCTTCCCCTCGTGCTTTCTCTCCCGCTCCCTCTCGTGCTTTCTCTCCCGCTCCCTCTCGCGCTTTCTCGCCCTCTTCCCCTCGTGCTTTCTCGCCCTCTTCCCCTCGTGCTTTCTCGCCCGCTCCCTCTCGCGCTTTCTCGCCCTCTTCCCCTCGCGCTTTCTCGCCCGCTCCCTCTCGCGCTTTCTCGCCCTCTTCCCCTCGCGCTTTCTCGCCCTCTTCCCCTCGCGCTTTCTCGCCCTCTTCCCCTCGCGCTTTCTCGCCCTCTTCCCCTCGTGCTTTCTCGCCCTCTTCCCCTCGTGCTTTCTCGCCCTCTTCCCCTCGCGCTTTCTCGCCCTCTTCCCCTCGCGCTTTCTCGCCCTCTTCCCCTCGTGCTTTCTCGCCCTTCTCTCCCACTCCCTCTCACGCTTTCTCGCCCTCTTCCCCTCGTGCTTTCTCGCCCTCTTCCCCTCGTGCTTTCTCGCCCTCTTCCCCTCGTGCTTTCTCTCCCGCTCCCTCTCGTGCTTTCTCTCCCGCTCCCTCTTGCGCTTTCTCGCCCTCTTCCCCTCGTGCTTTCTCGCCCTCTTCCCCTCGTGCTTTCTCGCCCGCTCCCTCTCGCGCTTTCTCGCCCTCTTCCCCTCGCGCTTTCTCGCCCTCTTCCCCTCGCGCTTTCTCGCCCTCTTCCCCTCGCGCTTTCTCGCCCTCTTCCCCTCATGCTTTCTCGCCCGCTCCCTCTCGTGCTTTCTCGCCCGCTCCCTCTCGTGCTTTCTCTCCCGCTCCCTCTCGTGCTTTCTCTCCCGCTCCCTCTCTCGCTTTCTCACCCGCTGCCTCTCGTGCTTTCTCGCCAGCTGCCTCTCGCGCTTTCTCGCCAGCTGCCTCTCGCGCTTTCTCTCCCACTCCCTCTCGCGCTTTCTCGCCTGCTCCCTCTCGTGCTTTCTCTCCCGCTCCCTCTCTCGCTTTCTCGCCCGCTGCCTCTCGCGCTTTCTCGCCCGATCCCTCTCGCGCTTTCTCGCCCGATCCCCCTCGCGCTTGCGGGCTCTCTTTCGGGTTCGCTCGCCCTCGCACGTTCTTTTTTTCTGACACACGTGGACAGACACACTCTTTATACTCCCAGGAGAGGAGAACCATCCGTTTCAGTATCTCAGCCTGAATGTAGCTTAAATAGAGCAGATAATTCTTTTCCCTGACAGCTGTTAATTGAAACCAGTTTGGACGGTCTCCATCCAACTCCATGGGGGCATGAATGGTGTAGCATTAGCAACCGGCAGTGTTCCTCCAGCCTCTCTCCCAGAGATCAAAGATAAATAGCTTCACTTTGCATCAGTTCCCAGGCCTCGGGCTGTGTTCCAGGAGCTGCTTCTGTGCATCTGGACGTGCATTGAGACAGATTCAGGCTCTGTGGTTAAATGGCCTGATGACAATCACTGTTTACATCCATGTTTGACATATGATGGTTTGAGTGTGATACTGGGAAGGTTTGCTGGGAACCCTGCAACTGGAACCCACCACCATAGTGGCAGAAACACAAAGAAGGAAAATAATCCATTGGAACATTCAGTAATGACATTATTCAAATACCAACACACAGCCTTTTTAAAAAAATAAGTTTAGAGTACCCAATTCATTTTTTCCAATTAAGGGGCAATTTAGCATGGCCAATCCACCTACACTGCACATCTTTTGGGTTGTGGGGGCGAAACCCACGCAAACACGGGGAGAATGTGCAAACTCCACACGGACAGTGACCCAGAGCCGGGATCGAACCTGGGACAATAGCGCCGTGAGGCAGCAATGCTAACCACTGCGCCACCGTGCTGCCCTAACACACAGCCTTTCTGATGTGTCCCACTGTTTGCAGTAGATGTAGTTTGGTTCATAGAATTTACAGTGCAGAAGGCGGCCATTTGCCCATCAAGTCTGCACCGGCCCTTGGAAGGAGCACCCCACTTAAGCCCACGCCTCCACCTCATCCCCCCCAATCTCACCCAACCCTTTTGGACACTTGAGGGCAAATTAGCGCTCCCGCTTTTTCTCGCCCGCACCCTCGCTCTTTTTCTTGCCTAACCTGTACACAGGGAGAACGTGCAGACTCCGCACAGACAATGACCCAAGCCGGGAATTGAACCTGGGACCCTGGAGCTGTGAAGCAACCGTGCTAACCACTGTGCTACCGTGCAGCCCACAGGGTCGCATTGTTGCTGATGCCCCTGGTGGAGGCTTTGTTCCTGGGATCCTTTGGAGTTGGTGGCGTTTCTTTCTGTGTGGGTGCGGAGTGTGTCTGATACTCCCTGTTGGGTGGTGTGTGAGAGCTGATCCTTGTTACGCAGCAACATTCCTGACCACTTTTCTCCCTCACCAGATTCCAGAGAGTCTGGGAACCTGTGCTTCTGCTTCCGCTGGCTCCTCATCTGGTTTAAGCGGGAATTCTCTTTCCCAGACATACTGCGGCTGTGGGAGGTGAGCACTCTCAATGTGAATCTGTTGTAAAGTGTGACCTGCAGTGGTCTGCAGACTGCACCGTTCTGATTGTATTACTTTGTAGGACTGTCTTTAATTGAGGCAGATGTTCCCACCATGTTAAAGTGACTGTGTGTATTCTGTGATTGTTCTCAAACTGTCCAAATTCTTAGATTGTTTCCAAATTGCTGATTACGGGCTCTCTGGGAACTGGTATTTTACATCAAATGTTTTTGTATGTGGCACACAAATGGGGAGAATAATCATCACAATATTGCAACAAAGGAGTGATAAGCTGGAACATTATCAGAGAGTGTTACAGTGAGGGGTATATCAGTGTTACAGTGAGGGGTCTATCAGTGTGTTACAGTGAGGGTATATCAGTGTTACAGTGAGGGGTCTATCAGTGTGTTACAGTGAGGGGTATATCAGTGTTACAGTGAGCGGTATATCAGTGTTACAGTGAGGGGTCTATCAGTGTGTTACAGTGAGGGTATATCAGTGTTACAGTGAGGGGTCTATCAGTGTGTTACAGTGAGGGGTATATCAGTGTTACAGTGAGGGGTCTATCAGTGTGTTACAGTGAGGGGTATATCAGTGTGTTACAGTGAGGGGTATATCAGTGTTACAGTGAGGGGTATATCAGTGTTACAGTGAGGGGTCTATCAGTGTGTTACAGTGAGGGGTCTATCAGTGTGTTACAGTGAGGGGTATATCAGTGTTACAGTGAGGGGTATATCAGTGTGTTACAGTGAGGGGTATATCAGTGTTACAGTGAGGGGTATATCAGTGTGTTACAGTGAGGGGTATATCAGTGTGTTACAGTGAGGAGACGGGTATATCAGTGTGTTACAGTGAGGAGACGGGTATATCAGTGTGTTACAGTGAGGAGACGGGTATATCAGTGTGTTACAGTGAGGAGACTATCAGTGTGTTACAGTGAGGGGTATATCAGTGTGTTACAGTGAGGAGACGGGTATATCAGTGTGTTACAGTGAGGAGACGGGTATATCAGTGTGTTACAGTGAGGAGACGGGTATATCAGTGTGTTACAGTGAGGGGTATATCAGTGTGTTACAGTGAGGGGTACATCAGTGTAATGCGGTGAGGGGTATATCAGAGTGTTAAGGTGAGGGAGGGGTATATCAGAGAGTGTTACGGTGAGGGATGTCGGGTATATCAGAAAATGTTACAGTGAGAGGTGGGGGTATATCAGAAAGTGTTACAGTGAGAGTGTGGGGTGTATATCAGTATTACAGTGAGGGGCGCAGTATATATCGAGGAGCGTTACATTGATGATCTATTCCACCATAACACAAGGACCTGTTGTGCTGTGTAACTCAGACTGTGCTGTCCCTTCTGTGAACCCGTTTAAATGTTTAGCCGGGCTGGGTCTTGTTGGTTTGGTGCCGCTTTGTATTTGTACTGTCTGCGGCATCTCGTGAGCTCTGTTTTTGTGCCCTTGCCACCAGGTACAATGGACAGGCCAGCCATGCCCAAATTTCCACCTGCTGGTCTGCTGTGCCATCCTGGATTCCGAGCGCGATGCACTGATGAACCCCAACTATGGTTTCAATGAAATACTCAAGGTAAAACCATCAGATATTTGAGAAATTTCCTTCCATTTAAAATATAATATCCTCTTCTATTTGGGTTCCATCTCTTTCCGTGAACCCGATGTGTTCGATTCACCATCTCATCAGGCGTTACTGCGGGGTCACTTTCCTAAAAGCTCTGGGAAAGGTACAACCAGCGTCTAGAGCCAAGCTGTAACAGATCTGAGTCTGTTACCCGCTGAAGACCATATTCAGTGCCAGTGTGTAGTGAGCTGCCTCTATAAGCAGTTCAACTTCCAGTTATGGTGACTTCCGTTCATTGACTCAGTAACGTGGGTGAGATATCCGTATGTGCAATGTGATTATCTACACACACATTCTTACTTGCCTGCACTCAGTAATGTTGCTAATTGACTTTATTAGTGTGCTTCAGTCTGTGCGGTGTCAGATGGAGAATTGGGAAATCCTCCCCCATCCCGCGTCCCCCAATTCCCCGTGCCACTTGTAACCCATGTCTAACAGGTGCCTGTATCTGAGCTCCTCTCCTGCTATTTTTCAGCACATCAATGAGCTGACCATGAGATTGAATGTGGAGGACATCGTCTGCCGGGCTGAAGCCATCTTTCACCAGCTAGCAGCCTGTCCGGTGAGTGTCCACGGGCAATGACCACAAGACCGTGCAGTACGCCAGTAGCTGCGTTAATTTTCCTTTTGCTGAAAAAGGACGTTTTGTCGAAGCTTTTCATCTTGCACTCATCAGGGCAATTGCAAGAATGCCAATATCCGTGGAAACAACAACTTTATATTGTTTGAGCAAAGGGTGCTGATTGGTTGACAAGTGAACTCTGGTCTGGTCGTCAGAGTTGTCCTAGAGAATGCACCAGTTAATGGTGACTGACAGTTAACTGCCAAACATTGGTTGAAAATGCACAGGGAGGGCGGCACGATGGTGCAGTAGTTCGTTCCCACCGCCGGGTTTCTGTCCGTGTGGAATTTGCACATTCTTGTGTCTGCCTGGGTCTTACCCCCACAATCCAAAGATGTGCAGGATAGGAGGATTGGCCACGCTAAATTAGCCCTTAATTGGGGAAAAAAAATAATTGGGCACTTTAAATTTAACAAAAAGAAAATGCACAGGGTCCTGTTCTTTTCAAACAGCAAGAACATGTACGCACATTGCGTCTGTTTCAGCTAAACAAAATCAGTAATAGCCATTCGCTGATTTATTCCTTTCGCTAATCGGAGTCAAACTGCCTGGTTGAAATTTTCAAATCCTGCTTGGCACTTAACCGTCAGTCACTGGTGCATTTTCCAAGGCAGCGCCTCTACCAGTCGGAGTCCACTTGCTAACCAATCGGCACTCTCTTCTCGTACAATTAATAGTTGTTTACCCTGCCATTGGTATTCTTGTGATTGCAGCGATGACTGCAAGATGAAAAAGTTTTGACAAAATGTCTTTTTTTCACCAAGCTCCCGTTCCGTGAGGCCAAATGGACCATTTATCTTTCTTTTCTGTGGGGTGGTTCCCGACAGATAAAAGATGTGAACATGAGCGGCAGTGGGGAAAGAGAGTTCAATGTTTCCCAGTCTTGTTCAGACTGGAATGACAAAAATACTTTTTTTATTTATAGGGGCTGAACAAAATCTGGGGAGCTGAGGACACTAACGAGTGGAAGTCATTAAAGTATTTCATAGGGGCATAGGAATGGGGGGGGGTTGGATGGAGATGGGGAAGGGTGGAGAAGGGGAATGGGGCAGGGTGGAGAAGGGGAATGGGGCGGGGTGGAGAAGGGGAGTGGGTGGGGAGGGGTGGAGAAGGGGAATGGGGGGGAGGGGTGGAGAAGGGGAATGGGGGGGAGGGGTGGAGAAGGGGAATGGGGGGGAGGGGTGGAGAAGGAATGGGGCGGAGTGGAGAAGGAGAGTGGGGGGGGAGGGGTGGAGAAGGGGAATGAGGGAGGGGTGGAGAAGGGGAATGGGGGGGAGGGGTGGAGAAGGGGAGTGGAGGGGAGGGGTGGAGAAGGGGAATGGGTAGGGAGGGGTGGAGAAGGGGAATGGGTAGGGAGGGGTGGAGAAGGGGAGTGGGTGGGGACGGGTGGAGAAGGGGAATGGGGAGAGGGGTTGAGAAGGGGAATGGGGAGAGGGGTTGAGAAGGGGAATGGGGGGAGGGGTGGAGAAGGGGAATGGCGGGGAGGGGTGGAGAAGGGAAGTGGGGGGGAGGGGTGGAGAAGGGGAATGGGGGGTGGGGTGGAGAAGGGGAATGGGGGGGCGGGGTGGAGAAGGGGAGTGGGTGGGGAGGGGTGGAGAAGGGGAATGGGTAGGGAGGGGTGGAGAAGGGGAGTGGGTGGAGAAGGGGAATGGGGGAGGGGTGGAGAAGGGGAATGGGAGGAGGGGTGGAGAAGGGGAATGGGAGGAGGGGTGGAGAAGGGGAATGGGTGGGGAGGGGTGGAGAAGGGGAGTGGGGAGGGGTGAAGGGGAATGGGGGGGAGGGGTGGAGAAGGGGAATGGGGGGGAGGGGTGGAGAAGGGGAATGGGGGGGAGGGGTGGAGAAGGGGAATGGGAGGGAGGGGTGGAGAAGGGGAAATGGGAGGGAGGGGTGGAGAAGGGGAATGGGGGGCGGGGGGGAATGGGGAGGGGTGGAGAATGGGGGGAGGGGTGGAGAAGGGGAATGGGTAGGGAGGGGTGGAGAAGGGGAATGGGTAGGGAGGGGTGGAGAAGGGGAATGGGGGGGAGGGGTGGAGAAGGGGAATGGGGAGGGATGGAGAAGGGGAATGGGAGGGAGGGGGTGGAGAAGGGGAATGGGAGGGAGGGGTGGAGAAGGGGAATGGGTAGGGAGGGGTGGAGAAGGGGAATGGGTAGGGAGGGGTGGAGAAGGGGAATGGGTAGGGAGGGGTGGAGAAGGGGAATGGGGGGGCGGGGTGGAGAAGGGGAATGGGTAGGGAGGGGTGGAGAAGGGGAATGGGGGGGGGGGGTGGAGAAGGGGAATGAGGGGAGGGGTGGAGAAGGGGAATGGGGAGGGATGGAGAAGGGGAATGGGAGGGAGGGGTGGAGAAGGGGAATGGGTAGGGAGGGGTGGAGAAGGGGAATGGGGGGGCGGGGTGGAGAAGGGGAATGGGGGGAGGGGTGGAGAAGGGGAATGGGGAGGGATGGAGAAGGGGAATGGGAGGGAGGGGTGGAGGGGAATGGGTAGGGAGGGGTGGAGAAGGGAATGGGGGGAGGGGTGGAGAAGGGGAATGGGGGAGAGGGGTGGAGAAGGGGAATGGGGGGGCGGGGTGGAGAAGGGGAATGGGGGTAGGGAGGGGTGGAGAAGGGGAATGGGGGGAGGGGTGGAGAAGGGGACTGGGTAGGGAGGGGTGGAGAAGGGGAATGGGTAGGGAGGGATGGAGAAGGGGAATGGGTAGGGAGGGGTGGAGAAGGGGAATGGGGGGAGGGGTGGAGAAGGGGAATGGGTAGGGAGGGGTGGAGAAGGGGAATGGGGGGGTGGAGAAGGGGAATGGGTAGGGAGGGGTGGAGGGGAGGGGTGGAGAAGGGGAATGGGGGGCAGACGCGGAAAGAGGGACGGAGGGAGGAGGGGTGATCGGCACAAGGTGAGTGATGCTTCCTCCTCTCCCCAGTGAAGATTGCCGAGGTGGAGAGCTGATCACTGTCTTTCCTCTGTCTGTACAGCAACTGCAAAGGGGCGTGCGGCAGATCCTGGGTCTGGCTGAGGACACCACCCCGACCCCCAGCCCCAGCTCGGGCTCTGGCATCGGCAGCTCCCCCCAGGCCCTGTCCCCCAGCCAGACGCACGAGTCGGAGCTGACGGACAGCGCCTCGCACAGCCTGCCCGACAGCAGCATCGAGATTCTGCACACCGAGGACGGCACCGTCGAATCCGGCCAGAGCCCGTAAGTGCCGGGGTCGGGCAAGGGGGCCGGCACCCGTCCCTAACGGGGAAACCTAAATCTGGACCAGGACATTTCGAAACACTTTTTCACCAAAGCCTTGAGCGGGAGGTTCACTGCAAAACTTTGGAAATGAGACAGAATCCATCTGGTTAATTCCCATACAAATGGGCAACATCCTTTCTCTACTGAGTGAGCTTTGATCTGGATGGTTGATAGCTTGTTTCAATTCCTGTTGGAATTCTGAAGGAAGCTAACAGACCATTTGGAACGTAACTAACTATAACATTGTAGAATGCAGTTCCTCCCTCCCTTGTACTGTTTTTCTGAGGAATTATACATCATTTCTATTTTGTGGGTGAGGCAGAATTGTCGGCAAGGGGACAGTAAACGATGCGTAAGGCAGCTCTCTACCATCCATCGCTTTGGCTCTGTCTGTTGGCCGAGTGAAACCAAATCCTTCTCTTTCTGTCCAAGGTAAATAAGGGACAGCCTCCAGTGTTAACAGGATTTAATTAATGGTGGGAGAAAGTGGAATACTTGCCCGCTGAACACCCTAACATCACGCCACACTCCTTCAGTCCCATGGTCTTCCAATGCATTGTCGGCCTCCAGGCGCAATGCCTCGATTTCCCCAAGTCTGCCAGTCGACTGATCCATTTTAAGACGAGCCTTCCTTGCGTTTGGTGTTGGCCATCCTTCAGACGAGACTGGTGTGAAGGGATACCGTTACCGTGACAGCATAAATCAGACTGAGGAATCCATCCATCCAGACTGGGGTTTTGTGCCTTGGGATAGGATGACAGTCTGGTTACCTGGTTACTGCAATCTAGGGAAACCCCGTGAGCTGTGAGCATCCCACAACGTCGAACGGTATTGGCTGGCAGGAGAAATCCTGAGTCCAGGCTGCTGACATAAATTTTTTCTTTGTGCCAGCGGGAAACTAGTTGCAATTGGTCACCTCCAAATCATTCGGTACGAACCTCATTTCATAAAAGGCTGGCACTTGACCCGTCGGTTTGAATCCGATGGCTATACCTGGGGTTAAACTAACGGACCAACTCACTATGAAATTCTTTTCCCTTCAATCTATTCTGTTTCAAGAAGAATCTTTTCCAGCTTCTGCGCAATTAAATTAATTTGTCCCCCATGGCTCTGCCCTCGAGAGGCACTACCACATGAGTACCACGCACCCAGTGGGTTGTAGCCTGTAGCCAGTGAGACCGATGCTATCCTCCACTGCATCAATTTATTCTACGCGACGGCAGCTGCGATCTTCAGAGCTCCAGGAGGTGGGGGGATAAGAAACTAGTTGCTCAACGGGTCTGCAGTAACCGTGGCAGCGGTCCCTGTCCGTTTTAAATGTGCAGGGGAGGGTGGGAACGACAGATTGGAGGGAAGGAGCAGCTTGTCACGTGTAGGGAAGAAACAAGCAAATGGGCTGCTGGAGGAGACCTGATGGCCCCAGGATTGGTCAGCCGCTGAAGGGTAAGGCCCGTCTAACCTGTGAAACAAATGCCTCATTATGTGTCATCCCAGCACAATCCTGTGCTCACCCCCCGACCCCCCCCCCCCCTTTCCTGCCTCCCTCGGGTGACAATGAGTCTGTTAGTCACCACATTCCACACACACACACGTGTAAAAGATTCATGACACCTGCTCACAACTGGCTGAGTCGACAAGACTTTCGCTTTGACGCTAGATCAGATATTCCAGGCCAACTTTGTGCGTAACCTAGGTTGTCGTTCCGGTGCCACACTGAGGGGACACTGCTCTGCCAGGGGTGCCACCTTTAATTCACCTAATGCTGTGGCATTACGCCAAGCCCGTCAAATTCAGATGCGCTGAATAATACACACCGCAGCCCCAATTGGAGAAAAAAGTGAGTTTTCCCAATGCCCTAGCCAACATTCCTCCCTCAATTTAACACCAGCCAATACAGATTAACCAGTTGTTCACTTGATTGCTCTCTTGGGGAACTTGCTATTGCAGAAATGTCTGCATATTAATCTACGTGTTTGACTCTAATTAAGTACTTTGAGTCACTTCTGTGTTAAGATGCTATATATGCAATGGATTTTGTTCCAGTAAAATATTTACAGTGATGCTGGTAGATTTGGCTGTGTGACATCCTCTGAATTGCCACCAATGAGGGGAACCAGCGATCGAGACATCCAAAGGCTTTCTGTTCTGCGCCTGAACTTTAACAACCCGTGATTTTATTCCATCTAAAAATTGGTTGGTAGACCTTCTTTAATAGACGCCAGATTTATGTTAAGGATATTTACAAAACCAGTGTAATCGGTACATCTAATTTAATGTATGTCTTACAAATTTATCTTCAATTGTGCCACTCCGATGGATTGGTGATACGTTATTCTCACAACTTCAAATTAGGTTTAGAATGAGTGGGAGTGTGCAGAGTAACGTCCTCTCTCTGCGTCCCAGTGCAGACTGGTTAACCTTGTTTTGCACATTCACTGGGGTTTCTCTTTTTTTTAACTTAAAAATTTTTTATTCCAAACTATTCGATCCTCTTGGTAGTAGGCCTGCCACAGAGAGCTGCCACGACTTTTCCATCCTAAAGATCAGGTAAATGGCAAATATCGCATGTGCTGTTCTTTCATAGGACCAATAGCAGTTCTTTGGAGGGAGCTTTGCTCTGTATCTAAACCGTGCTGTACCTGTCCTGGGAGTATTTGATGGGGACTGTGTAGAGGGAGCTTTACTCTGTATCTAACTCGTGCTGTCCCTGTCCTGGGAGTGTTTGATGGGGACTGTGTAGAGGGAGCTTTACTCTGTATCTAACTCGTGCTGTCCCTGTCCTGGGAGTGTTTGATGAGGACAGTGTAGAGGGAGCTTTACTCTGTATCTAACTCGTGCTGTCCCTGTCCTGGGAGTGTTTGATGAGGACAGTGTAGAGGGAGCTTTACTCTGTATCTAACCCCGTGCTGTACCTGTCCTGGGAGTGTTTGATGGGGACTGTGTAGAGGGAGCTTTACTCTGTATCTAACTCGTGCTGTCCCTGTCCTGGGAGTGTTTGATGGGGACAGTGTAGAGGGAGCTTTACTCTATATTTAACCTCGTGCTGGACCTGTCCTGGGAGTGATTTATACTGTGGTTGGGTGCTTGAAGCAGAAAGTTTCAAATGCACTGATTTGACCCACAAAATATCTAGCTTGTGCAAAAGCCTTCCGTAAGCAGCATTGTGTGCAGATACATCAAATACGAGATAATGGGGCTGGATCTGGCTCAAACCCTCTGAACTGTTTTTTATTCTTGGATACGGGCATCGCTGGCTAGACCAGCATTTATTGCCCATCCCTAATTGCCCTAGAGAATGTCTGGTTGCAGGAAGGACTGGCTCTTTATGAGAAAGCTGACATTATGCTGTCTGGTGAGGTAACCCTTTGTGCTGCCTTGGAAATCACACCCATCATTCGTCCAAAAAATGACTTTCATTAATGTTCAACTGTTAGCGAAGGGCTTGGACGTTGTCCTCGAGGACTCAGGTTAGCTTAACCGCCCTTCAACATGCTGTACACAATGCTGCTTAACCCTGCAGGAGGCTAGCAAAGGGTTAATTCGGTGTTCTCTTTGGCTTCTGTGTCACCAGAGGCAAGCAGTTGGGTTGAAAGTTCAATGGTTGTGATGTGATCAAAACTGGATGATCGAGCTGATTTATGACAATTAACACTAATTATAAAATATGGATATATCCTTATGCTGCTCGGATTTATTTTGTGTGTTCTACCATAGAGTATATTTCCCTTCTATGATTGGAGATAATCCAGATGGCATGCTTTTTTTTAAAGTCCTCAACTATTATTTCCTGCAATCCCTGATGAAACTATGTCTTGTGTGAACTGTGCCTTTAAGAGCACAAAGTCTTTGTTCTCTAAATAGGCACAATTCCGTAACCCTCAAAGCCGTTGCCTAATCCCAAGTGTCTCCGTTTCCAATTGACTCTTTCTTCGGCCTCGACAGCACTGCCTTTTTTTGAAGGGGGGTGGGGGGGGAGGAGGAGGTTACAGATATCCGTTACCTTTTGCACGAAGAAAGGTTTCCTGGCATCGCCCCAGAACGGCCTGGTTCGAATTTCAATGTTGCTCGCACACCTCCCCGAGGATCGCCGGTTTGAAACCTTCGTCATAACTTGTGGCCAATTTGGATTGTGTGGTGGAGACCGTGGGATCAGACACCACCCGGAAGGAGGCCATTCGGCCCATTGTGTCTGTGTTAGCCCCATGAAAGAGCCATTCAATCGGTCGTCCCCCCCCCCCCCCCCCCCCCCCACCACCCCCCAAGCTCTTTCCCCATATCTCTGCAATTAGTAATGATTGGGGGAAAAAATATGTTTCCAGTTAGCTGTGGGCCCAGCGGCCTGCGTGGTGTCTGGAGTACAGTATTACTTCCAGGATGTAAAACTAACAGGGGACAAAGAACCTCACAGCAGCTCCAAGCTCTGTGCTCTGAGTTCCCAACAGCCTGGCTGGTCAAACACATCCTGATATGCATTATGTTCATTAATTAAGAAGGCTTGTCAATGTTAGTGAGCACGAGAAACTGGCTAACGCAGCTCTCCGGAAAGGAGCTTCTTTTGCCTCAACTAATATTCTTGCACCTCCCAAAGACCTGATTCGGCTTGTTTACGGAAGCGGGTTTCACTAATCAGAAAGTGTGGTGGGCACGATAGCGCAGTGGGTTAGCGCTGCCGCCTCACAGTGCCAGGGACCTGGGTTCAATCCTGGTCTCGGGTGACTGTGTGGAATCGGCACTTCTTCCCCTGTCTACGTGGGTTTCCTCCGGGTGCTCCAGTTTCCTCCCACAGTCCAAAGATGTGCAGGTTAGGTGGATTGCCCCTTAGTGTCCAAAGATGATCAATTGCCCCTTAGTATTCAAAGGTTAGATGGGGTTGCAGGGGAGCGGGCCTAGGTAGGGTTGGTGCAGTCTCGATGGGCCGAATGGCCTCCTTCTGCACTGTAGATTTTATGATCTGAAGTTCTTGCTTTTGACCGCTCGAGATCGGAGTAGCAATAGGCGAGAATGTGTCGAATGAAATGTGTGTCAATACTGATCCCATTGGCTGTTGTTTACTGTCAATGTCAACCCAAGAGAACACAATCTTTTTTTCTGAGTGTTTTAACCTGGTGTATCTCTGCATTGGGGTGATTTACTGAGGTCTTACAGAGGCATTGTTTAAACCCAGTGCAAAATCTTCCCATTGAATGGTGTCCCTTTCACAGTTCCAATCTGCATCAGGAAAAATTGAACATAACCCCAGCTCCTTCCTCCAACTTCCCGCTCCACTGGCCAGATCATTTGAGAATGGAATATAAACCAGTCTACCCCAGGGATGAGTGAATGTGTTCCCTATGGTGAGGACTGCCCATCACGAGCAGTGTCTGATCAGTGTTGGTACCTGATACAGAGAGGGTTGTTCCCACCCACCTGTAGACTGGCTGACACTGTGCTGCTGTATCAGTGTCTGTCTTGAACCCTTTTTTAGTGTGATTGTGAAATGTACTTTGCTGCATTAAAAACACTGACCCAATCGTTCACATCAGCTGAAGCTGGGCACTCTCTCCTTCTGCCTCTTTTAAATGGCTTTTTTTTCAAGTGGATCTTTCTCTCAATTTACACATTTTGCGCTGTCTCATTCTCTTGTGTGTGTGATCACCCGTGTACAGTTAGTCGTTCGCATTTATGTTTGTGTGTGTGTGTGTGTGTGTGTGTGTGTATACAAACCACGCACACTAAAGCCCGCCCTCCTGCTGATGTGTACTCAGTCTGTCGCATGCTCCAACTTGTGTACCCCTCGCAGCCCAGCACAGTCTGTCCTGCCCACCGATGTACACACGACTCCCCCATCACGGGGGCTCCCTCTTGTGCCCTCTGATACCACCCCCCCCTGCTTACCCATTTCCACACGTGCCTCATCCTTCCAGTGCCTGCTCCACATATCAGCGCCTGGTGGGGACCTATACCGAAGCCCACTGCTGATAGGGGGGGGGGGGGGGGGGGGGGATTTAGTGATTTAAGGGCTTTGAATCCCTCATATCTTCACCAGTGGTCAGTCTCACACGCACACAGAAAGAGAGAGTTCTGGACCATTCGCCCCCCCCCCCCCCCCCCCCCCCCCCCAACTTTGACCCAGGTAAAACAAGGAGACGTAAACTAGTATGTTGGCCTATTTCTGTTAAAATCAGTCGAGGAATAGCTTTGTGATGTTAGATTGAGCGCGTTCCCTCAGCTGCTTGATATGGTTCTCCCTTGCTTTTTAACGGAAGCAAATTAAGCAATTGTTTCCTCCGCCCTTTTTGCCCCTCCTCTGATTCCACACACTGGAGGTTCTGGGTTGCCAGGCACAAAGATTCTGCCCCTTGATCAATGGGACTGCAGCAAGACTTTTCATTGCAGCCTTCGACTGCCCTCTGCTGGTTCTGTTGAATGACTGCACTAATAGAAACATAAATAATAGAAGCAGGAGGAGGCCATTCATTAAATGATCATCGCTGATCATCAAGTTCAATACCCTAATCCCACCTCCCGCCCTCCCCCCATATCCCTTGATCTCTTTGGCCCCAAAAGCCATAATTATGTTCCTTTGCTGCAGTTTACCTCCTGTCCTCCCTTCATGTCCGTGCTAGCCTCTCTGTCCAATGGCTACTCTTTACCTGTGGCTATCGACCTTAAATGGTCTAATTGATCACATGGTCCGGCCCCAGTCTCTGTTGTTTTTTTAAAAAATAAATTTAAAGTACCCAATTCTTATTTTTCCAATTAAGGGGCAATTTAGTGTGGCCAATCCACCTAACCTGTACATCTTGGGTTAGAGATAGAGATAGAGAAATACAGCACAGAACAGGCCCTTCGGCCCACGATGTTGCGCCGAACTTTTGTCCTAGGTTAATCAAAGAATTTTGGACAATTTTTCATGGCCAATCCACCCAACCTGCACATCTTTGGACTGTGGGAGGAAACCAGAGTACCCGGAGGAAACCCACGCAGTCACGGGGAGGATGTGCAGACTCCACACAGACAGTGACCCAAGTCGAAATCGAACTTGGGACCCTGGAGCTGTGAAGCAATTGTGCTGTCCACAATGCTACCGTGCTGCCCTTAAGAAGTTAACCTACACTCCATTATTCTACCCTAATCCATGTTTGTGGGGGTGAGACCCACGCAGACACGGGGAGAATGTGCAAACTCCACACAGACAGTGACCCAGGGCTGCGGTCGGATCCCAATCCTCAGCACGGTGAGGCAGCAGTGCTAACCACTGTGCCACCGTGCCGTCCTATCCAGTCCCTGATAATCTAATAATAATCTTTATTGTCACAAGTAGGCTGACATTAATACTGCAATGAAATTACTGTGAAAATCCCCTCGTCGCCACATTCCGGCGCCTGTTCGGGTACACGGAGGGAGAATTCAGACTGTCCAATTCACCTAACAGCACGTCTTCCGGGACTTGTGGGAGGAAACCGGAGCACCCGGAGGAAACCCACGCAGACACGGAGAGAACGTGCAGACCCCGCACTGATAGTGACCCAAGCCGAGAATCGAACCCGCCCATCCTGTTGTCACGGTGCGTGGACACATGCCTGCACGTGTGTCCATATACACACAGGTGTGCACACACACATCCCACATATACCGGATGTTTCTAAATTTCTTGTGCAGCATTAAACTTTGTAATAGCTTTGTGCGCCCACATGGTAGAAGAAAACAAGTTGGCATTTGAAAGCATAATTTCTAAAGTATTAACAGCGCACAATTCAAATTTCTAGACTTCTGCCGCATGACTAGTCATTCACTCCGAAACACTGAATCCTCCCTTCCACTGTTACCATTTTAATTCCGTTTCCAGACCTGAAATAAAATGAAAACATTAACATTAAAAACTTCAGTTGTTTCAATGGTTTTCGAAAGGACTCGATGAACATTCTCACGTGCTTATTTACACCACTGCAAACATACGCGCACTGCACACGTGGGCATACGCACAGAGTTTTATTGATTTGCTTTCCCAGACCATCACAGGATAAGTTGGGGCTTGAATTTTGGAACATTCAGGTAAGTCTTCCACAGGACAGCTACTTCTGTCGCGCAAAGCAATCTCCAGGAGAGGATTAAGAGGGCGAGACTTACTGCAAAATCAAGAATAAAAACTCGCAGATGATCTATCGCTATTCAGCTGCAGTGAGTAAGGGAGCTTTCCTCCATCTCTCCCTATCCCCAGCAGCAATCTCGCAATCACTGACTCACCATGAACTCCATTATGAGCGTGGAGGAGGCCTCATTTTCTATAACAATCGATGCCTGCAACTGTTAGTCACACCTCAAGTGTCCCACTTTTGAATGCAATTATTTTTAACCATGCCTTTTCCTAATGGCCTCGAATTTATTGTTAAACAACGAACTGGATAGAAGTGCGAGTTACAGATCCATTGAATCATGGAATTTACAGTGCAGAAGGAGGCCATTCAACCCATTGAGTCTGCACCGGCCCTTGGAAAGAGCACCCTACTTAAGCCCACGCCTCCACCAGTAACCCCACTTAACCTGTTTTTTGGACACGTAAGGGTAATTTATCACGGCCAATCCACCTGACCTGCACATCTTTGGACTGTGGGAGGAAACTGGAGCACCCGGAGGAAACCCACGCAGACACGGGGGAACGTGCAGACTGCGCACAGACAGTGACCCAAGCCGGGAATCGAACCTGGGACCCTGGAGCTGTGAATCAACTGTGCTAACCACTGTGTTACCGTGCTGCTCTGGGAAGGTGCTTTCAGACTGGGGGGTGGGGGTGGGGGGGACAACACGAGACAAAATGGGACAGGAGGAATTGAACAAAATATCGCTTGAAAATTCTTGGCCCCTTGCTCTCTCTCCAATCTCTCGCTCTCCAATCTCTCTCTCCTCTCTCTTTCCAAGCTGCCCAAACCTCCTGAGTGTAAATATGGATTACAACATAATAATGGCGCACTAAGTAGGAGTAGACCAAAAGGCTCATTGAGTCTGCTTCGTCATTCAATGCGATTGCGGCTGATCTTCCTTCAACTCCACCTTCCCGCCCGCGCCCTGTGTCCCTCACTTCCCTGAGACACCAAAATTCTGTCTATCTCAGCCATAAGTGAATTGAACCATGGAGCATCCACAATCCTCTGGGCTAGAAATTCCAAACACAACGCTCTCCGTAAAGGAATTTCTCCTGATCTGAGCCCAAAATTATTGGCACTTTATCTTGAGACTGGGCTTCCCTGTGTTAATTTCCTACGGCCAATGGAAATAATGTGTCTTATTCCCGCTTCAGCATCTTGTTCTCGGAGATCATAGAATCCCTTCCGTGCCATTTGGCCCATCGGGCCTGCACTAGCCCTCGGAAACAGTACCCTAGCCCCACTCTCCTGTCCTATCCCTGTAACTCCACCTCACCTTGGACACGCTAAGGGGCAATTTAGCACGGCCAATCCACCTGACCTGCACATCCTTAGGCTGGGAGGAAACTGGAGCACCTGGAGGAAACCCACACAGACACAGGGAGAAAGCCACCCGAGGTTGGGATCGAACCGGGGTCCCTGGCGCTGTGAGACAGCAGTGCTAACCGCTGTGCATCCGTGCTGCTTCTTATTCTTCTAAACTCCAACAAATATAGTTTACTCAGATCCTCATCGTCGTCCGACCCCTCATCCCAGTGCCCAATTTACTGAACCTCTGCTCCGCCGCCTCCATTGCAAGTTATGAGACAAAGTTAACAAAATAAGTAAATGTGCCCACAGGGTAAGTTCTATGCTTAAGCTTGTATGTAACGAATTTCCTGCGGGTACTAATAAGAAGCTGAAGTTTAATGTAGAGTCCTAGAGTATTCACTGTCCGGAGAGTAGCTTCAGTCTCCAGACTGGGCAGCACGGTAGCACAGTGGTTAGCACTGATGCTTCACAGCGCCAGGGTCCCAGGTTCGATTCCCCGCTGGGTCACTGTGCGGAGTCTGCATGTTCTCCCCGTGTCTGCATGGGTTTCTTCCGGGTGCTCCGGTTTCCTCCCACAGTCCTGCAGGTTAGGTGGATTGGCCATGCTATATTGCCCTTAGTGTCCAAATGTTAGGAGGTGTTATTGGGTTACGGGGGTAGGGTGGAAGTGAGAGCTTAAGTGGGTCGGTGCAGACTCGATGGACTGAATGGCCTCCTTCACACTGTATGTTCCATGTTCTTTCCCAGGTCCAACTCAGAAATATTCATAACCAAAACAGGACTGGACATTCACAGAAATGTGCTGAGTGAAAGCATCGAGGGAAATAAGTGTTTTGGACTTGTGAAGGTGATTGAAAAATTAGATTTCTTTTGAAACACCAAGAGCAACTTACAGTTGTTCAGCACCACTGATGTAGTAGAACACCCCCAAGGTTCTTTACGGGAGCATTGTCAAATAAAACTTGAACAACGGGCGGAGATATTAAAACAGCTACCGTATATACTCGCGTATCATTCGATCTCGCGTATCATGCGACCCCTAAATTTTCGTCCCCAAAACATAATTTTATGGTATACCTCATGTATCATCCGAGTCACTTTTTGGGAAATTAATTTTGGAAACTAAAACTTCCAAATGGTATCATTGTGTGTGGTTTCTGCAGAGTGGATTCTGCTGTGAAAGCTGTTCGAATCCAGCTGGCTTTACTAGCGTCGTTCAGCCACTTGCCGTTTCCATTCATAAACACATGAATGGAAACGTCAAGTGGCTGAACATCTTCCCATCAGAATGCTGTGGTCAAAATCTGAAGAGTAGTATTCTGATGGGAAGAGTGGATTCTGCTGTGAAAGCTGTTCGCGATTCGAACAGCTTTCCAGCTGGCTTTACTAGCGTCATTCAGCCACTTGCCGTTTCCATTCATAAAAACATGAACATGGTAACCTAAAGCTTCTCCAAAGAGATAGATGTCAAGGAGAGCAGAATTTTTTTTTTTTAATTGAGAGTACCCAATTAATTTTTTCCAATGAAGGGGCAATTTAGCGTGGCCAATCCACCGACCTGCACATCTTTGGGTTGTGGGGGGCGAAGCCACGCAAGCACGGGGAGAATGTGCAAACTCCGCACGGACAATGACCCAGAGCCAGGATCGAACCTGGGAACACGGCGCCATGAGGCAGCACTGCTAACCACTGCACCACCGTGCAGCCCTAATAGAAAGCAGATATGATGGGTGAGAGGATTCCTATGCAGCTGAAAGCAGAGTGTTGACTGCTGTAAAAACCCATCTGGTTCACTAATGTCCTTTAGGGGAGGGAATAAACATAGAACATAGAATTTACAGGGCAGAAGGAGGCAATTTGACCCATCGAGTCAGCACTGGCCCTTGGAAAGAGTACACCACTTGAAGCCACACTTCCACCCTATCCCAGTAACTCCTTCTCACCTTTTTGGACACTACGAGAAATTTAGCATGGCCAGTCCATCTAACCTGCACATCTTTGGACTTTGGGAGGAACCCGGAGGAAACCCACACAGACACGGGGGAGAACGTGCAGACTCCGCACAGACAGTGACCCAAGCCGGGTATCAAACCCGGGACCCTGGAGCTGTGAAGCCACAGTGCTAACCACTGTGCTACCGTGCCACCCACAAATCTGCCATCCTTGCCTGATCTGGCCTACATGTGACTCCAGACCCCATAGTCATGTGATTGACCCATAACTGCCCCTCTGAAATGGGCTGTTTGATGAACTGGGCCACCGGGATGCTTCGAGTTAATTAAACACATGGGATGTATGCGTCGCTAGACACAGGACATCTTTAGTTGCCCTTCGCTAATTGTCCTTTAACTGAATGTCTCGTTCGGCCATTTCAGAGGGGGGGCATCGCTGTGGGTCTGAAGTCACATGTAGGCCAGACCGGGTAAGGGCGGCAGATTTCCCTCCCTGAAGGACATTCGTGAATGATTGGTTACCCATTACTGAGACTAGCTTTTAATTCCAGTTTTCATTAATTTTGATTGATTATAAAATCCACCAGCTGCTGGGGCAGGATTTCCACCCCATCAGCCTGACCCTCGGGATTGCTACGACATTACCGCTAACGCCGCCGCTGCCAGCCACCCTGATGAGAGCAGTCAAAATTTCTGATGTGCACGAGGCCAGGAATCGGAAGCGAACCGAGATCTTCAAGAGTGTCGTAGGACTAGAGGTGGTTTCAGAGGCTTGGAGGGAGGGAGGGAGGGAGGGAAGTGAGGTTGTAAGATAATCTTGCGCACAAGGTTGAGAATTTTAACATTGACGTCTGGTCCAGTAATCGGCAAGAACTAGGAGCAGGAGTAGGCCACCTGGCCGTTCGAGCCTGCTCCGCCATTCAGTAAGATCATGCCTGATCTTTTTGTGGGCCCAGCTCCACTTACCCACCCGCTCACCATAACCCTTAATTCCTTTACTGGTCAAAAATCTATCTTTGCCTTAAAAAACATCCAACAAGATAGAATCTCATAGAATTCTATAAAATTCTAACAGGACTGGACAGGGTAGATGCAGGAAGGATGTTCCCGATGGTGGGTGTGTCCAGAACCAGGGGTCACAGTCTGAGGATACGGGGTAGACCATTTAGGACAGAGATGAGGAGACATTTCTTCACCCAGAGAGTGGTCGGCCTGTGGAATCCGTTACCACAGGAAGAGGTTGAGTCCAAAACATTATATGGTTTTAATAAGCAGTTGGATATAGAATTTAGGGCGAAAGGAATCAAAGGATATGGGGGGAAAGCAGGATTAGGCTATTGAGTTGGATGATCTGCCACGATCACAATGAATGGCGGAGTGGGTTCGAAGGGCCGAATGGCCTCTTCCTGTTCCTATTTTTTCTATGTAGTCTCAACTGCTTCACTGGGCAGCGAATTCCACAGATTTACCACCCTTTGAGTGAACAGGTTCCTCCTCAACTCAGTCCTAAATCTGCTCTCCCTTATTTTGAGGCCATGTCCCCCAGTTCTAGTTTCACCCACCAGTGAAACTGGCTTCCTGCTTCTGTCCTATCCCCTTCATAATTTTAGATGTTTCTATAAGATCCCCCCTCATTCTTCTAAGTTCCAATGAACATAGTCCCAGTCTACTCAGTCTCTCCTCATAAACCAATCCTCTCAACTCCGGAATCAACCTGGTGAATCTCCTCTGCACCCCCTCCAGTGCCAGTGCGTCCGTTCTCAATTAAGGAGACCAAAACTGTACACAGTACTCCGGGTGTGGCAAGTACAGGGATAGTAATAATAATCTTTATTGTCACAAGTAGGCTTACACTAACACTGCAATGAAGTTACTGTGAAAATCCCCTCGTCACCACACTACGGCGCCTGTTCGGATACACAGAGGGAGAATTTGGAATGTCCAATTCGCCTAACAAGTACATCATTCGGAACTTGTGGGAAGAAACCGGAGCACCCGGAGGAAACCCACACAGACACGGGGAGAACGTGCAGACTCCACACAGACAGTGACCCAAGCCAGGAATCGAACCTGGGACCCTGGAGCACTGAAGGAACAGTGCTAACCACTGTGCTATAGGCTGCCCATGATGGGTGAACGGGACTTGGCGCGAGTTAGCCCATGAGCAGCAGCGTTTTTGCTGAAACTGAAGATACCAGAGGGTGAAAAGTGAGAGTTTGTCCGTGAGAGTATTAAAACGTCAAAGATCCCAACTGTCTTTGAAGCTGTTCTGGAATCTGCCAGTAACGCCATGCAGAATATTACTTGTGAGACGGGAAGCTCTAAACAACGGAACATTCAAAAATGAAGTCTTCAGAAGCGTTTCCTAATGCATTTTACATGGTGATAACAGCTGCCATTAATGCCCAAAGGGCCAAGAGCACTTGGGATTACGATTACAGCTCACGTAGAGGATACACGTGAATTGGCGGGGCCCGTTTCTGTTCACACAAATAATTCAGACAATGATTGTTCATTTGGAAAGGATTAGTTATCCGCTTGCAGTGAGTGTGGATGTGAATATCAGAGTCACAAAATCGTTACCATGGAGAAGGAGGCCATACGGCCCATGTCTGCACCTGCTCGCCCAATCAGCAATCCATTTCGTACCATTCCTCTGCCTTCTCCACTACATATTCTTCCTTTTCAGACAATAATCCCATTCCCTCAGGAACACCTCGATTGGAGATGCCTCCACCATACTCTCAGGCAGTGCAGTCCAGACCCTAACCACCTGCTGTGTGGAAACTTTTCCCCTCATGGATCCATTGGGTTTTTTTTGCCAATTGCCTTCAATGTACGCCCTCTGGTTCTGGATCCTTCCACAAGTGGGAAGAGTTTTTCCCTATCTAACCTGGCCAGCGAGGTGACCATCCTGCCCAGCGGGATGACCGTCCTGCCCAGCGAGGTGACCATCCTGCCCAGCGGGATGACCGTCCTGCCCAGCGGGATGACCGCCCTGCCCAGCGGGATGACCGTCCTGCCCAGCGGGATGACCGCCCTGCCCAGCGGGATGACCGTCCTGCCCAGCGGGATGACCGTCCTGCCCAGCGGGGTGACCGTCCTGCTCAGCGGGGTGACCGCCCTGCCCAGCGGGGTGACCGTCCTGCCCAGCGGGATGACCGTCCTGCCCAGCGGGGTGACCGTCCTGCCCAGCGGGATGACCGTCCTGCCCAGCGGGATGACCGTCCTGCCCAGCGGGGTGACCGTCCTGCCCAGCGGGGTGACCGTCCTGCCCAGCGGGATGACCGTCCTGCCCAGCGGGATGACCATCCTGCCCAGCGGAGTGACTGTCCTGCCCAGCGGAGTGACTGTCCTGCCCAGCGGGGTGACCGTCCTGCCCAGCGGGGTGACCGTCCTGCCCAGCGGGAAGACCGTCCTGTCCAGCGGGATGACCGTCCTGCCCAGCGGGATGACCGTCCTGCCCAGCGGGGTGACCGTCCTGCCCAGCGGGGTGACCATCCTGCCCAGCGGAGTGACCATCCTGCCCAGCGGAGTGACCATCCTGCCCAGCGGGGTGACCATCCTGCCCAACTGAGGGTATCCGGTCGCTTCTCCCCGACACTGTGCATATCTTTAATTTCCGACTCTTTCGCGGCCCCCCCCCCCCACCCCCAAGCAATGTCACCAGAGGTTTACGCACATAAGTCCTCTGCTTGAAGTGTTGCACTTTGTTAACATCTGCAAAACCCATCTTAAGGGGAAGGAAGCGAGGGATCAATGATGTTCCTGTCTGGGAGCGGACCGGATCTTGTAATCCTTTCCAGTTCCAAAAATGCCTTGGATAGGGCAGCACAGTGGTTAGCACTGCTGCCTCACGGCGCCGCGTTCCCAGGTTCAATCCCGGCTCTGGGTCACTGTCCGTGTGCAGTTTGCACATTCTCCCCATGTTTGCGTGGGTTTCGCCTCCACAACCCAAAAGATGTGCAGGGTGGGTGGATTGGCCACGCTAAATTTCCCCTTAATTGGGAAAAAAAATGAATTGGGTACTGTAAATTTATTTTTAAAAAAAACAATGGTTTGGATATGCCTCTTTTGACCTCTTTGCTAACAGAGCAATGGTCACGAAGGGGCAAGACATGGCTAAACACCATGACCATTTCCCAGCTAACAGGCTACAAGCAATACCATTTTATTGGGTGTCTTCACGGATACTTCTTCTGAACAGATTCACAGGCTAATTTAGCAACCTGTTCACCCAGATCATGGAAATTCCGTCCATGGCTAACTATGCGCTGATGTGGGATTTGAACCAGGAGCTTATGGGTCAGAGGCAGGGCAGTGGTGCCAGCCACCTACCTGCCTAAGTAACGATTCCCTCCGCCTCCAGCTCACGATGGCTACCATGATGCATAGAACATAGAACATTACAGCGTAGTACAGGCCCTTCGGCCCTCAATGTTGCGCCGTCCTGTGAAACCCCTCTAAAGTCCCTCTACACTATTCCCTTATCGTCCATATGTCTATCCAATGACCATTTGAATGCGTTTAGTGTTGGCGAGTCCACTACTGTTGCAGGCAGGGCATTCCACGCCCTTACTACTCTCTCAGTAAAGAACCTACCTGTGACATCTGTCCTATATCTATCTCCCCTCAATTTAAAGCTATGTCCCCTCGTGCTGGACATCACCATCCGAGGAAAAAGGCTCTCACTGTCCACCCTCTCTAATCCTCTGATCATCTTGTATGCCTCAATTAAGTCACCCTTGACCTTCTTCTCTCTAATGAAAACAGCCTCAAGTCCTTCAGCCTTTCCTCATATGATCTTCCCTCCATACCAGGCAACATCCTGGTAAATCTCCTCTGTACCCTTTCCAATGCTTCCACATCCTTCCTATAATGTGGTGACCAGAACTGCACGCAATACTCCAAATGCGGCCGCACCAGAGTTTTGTACAACTGCAACATGACCTCATGGCTCCGAAACTCAAACTGCAGCAACTCGCCAGGGTTTCTTTTTCTTTTAACAAACAATTTTATTGAGGTATTTTTTAGCATTGTAAACAGTTACAGATTACAGAAATATGCAAACAACAATGGAAAACCAACACGTCAACCAAACCATAATGCACATAACTGCTCCTCTCCCATAAACACTACCCGCCTATTTATCCCTCCTATTCTACTCTAACCTCCCCCTCTTCCCCCCACTCCCCCCCCCCTGCTGACGGTCACTCTCCCGCGAAGAAGTTGATGAATGGTTGCCACCTTCGGGCGAACCCCAGTACAGATCCCATCAAGGCGAACTTGATTTTTTTCCAGACCCAGAAAACTTGACATGTCCGAAAGCCATAGTTCGGTCTTCGAGGGTTTTGAGTCCCTCCATGCCAGCCGTATTCATCGCCGGGCTATCAGGGAAGCAAAGTCCAGGACGTCGGCCTCTTTCTCCTCCTGGACTCCCGGGTCTTCCGAAACCCCGAAAATTGCCACCTCTGGACTCATCACCACCCTTGTTTTCAGTACCCGGGACATGACACCCGCAAATCCCTCCCAGTGCCGCCCAAGCCTCGGACATGTGAACATGGTTCGCTGGTCCTCCCGAGCATCTAGCGCTACCAGGCTGGAGAGGTACCTTGTCCTCTACCCCAAACAATTTGCTCATCCGAGCCACCGTCATGTGGGCCCGGTGAACGACCTTAAATTGAATCAGGCCGAGCCTGGCACATGTTGCGGTTGAGTTTACCCTACTTAGGGCTTCCGCCCATACCCCGTCCTCCATCTCCCCGCCGAGTTCCTCCTCCCATTTCAGTTTCAGTTCCTCCGTCTGGGACTCTTCCCCCTTCATGAGCACCTTGTTAATATCTGAGACTACCCTCTCCTCCTTCTCCTCTATAGACTATGCTGCCCTAGATCCCTATTGGCGGGAGGCGTGGGAAGGATGGGACCTGTCTGCGGACAAAGTCCCGCATCTGTAAGTGCCTAAAGTCATTTCCCCTTACCAGCCCAAATTTCTCCTCCAATGCCCTCAAGCTTGCAAAGCTCCCCTCCAGGAACATATCACCCACCCTTCTCACCCCCGCCCGCCGCCATGTTCGAAACCCACAATCCATGTTCCCGGGGGCGAATTAATGGGTATCACATATTGGAGCCCAGACAGATGCACCCACTTCCCCCACATGCCTCCTCCACTGGCCCCATATCCGCAGGCTGGTGGAGTACATGGCGGCGAAAGCAGTAGGGGAGCCGTGACCAGGGCTGCCAAGCTGGTGCCCCTGCACGAAGCCGCCTCCATCCGCTCCCAAATAGACCCCGTACCCATCATCCATTTCCTTATCATGGCTATGTTAGCCGCCCAGTAATAGTTGATCAGACTCGGCAATGCCAGCCCTCCCTCGCTGTGGCTCCTCTCAAGCATCGCCTTCTTAGATTTTCCCGCCCAGACAAAGCTCATGATGATTTTGCTGGTCCTATTGAAGAAGGACCGCGGGATAAAGATAGGGAGGCACTGAAAAATGAACAGGAATCTTGGGAGGATTGTCATCTTTACCATCTGCACCCTCCACGCCAGCGATAGCGGGAGTGCATCCCATCTCCAAAACTCCCTCTTCATTTGTTCCACCACTCTAGTCAAATTTAACTCATGCAACCTGCCCCAGTCTCGTGCCACCTGTATCCCCAAGTACCGGAAACTTTCCCCAACCAGCCTAAATGGCAGCTCCTTCAGCCTATTCACCCTTGCCTGCACTACAAACATCTCGCTCTTGGCCATATTTAATTTGTACCCTGAGAACCGGCCTAACTTTCTCAGTGTTTCCAGTATATTGTCCATCCCAGCCAGTGGGTACGACACGTACAGGAGCAGGTCGTCCGCATAGAGAGAGACCTTGTGCTCCATCTCCCCCCCCCCCCCCCCCCCCCCCCCCTTAGTCATTCCCTTCCACCCCTTTGCAGCTCTCGGAGCAATCGCCAACGGTTCTATGGCCAGCGCGAACAGCAACGGGGAGAGTGGGCACCCCTGTCTGGTCCCGCGTTGTAGTCTGAACTAATCTGACGTCGTCATGTTCGGCCTTAGGCTAGCTTTTGGGGCCTGGTACAATAGTCTGACCCAATTAACCAGTCCCTCCCCGAACTCAAACCGTCCGAGTACCTCCCACAAATAGTCCCACTCCACCCAGTCAAAGGCCTTCTCAGCGCTATTGCCACCACTACCTCCACCTCCTTGCCCGCCGGGGGTATCATAATCACATTAAGCAATCTTCTCAAGTTGGCTGCCAGCTGTCTGCCTTTAACAAACCCTGTTTGGTCATCCCCCAATCACCTCCGGTACACAGTCCTCAATTCTAATCGCCAGGAGCTTGGCATCCACATTAATCAGGGAGATTGGCCTGTATGACCCGCAGGCTTCCGGGTCCTTGTCCCGCTTTAATATCAGCGAGATGGTGGCCAGCGGCATCGTCGGAGGCAGGGTCCCTCTGTCACTCGCCTCATTAAAAACCCTGATCAGCACCGGCCCCACTATCTCCGAGAACTTTTTGTAGAACTCTACCGGGTATTCAACCGGTCCCGGGGCTTTACCTGACTGCATGGTCTTTAGGCCCCCCCAGTACCTCTTCCACTCTAATCGGGGCCCCCAGCCTGTCCACTCGTCCCCTGCCCACTTTTGGGAAGGTTAGTCCATCCAGGAACCGTTTCATCTCCTCCGGCTCCTCCGGGGGTTCTGAAGTGTAGAGCTTACTATAAATGTCCTGAAATACCTTATTCAGTCCTGTCGGGCCCTCCACTCTGCTCCCCTTCCCGTCCACCACCCTACTTATTTCCCTGGCCGCCCCCCTCCTCCCGAGTTGCTGCGCCAGCAATCTGCTGGCCTTCTCCCCATGCTCACACACCACGCCCCTCGCCTTCCTAAGTTGTTCCACGGCTCTACCCGTGGATAGCACTCCCAGTTCCGCCTGCAGTCTCCGTCTCTCCCCGAGTAGGTCCTCCCCCGGGGACCCCGCATGCTCCTCGTCTATCCGGTGGATCTCCTTAACCAATCTATCCGTTTCTGCTCTGTCCGTCCTATCCCTGTGAGCTCGCCAGGGTTTCTTAAAACAGCAGCTCGAACCTCTGGAACGTCACGGGCAGAGAAACATAGGTGGAAGCAGGAGGAGGCCATTCGGCCCTTCGAGCCTGCTCCGCCATTCATTATGTTCATGGCTGATCATCGAGTTCAATACCCTGATCCAACCTTCCCCCCCCCCCCCATATCCCTTCAATCCCAAGAATTGTATCTAATTCCTTCTTGAAATCACGCCCCGGGTTGCACGCACTGCCCCAACCTGGGCGTTTACTGGCAGTTTCTCCACCAACCGTGCGTCCTGGCAACTGCCCGGGGGAACAGCCCGAACCGACGGCCCCTTCTCATGGGAAATCAGCTCGCTGTCAACCAGTTCCAAAGTACAGCAGTCACTTCACGCACAGCAAGATCCCACGAAGGACGAATGAGGGAGAATGTTGGCTGTGATTGCCCCCCCCCAACCCTGCCCTCCTCCCCCCCCCCCCCCCCCCCACTCTATTCGACGAGCGCGCAGTGATCTTTAGTGTCCGCCCGAACAGTCAGGCAGGGCTGCGATGTAAAAGTCCCACTCAAAGGATGTCAGTGGAGCACCAAAGCGTCGATGTAGATAAGGGCAGCACGGTAACATGGTGGTTAGCATAAATGCTTCACAGCTCCAGGGTCCCAGGTTCGATTCCCGGCTGGGTCACTGTCTGTGCGGAGTCTGCATGTCCTCCCCGTGTGTGCGTGGGTTTCCTCCGGGTGCTCCGGTTTCCTCCCACAGTCCAAAGATGTGCGGGTTAGGTGGATTGGCCATGATAAATTGCCCGTAGTGTCCTAAAAGTAAGGTTAGGGGGGGGGGGGGGGGGGGGGGGGGGGGGGGGGGGGGGGGGGTTGTTGGGTTACGGGTATAGGGTGGATACGTGGGTTTGAGTGGGGTGATCATGGCTCGGCACAACATTGAGGGCCGAAGGGCCGGTTCTGTGCTGTACTGTTCTATGTTCTATGTGTCTGTCCAGAGTCTGTAGTGGGACCTAAATCCAGAGATTCAGGTGAGAGGGTGACCGACAGATCCAGGCTGGCTGCGGATAAATCAGAACAGTGCCCGGAGATGTATCTGATTGTTGTGGGTTAGTGTGTTAAAATCCGCCACTTTGATTCAAATGCGAAACTCTTGGGATTAGTTCAGGATTCACCCTCTGCATCAAACCGTCGTGCATGTGAGTGAAGACACTGAACAACCTGCGGTTGTTATTTTACAAAAACACAACAGAGCGTCGGCCCCTTCGACTCTACAAGTTGTCCCTTTGCATCTGGTCCTTCTTATTGCGAGACCACAAGCCTCATGGACAACACTGACCCCATTTCAGGAACTGACAGACCCACTGGGTATTTCCAGCATTTTCTGTTTTCTACCATTTCAAATTTCCAATATTCAGAGTTATTTTTTGACTGGACACTAAGGGGCAATATATCCTGGACAATCCACCTAACCTGCACATCTTTGGACTGTGGGGGGAAACCGGAGCACCCGGAGGAAACCCACGCAGACACGGGGAGAACGTGCAAATTCCACACAGTGACCCGAGGCCGGAATTGAACCCAGGTCCCTGGAGCTGTGAGGCAGCAGTGCTAACCACCGCGCCGCTCACCTTGTCCTGCTGTCTCCTTTTCTCATTCCTTCCCGTCATCCTTCAGCGTCTGGTTCATTTCCTTCCCTTCACCCGTGTCTCGGGGTGGGGGGGGGGGGGGGGGGGGGGGGGGGGGGAGTGTGTGGCACCTTCGCTTCCGAATCAGAAGGTTGTGGGTTCAAGTCCCCCTCGCCAGAGACTTGAGCCCACAAGACGCTCCAGGCTGACAGTGCAGAGAGGGAGAGCTACACTGCCAGAGGTGTCATCTTCAGGTGAGACATTAAACCAAGAGGCCACGTGCTCTCCACTCGACCTGCAAGGCCGCATGGCTTCTGGCAGAGGAGCAGGAACGGCGGAGTATCATCCTTAGGCTCTGGCTAACATGTATACCTACAGAACAGGTTGATAAGATTGGCTGCAGAGATGAAAGACTTCACTGACAAGGATAGATTGGAGAGGTCACAGAACCCTAGAACTTTCAGTGCAGAAGGAGGCCATTCGGCCCATCGAGTCTGCACCGGCCCCTTGGAAAGAGCACCCTACCTAAGCCCACACCTCCACCCTATCCCCATAACCCAATAACCCCACCTAACCTTTTCAGACACTAAGGGCAATTTAGCGTGGCCAATCCACCTAACCCGCACATCTTTGGACTTGTGGGAGGAAACCGGAGCACCCGGAGGAAACCCACGCAGACTGGGAGAACGTGGATACTCCGCACAGGCAGTGACCCCAGTTGCAAGTCGTACCTGGGACCCTGGAGCTGCAAGGCAACAGTGCTAACCACTGTGCTACCGTGCCGCACTCGGGGAGAAGGCGGCTGTGAGGAGATTTGATCGAGGTGCACAAAATCATTAGGGGGCAGGACGGAGTAGACGGGGGGGGGGGGGGGGGGGGGAGAAACCGTCCGTGCTCGTAAAAGGATCGAGAACGAAAGGGGACACAGATTTAAAGTGATTTGCAGAAGAAGCAAATGTGAGGTGAGGAAATACTTTCCCACACAGCGAGTGGATGGGGTCTGGAAGGCACGGCCTGGGAGCGCGGTGGAGGCAGGTTCAATCGAGGACGTCAGGCGATTATTTGAACACAAACAATGTGCAGGGGTCTGGGGAACGGCACCATGACTTGATCTTGGTGGGCCGCATAAAGACCTTTGGCGGGCCGCATGCGGCCCGCGGGCCGTGGTTTGCCCACCCCTGATTTACTGGGTGTGAGCATCGCTGGCTGGGCCCTACACCGACTGCCGGTTTGTAACTGCCCTCCATTTCAGAGGAGCATTTGAGAGTCGTCCGCATTTGCTGGGGGCCTGGAGTCACGTGTAGGGCAGACCCGGCAAGGACGGCAGATTTCCTTCCAGGTGGGTGTTCGCGACACTCGACACCGATAAGACTTTTAATTCCAGATTTTAATTGAATTCCGATTCCACCACCTGCCGTGGTGGGATTTGAACTCGGGCCTCGCTGTGGGCTGGGCCTCTGGATTACTCGTCCAGTGACAATACCGCTGCCTCCCCTTAATTGCCTTGAGGAGGTGGTGGTGAGCTGCCCTTTTTGAAGCGCTGCGGGGGGGGGGGGGGGGGGGGGTGTAGGTACACCCACCCTGCTGTTAGGGAGCTCCTGGATACCGTCCTGGGATTTGCGGGATCTTGCTGTGGCGAAGATTGGCTGCCATGTTTCCTGCATCACACCGGTGGCTACCCTCCTCGGGAAAGGTTTTTCACCGGCTGTAAGGTTTTTGGGACGAGCGGCGGCGCCGTGGAAAGGCAAAAGGCCCCCTTCCCCCCCCTGGCTGGGGATTTGCGAGACCTCTTGCTTTCGAAGCAATACGGCAAAGGCACTGAATCATCGTTGAGTGGCCGACCCGTCCTCCTGGGGGTTGTGTGACGATCGAGCGTCTCCCGCCGGCAGCATTTAGTGGGTGGACAGTGATTGACTGTGACAGATAGCAGCTGTCTCGCATTCAGCAGTGAGGAACGCTGCCCAGCCAACAGGGGAGAGCCACTCGCTCCATCTGCTAGCCCCCCCCCACCATCGCACGCTCAACACACTTCATAATCCCAGGAAATCCTTCTGCTCCCCCCACCCCGGTCAGGAATGAATTATTTTAATTTCAACTCTGAAAGGAATTTTCTTCAACCACATTCCACCTTGAGACGCTGGGAGCAGAACCTCTGAGACTTGGATTAGACGTTACCTCAATAGCAACATGGTTGATTGACTCCGAACGTATTGACTCTAGATACGTTCAAGATTGAGTCGGACAGATTTTCAGCCGCCGAGTTAGTCAAGAGTCACGGGCCGCAGGATAGGAGTTGAGGCCTCGCTCAGATCGGCTTGATGGGCTGAATGGCTCCTAATTCTTGTAGAATCGTAGAATTTACAGTGCTGAAGGAGGCCATTCGGCCCTTCGAGTCTGCACCGGCCCTTGGAAAGAGAACCCTACCCAAGCCCACAACTTCCACCCTATCCCCATAACCCAACATAAGCTTTTCGGCCACTAAGGGGCAATTTAGCGCGGCCAATCCACCTAGCCCGCACATCTTTGGGCTTGTGGGAGGAAACCGGAGCACCCGGAGGAAACCCACGCAGACACGGGGAGAACGTGCAGACTCCGCACGGACAGTGACCCAAGCCGGGAATCGAATCTAGGACCCTGGAGCTGTGAAGCAGCAGTGCTAGCCACTGCGCTACCGTGCTTCCCTCCGATCCTGTTTTTGGGGACAAGGAGGTTCAAGATGGTGGCCCGTGACTGCTTTTTTCGTGCCGGCCCAGTCAGTCAGCGATGCCCACATCTGAAAACTGAGGCTCGGTGCCACACCGCTGTTTGTGGCATCTTGTTGTGTCAAAACTGGCTGCTGTCTTTCCCGTATGTGTTTCCTTCAGTACAGAGTTTATAGAACAGGAACAGGAACAGGCCCAATTGGCCCATTCTACTGTTAATGCTGCACACGAGGATCTTCCAGCCCTGTTTCTTCATCACCTATCAGTGTGACCTTTAATACCTCTCTGCCTCATCCACTTATCCAGCACCCCCCTTAAAGACACCCACAAAATCTTCCTGAAAAATGAGGGAGGTTAATTCTGTCCCTATCTTTGGCCTGAGAGTTCGGCGATCGGCCGGAGAATCCCTGCTTACGCTGGAATCGGCGGAGGCGCTGTTTTTGAGATGCTCCGCCCCCCCCCTCCTCCAAATCGGGGTCATCAAGGAGCGCGCCGCACGCCGTTGGGACGGCCTCAGGGCGTCACCTGAAGGCCCTCCCCCGATGGGTCGAGTTCCCAACGGCGCGGGTCACGTGCGCTCTCAGTTTTCGTGACGCCGGCGTGGCGGCTGCGGACTGTGTCCAGTGCCGCCACAGTGGGGGGGGGGGAGCCATGGGGGGACTGGTGGGGGATGGCCCGGAGGTGGCGAGGGGATGTCCGGGGGGGGACACTATCTGGCAGGTCGGGTCCACGCGCAGCCGGCGCTATGTTGCACGGCGCGACCACTGCCGGTCATCGCTCTGCGCATGCGCGGCCACTGACCCGCCAATTCTCCGGCCGTTTATTTAGTGAAGGCCGTGTGTTTTACGTGCTGCGGCTTCGAGCCCCTCACCGGTCAGAGGGTCGGTGCTGGGGCCTCGCCGATTTTTTTGTCGTAAAACTAGACACTTCCTCCGGCCATAGCCTCGAAATCAGAGAATCCAGCCCAATATATTTCAATATTGCAGACAAGACCAATCCCTCCAAATCCCTCCCTCCCACTGGTGTGTTGGGGTCGGTGCCACAAATAGATTTTTCCGATGTCATTTTCATTCATGTTTATCATTTAAATATTTTCCCGGTGACATTTGCAAAAAGGGTTTTCTCGCCCAACCCCGGCGAGGGAATTGGAGAGTCAACCAAACTGGGCGAAACCCGCTCCACAGGCCGGGGTAACCGTTCTCTTCCCTGAATCAGATCCATGAACCAGCTGCACTTGTTAAACAGTTCGACAGCTTACCCGGCCAAAACCCCTCTCGTGCCAACCCACAGGTCAGCAGATTGACTGAGTCAGGTTTCACAGCCAGTGATGACATAGTCCCCTGACCTCAAATCCAGAACTATAACCGCAACACTCTGGCAGTGAACTGGAGAGTATTCTAGCGGTACTTTGATGGAGGGAGGGAGCCATTCACAATGGACAAGGTTATTTTGATAAGTGGATACGAAATAGGGACTGGAGCAGCACATTTGCCCCTTTGGTGTTTGTCCACCGTTCTAACATCACGACGAGATCAATCCCGCTTTCCTAACCTCTCCCATATACCTGCATTGGATTGTCAAAACGAATATTCTGCCGAGGTTCTTGTTTATCTTTCAGGCTCTCCCGATCTTTATACCAAAGGCCTTTTTTCGGAAAGTGGACACAATCAGCTCTGACTTTGTATGGGCGGGGAAGGTGCCGAGGGTGGGGAGGACCCTGCGGCAGAGGCAGCGGGGGGGGGGGGGGTTTGACGTTGGCAAACTTGCTTCATTATTATTGGGTGGCGAATCTGGACAAGGTGCGGTGGTGGTGGGAAGGAGAAGGGGCAGAGTGGGTTAGGGTGGAGGAGGAATCTTGTAAGGGGTCTAGTTTGAGGGCTATGGCGACGGCAGCGTTGCCAATGGCTCCGAGTAGGTATTCAGGGAGCCCAGTGGTGCAGTTCACGGTGAAGATATGGAATCAGCTGAGGAGGCATTTTAGGGTGGAAGGGATGTCGGTGTTAACGCCGCTGTGCGAGAATCATGGGTTTGAGCCGGGGGGGGGGGGGGGGGGGGGGGGGGGGGGGGGGGATGGACAGTGTATACAGGAGGTGGAGGGAAGTGGGGCTGGTCAAGGTGAGGGATTTGTATTTGGAGGAAGTTTTCGACAGTCTGGAGGAGCTAAGGGAGAGGGTAGAGCTGCCGAGGGGAGGTGAGTTCAGGTATCTGCAGGTTAGTGTCTTTGCACGAAAGGTCTGGAAGGGGTTCCCTAGATTGCCGGGATACACCCTGCTGGAGCGACTGCTGCTTCCGGATGTGGGAGGGGAGGGAAGAATTGGGGATATATATAAGTGGCTGGGGGAGCAGGGAGGCGAGCGGATGGTGACGATCAAGGAGAAATGGGAAGCAGAGTTGGGAAGCGGAGATCAATTGGGGAGTACAGAGTGAGGCACTGCGAAGGGTAAACGGGATCTCCTCTTGTGCGAGGATGAGCCTGATACAGTTTAAGGTGGTGAACAGGGTGCATATGACTCAGGCGAGAATGAGTGGATTCTTTCAGGGGGTAGCAGCTGAGTGTGAGAGGTGTGAGCGGGGGCCAGCGAATCATGCGCATATGTTTTTGGGTTGTGGAAATTTGGGAAGATTCTGGGCGGGAGTGTTCGTGGTCTTAGCCAGGATAGTGTGGGAGGGAGTGGACCTGGACCCTATGGTGGTGATATTTGGGGTTTCAGAGAAGCTGGAGCTCATGGAGAGGAGGAAGGCCGATGTCTTGGCCTTCGCCTCTCTGATTGCACACCGACAAATTTTGTTGGCGTGGCGGCCGGCATCGCCACCGGGGGTAGCAGCTTGGTTGGGTGGCCTGTACGACTTCCTGCGGTTGGAGAAGATAAAGTATGGGTTAAGGGGCTCAGCAGGGGAGTTCGAGAAAAGGTGGGGGATGTTTGTGACTGTTTGAGGAGCTGTTCGTCGCGGGGGGTGGGGGGGGGGGGGTGATGGGGAGAGGGGGGTGAAAAAGGAGGAAAGTCTGTACAAACTGTATCGTTGATTGTTGGGAAGAATGTTTCCCGGGGTGTTTATTTGCTGTAACCTACTTTGATACAAGTTTGAATAAAATGCGTTTAAAAAAATTAGGACTGGACTGTCAGTCGCGCTCCAGTGGGTAACAGGCCTGAGGCAGCCTGCGTAGTGATGTCTCTCATACTGACCCTGGCAACAACATAGCATATGTACGATGGAGGAGGGGGGGGAGCAAGACCTGCATTTCTACATGGCACCCTTCGCAACCAAGGAAGATTTGTTTGAAAGTGGAGACACTGCTGTAACGTCGGAGGCGCGGCGGGCAATATGCGCACAGCAAGATCCCACAAAAAAAACACAAACACACACACGCACACACACACACACACACATAGAGCGACGTGGCAACACCCGGATAATCCGCTTTCAGTGGCTTCATAGAATCATCGTATTTACAGTGCAGAAGGGGGCCATTCGGCCCATCAAGTCCTTGGATAGAGCACCCTACTTAAGCCCATGCCTCCACCCTATCCCCGTAACCCCACCTAACCTTTTTTTAGCCACTAAGGACAGTTTATCATGTCCATCCATGCCCTTGGCTGGAGCTAAAAACTGAACAATCTTGGATTTGAAATGGCTTTTTTGTGCTGACATCGACCACTTTCCCACACTTATAAATGGCCCGGCTTTGATTTTATCCTGGACCTCTTCCCCCCCCCCCCCCCCCCCCCCCCCCCCCCCGATCCCCATCCCCATCGCCCTCACCACCAATGAGAAACCTTTCCCTCCATATATATTTTTAATAATCTTTATTGTCACAAGTAGGCTTACATTTTTAAAAAATAAATTTAGATTACCCAATTATTTTTTCCAATTAAGGGGCAATTTAGCGTGGCCAATCCACCTACTCTGCACATTTTTGGGTTGTGGGGGCGAAACCCACGCAGACACGGGGAGAACGTGCAAACTCCACACGGACAGTGACCCAGAGCCGGGATCGAACCTGGGACCCTGGCGCTGTGAAGCCACAGTGCACCAGCAATAAGGGCTGGAGAGATTCAACATGAGAGGGAAACCTAGCGATTGGCAGAATCGTTCACATTCCCACGAATGATTGATAAAAAACCTGACACTGCTTTGAGCTATTGGTGAGCAGACCTCTCCCTTGTCAGTTATGTGGTCACTCAGATTGATGTCTGCCCACGTTACATCACCAACCGCATTTCAAAAGGAATTGATTGTGAAGCCAATTGAGAGATCCTGAGTGCGTGGAAATTAAAACCCTTCACTAATGCGAGCCCACTTCTCCATCAGTCACTCGTAGAACTTCCCCCTGTGCCCACAAGGTGGAGCAGTGGTCCATCCAGAGAGATCAGGATCCAGTCATTGCCATGCGCATCACGGAATGCACAGCGATGCTGGCCCTTCAGCCCAGCTTTGCAATGCTGGCCCGTATCCTCAGCTCGAGCGTCCTCCCACCCTCTTTACTTTACCCTGTCAGCATGGCTTTCAGTTCCTTTCATCCTCACGTGCGGCCTTCTGTCACTCGCTGTCCAATGACGGCACCCCTGTCGAGCATCTCAAAACGAGCTTCGAGGTGCTTTATAAATGCAAGTTATTGTTGTGTGGAGGCCCAAACCTAGGGGCCACAAGTATTAGGCAGTCACCAATAAATCCAATAGGGAGTTCCGGAGAAACGTCTTTACGCGGGAAGTGGTGAGAAGGTAGAATAATTGAAGCCAAGGAATCGTTATATTTTAGTAAGAAGTCTTACAACACCAGGTTAAAGTCCAACATGTTTGTTTCAAACACTAGCTTTCGGAGCGCAGCTCCTTCCTCAGGTGAAGGAGCAGGGAAGGAGCTGCGCTCGAAAGCTAGTGTTTGAAACAAACATGTTGGACTTTAACCTGGTGTTGTAAGACTTCTTACTGTGCTCACCCCAGTCCAACGCCGGCGTCTCCACATCGTGGTTATATTTTAGGGGGAAGCTGAACGAACACGTGGGATAAATCAATAGCGGGAGCTGCCGATAGGGGGCGGTAAAGTGTGACGGGAGAAGGTTGAGATGCAGCAGTATCTCCCAGCATGGATCTGATTGACCGTTTCTGTGCTGTACATTTGATACACTTATCGATCTTCCCTCAACGCGTTTTAAAAATTCTTTCAGAGGAACCTCCAGGTGGTGGTGTTCCCCACGCGTCTGCTGCCCTTGTCCTTCTAGGTGGTAGTCATGGGTTTGGAAGGTGCTGTCGAAGGATGCCATGGCAAGTCTCTGCAGTGAATTCTGCAGTTGGTAGACCCTTGTTGACAGTGCCTGTTTAAGATGCTGAATCTGCTCTATTGGAGGTTTTTAGTTCTGTTTTTTCTTCCCTCCCTGAACCCCAGAGATGTTTTTTTTATACATTTAGAGTACCCAATTCATTTTTTCCAATTAAGGGGCAATTTAGCGCGGCCAGTCCACCTACCCTGCACATCTTTGGGTTGTGGGGGGGAAACCCACGCAGACACGGGGAGAATGTGCTCACTCCACCCGGACAGTGACCCAGAGCCAGGATCGAACTTGGGACCTTGGCGCCGTGAGGCAGCAATGCTAACCACTGCGCCGCCGTACCGCTCCCTGAGCTCCAGACATGCGAGCACAGTGAGAGTGGGTTGCCAAACCTGCAGGGTTACCCTGGAGCCTCCAGGACCTGATGACTAATCTCCAGGACTCTGCTGCAAGCAACCCCCGGGGGGGACAAATGGCATGGGTGGTTCATAAAACTAATGTTCTCTCATTCCTCTTGTTCATTTCTTATTAAAAAGTGTTGGCGCCGGGAGGGAAAGGTTGTGCGGCGGGGCGGGGGGAGGAGTGGGGGGGGGGGGCTGCAAGACTGATTCCAGAAACTCGAGCAGAAAACCCGGGCGGCTGCGCCCCGGTGCAGTACCGAGGGAGCGCCACACTGCCAGGGGTGCTGTCTTTTGACTGAGGTGTTAACTAAGGTCGCCTGTGCCTCAGGTGAGTGGAAAACGATTCCACATCTTTACAAAGAAGGGTAGGAGAGTTCTCTCCCCCAACCCCACGTTTATATTGATACAAACCACTCGATACGACCAGGCTCCCAGGTAGATGTTCCAAAGTGGGCCAAGCTGGGACAATTCATCAGAAAATGGGCCTGATTGTGAAGATGTTTGATAGGATAGATGTTTCCACATTGGGGGAGATGGAACTCGAGGCAATGAATGCAAGTTGGTTGCTAATAAATCCAATAGGGAATTCAGGAGAAGCATTATATCCACAGCATGGTGAGAACGTGAAAATGTTCCATCTGTTCCTATCCCTGTAATCTCCTCCAGCCTCACAAACCTCCAGGATCTCGGCACTATAGTTGGGAAGAATAGCACAGATGGAACACTCTACTCGCTGGATCAGTGCAGCTCCAACAATACTCAAGTTCAACACCATCCAGGGCAAAGTATCCCCGCTTAATTGGTACCCCATCCACCATCTTAAACATTCACTCCCCCCACCACCTCCCACGGTGCCAACTGTGTACGCCATCGACAAGGTGCATCGCGAGAACTTGCCAAGACTCCTTTAACAGCATCTCCCAAACCCACGAGCTCCGCCACACAGAAGGACAAGGGCAGCACGTACACGGGAGCGCCGCCATTTGCAGGTTGCCCTCCAAGTCGCCCGACTTGGAAATATGCCGACGCTCCCTCCCTAACAGCAGGGTGAGTGTGCTGGTGGAGAAGGCAGCTCGCCACCACCTTCTCAAGAGCAGTGGGGGTTGGGGAAGAAATGCTGGACCGGCCAATCACATCCCGCAAATAAAAATGACAAAGAGTCGGGTTGGTTCCTCGCCGTGCTGACTCGCCCTTTATGGTCAATGGCTGGACATTCTCTCCACGCCAGCCTTGGTTGGCATTGAGTTTGGATAGTCTGAGGGGGGAAACAAAACCAGAGCGAGAGCGAACATGGGCGGCGTAGTGACAGTAGAAAGAGAGAATAAAATAATTTACTCGCATGGTAACCGATAACCGTTAGGGGGGTGGCACGGTAGCGCGGTGATTAGCACTGTTGCTTCACAGCGCCAGGGACCCGGGTTCCATTCCCGGCTTGGGTCACTGTCTGTGCGGAGTCTGCACGTTCTCCCCGTGTCTGCGTGGGTTTCCTCCGGATGCTCCGGTTTCCTCCCACGAACCCTGAAAGACGTGCTGTTAGGTGAATTGGACATTCTGAATTCTCCCTCTGTGTTCCCGAACAGGCGCCGGAGTGTGGCGACTAGGGGATTTTCACAGTAACTTCATTGCAGTGTCAATGTAAGTCTACTTGTGACACCAATAAAGATTATTATTTTCAATGTGATACTTGGCCACCTTGCAGTATACGACACCAAAATCTCTGCAGGCAGACACTCGGCCCTCTGGGTTTTATGACAGGGACACATCAAGGAGAATTAGCTGTCGACTAATATGTCACTGACCTTCGATGGGCAGGGACGAGACGGGAGTGGAGGGTGGGGAGCTTTAAATCGCGGGGCGAAGGGGTGGGTGGGGGGAGCTGACGAATAAAGGTGTCAGCTTGTAATAAATGTCGCAGTCTTTATTGCACCCCTCCCTCTCCAGCCAAGATTGATTCAGAAGATTGATTTGAAGCCTGCAGTGTTGGGTGTACAGCAGCACTGCATTGCCTGTGACGTCAAGGTCCTTTGCTGAGTAGAGTCTTCTCGGGATATCCTTGAATCGCAGGAAGAAGAGTCTCAGGAATGCATTCAGTCAGCAGAACCATCACTGACTGGGGCACAAGCAGAAGTTGCATCAAAGCAGAACTTTCTTTCTCAATGACACTGCCTGTCTTATTTATTTCTTCCTTCACAAAGGACTTTGCAACACAGAAACAGGCCATTCAGCCCATCATATTTAACACACGCCTCCTCCCTCTCTCTTTATCTCACTTCATTCTATTCCTCACAACCTCATGCGTATGTCTACCGTTTCCTCAATGCATTCAGCGCAAAGCAACATAACCTTACATTTTACATTAGCTCAATAATTGTGCCTCCATATCAATGTCAGAAAGATTCTCACTCCTCTGTCATCCCAGTGCAGGACGGAGAGCAACATTATGACCAGGGCTAACAGGGAACCATGCCCTAGTTACTCTGCTTCCTGACACACTCCTCAGAGCCCGCCTGTAAATACTGAGACACTCCCCGGGGACCCCCTGTAAATACTGAGACACTCCCCGGGGACTCCCAGTAAATACTGACTCACTCCCCGGGGACCCCCTGTAAATACTGAGACACTCCCCGGGGACCCCCTGTAAATACTGACACACTCCCCGGGGACCCCCTGTAAATACTGACTCACTCCCCGGGGACCCCCTGTAAATACTGACACACTCCCCGGGGATCCCCTGTAAATACTGACACACTCCCCCGGGACTCCCTGTAAATACTGACACACTCCCGAGGCTTGGGGCTCTGTGCTAGGTGTACCACAGCAGGGAGGCCCAGGACTCTGTGCCAGGAGTACCACAGCAGGCAGGTCCAGGACTTTGTGCGAGGAGTACTACAGTAGGCAGGCCCGGGACTCTGTGCTAGGAGTACCACAGCAGGCAGGCCCGGGACTCTGTGCTAGGAGTACCACAGCAGACAGGCCCAGGACTCTGTGCTAGGAGTACTACAGCAGGCAGGCCCGGGACTCTGTGCTAGGAGTACCACAGCAGGCAGGCCCAGGACTCTGTGCTAGGAGTACCACAGCAGGCAGGCTCGGGACTCTGTGCTAGGAGTACCACAGCAGGCAGGCTCGGGACTCTGTGCTAGGGGTACTACAGCAGGCAGGCCCGGGACTCTGTACTAGGAATACTGCGCAGGGAGGCCTGGGACTTTGTGCTAGGAGTACTACAGCAGGCAGGCCCGGGACTCTGTGCTAGGAGTACTACGGCAGGCAGGCCCGGGACTCTGTGCTAGGGGTACTCCAGCAGGGAGGCCCGAAACTCTGTACTAGGAGTACCACAGCAGGCAGGCCCGGGACTCTGTGCTAGGAGTACCACAGCAGGCAGGCCCGGGACTCTGTACTAGGAATACTGCGCAGGGAGGCCTGGGACTTTGTGCTAGGAGTACTCCAGCAGGGAGGCCCGAAACTCTGTGCTAGGAGTACCACAGCAGGCAGGCCCGGGACTCTGTGCTAGGAGTACTCCAGCAGGCAGGCCCAGGACTCTGTGCTAGGAGTACCACAGCAGGCAGGCTCGGGACTCTGTGCCAGGAGTACCACAGCAGGCAGGCCCGGGACTCTGTGCTGGGAGTACCACAGCAGGGAGGCCCGGGGCTCTGTGCTGGGAGTACTACAGCAGGCAGGCTCGGGACTCTGGGCTAGGAGTACCACAGCAGGCAGGCTCGGGGCTTTGTGCTGGGAGTACCACAGCAGGCAGGCTCGGGACTCTGTGCCAGGAGTACCACAGCAGGCAGGCCCGGGACTCTGTGCTAGGAGTACTACTGCAGGCAGGCTTGGGACTCTGTGTTAGATGTACCACAGCAGACAGGCCCGGGACTCTGTGCTAGGAGTACCACAGCAGGGAGACCCGGGACTCTGTGCTAGGGGTACTACAGCAGGGAGGCCTGAGACTCTGTGCTAGATGTACCACTGCAGGGAGGCCCAGGACTCTGTGCTAGGAGTACCACAGCAGGCAGGCCCGGGACTCTGTGCTAGATGTACCACAGCAGGCAGGCCCGGGACTCTGTGCTAGATGTACCACAGCAGGCAGGCCCGGGACTCTGTGCTAGATGTACCACAGCAGGCAGGCCCGGGACTCTGTGCTAGATGTACCACAGCAGGCAGGCCCGGGACTCTGTGCTAGATGTACCACAGCAGGCAGGCCCGGGACTCTGTGCTAGATGTACCACAGCAGGGAGACCCGGGACTCTGAGCTGGGAGTACTACCGCAGGTGGGCCCAGGATTCTGTGCGAGGAGTACTACAGCAGATGGGCCCAGGACTTTGTAGTGGAGATTCATAGTCTCCGATCCCTGACAAATGTAAACCTGATAGCCTGAGTTTGCAGATTGAACGGCTCCACCAGGAGCTATCAGACCTCCTCAGGCTGGTTCTGATTCCATTTAATATGAGAGATCTGACAAAGGCATCAGGGTCATCGATCATTACATTAAATATTTATTTGTTCAGGTGGACATCATCTGGACAATTTTCTGTCATTCAAAAAAGAAAATATAGGCCCTGGATCAGCTCAGTTCTAGTGTGGCCTGGGAGGGCCTCATTATCATAAAGGAGAAAGGATTAATGTTGATATAAGTGCCACTTTAAATTGTCCCTCGGCGGGTTTACGGGATAGGGTGGGAGATTGGGCCGAGGTAGGGTGCTCTTCCAGAGGGTTAGTGCAGACTGAATGGGCTGAATGGCACTGTGGGGATTCTATGTATGAAAACGAGCACAGGCCCATTCAACCAAATAGCATTTTTCTGTACTAAAGATTCTGTAATTCTATGGAATGTTTACTTGCTGTTGTTGCGGTGGTTGGAAGTCTATCATCTTCCACGGTAGATGATACTTCCACGGGCCTCACGGTAGCATGGTGGTTAGCATAAATGCTTCACAGCTCCAGGGTCCCAGGTTCGATTCCCGGCTGGGTCACTGTCTGTGCGGAGTCTGCACGTCCTCCCCGTGTGTGCGTGGGTTTCCTCCGGGTGCTCCGGTTTCCTCCCACAGTCCAAAGATGTGCGGGTTAGGTGGATTGGCCGTGCTAAATTGCCCGTAGTGTCCTAAAAAGTAAGGTTAAAAGGGGAGGGGTTGTTGGGTTACGGTGTAGGGTGGATACGTGGGTTTGAGTAGGGTGATCATTGCTCGGCACAACATCGAGGGCCGAAGGGCCTGTTCTGTGCTGCACTGTTCTATGTTCTATGTTCTATGTTCTATCTCCATCCCAGAACATCACTGCAGAAGTTCCTCAGAATAATGTCCTAGGCGCATCTTCAGCTACTTCATCGATGATCTTTCCTCCATCATAAGGTGAGATGTGGGGAGGTTCACTGATAGCACTGTGCTCAGTAACATCCGTGACTCCTCAGATACTAAAGCCGCCCGTGTCCCTGTCCAGCAAGACCAAGACTACATTTGGACATGTGCTCACAAGTGGCAAGTAACTTTCACGCCACACAAAGTGCCCGGCAATGACCATCTCCAACAAGAGAGAATCTAACCATCACCCCTTGACATTCACTGCCATCAACATCGCTGAATCCCCCACAATCAACACCCTGCTGGGATTATCATTGACCAGAAGCTGAACTGGGCCAGCCGTATAAATACTGTGGCTGCAAGAGCAGGTCAAAGGCCAGGAATTCTGTGGTGAGTAACTCACCTCCTAACTCCCTAAAGGCAGTCCACAATCTACAAGGTAAAAAGAAAACTCTCCATACGTCTATCTGAGGACAGCACCAACAAGCTCAACACCTCACAGCGCCAGGAACCTGGGTTCAATCCTGGCCTCGGGTGACTGTGTGTGGAATCTGCACTTCTCCCGGTGTCTATGTGGGTTTCCTCCAGGTGCTCCGGTTTCCTCCCACAGTCCAAAGATGTGCAGGTTAGGTGGATTGCCCCATAGTGTCCAAAGATGATCAATTGCCCCTTAGTATTCAAAGGTTAGATGGGGTAGCAGGGGAACGGGCCTAGGTAGGGATGGTGCAGACTCGATGGGCCGAATGGCCTCCTTCTGCACTGTAGAGATTCTATGATCTGACCAGCCAGATCAAAGCAGCCCTCTGGATTGGCATCCCATTCACCGACTTCAACATCCACTCCCTCCACCACTGACGCACAGTGGCAGCCGTGTGTACCATTTGCACGATGCACTTCAGCAACTTACCAAGGCTCCTTCGACAGCACCTTCCAAACCCACAGCCTCTAGCTCCTAGAAAGACAAGGGCAGCAGATATCGGGGAACCCCACCGCCTGGAGGTTCTCCTCTGAGTGACACACCATCCTGACTGGGAAATATATCGGCCGTTCCTTCACTGTCGCTGGGTCAAAACCCTGGAATTCTATTCCTAACAGCACTGTGGGTGTACCTGCATGGACTGCACCACCACCTTGCCAAGGGCAATTAGAAATGGGCAACAAATGCTAACCTCACCAGCGATAGCCACATTCGGTGAAAGAAAGAAATAAACAAAAAGCTATCATTTTGCTACAGTGTTTACCAAGGAGAAATGCATCAATTGCACATCAAGCCTGGGTCACATGCGTTTTCCTAGCTTTTGCCTCCCCCTTTCTCACTGCCCCACTCAGACATTTAAACACAGATATTCCAAAGGGAGATGGGTGCACTCTGGGGAAGGAAAGGGTTAAAGGAATCCACCGTCCACTCAAAGATTTAAATTCATTGGAAAGGACACGGAAGTGGATTTAAAAGTGACTGAACTCTCAAGGCTATCGGAAATGGTGGGATATTCAAAGGGGCTGAATGGCCACACAGTATTGGTTTCCAATATTCAGTGAATCTTGGGCTTCTGCCAGGTGAGAGCATCTTTCCGCAGGAGGTGAGGGAGAGAGATCGATTGGGTCTGATTGTTCTTTTATACCAATGCGCCTCAAGGGAATGGGCAAGGTTCGATTCCAACTCTGAGCCTCGCACTGCACCAAGATGGAGCAGAGGATGAGCCTGGGTTAGCAAGGCGTGGGGGGTGGGTGGATGGGGGTGGGGGGGGGGGGTGGAGGGCAGGGGTGTGTGGCAGAGACCAGGGTTGATGGAGAACTGGGTGACATGCGATTCCCTCACCATATTATGGTCTGCCTTCCTAGGTCAACATAAAGATCCTATGTCGTGAGAAAGAACTGGAACATCCCCCGCTCCCCCCCCCCCCCCCCCCCCCGTATCCAGGCCGATATTTGTCCCTCACCCAACCTTATTAAATGAGCAGATAATCTGGTCGGTGTGTTGTGGGATCTTGCAGTGCACACATTGGCAAATTTGAGTGGGAGGGGAGGCACTGTCTTAGTTGTACTATCACTGGACGAGTAATCCGGAGACCCGGGGTAATGCTCTGGGGTCCCGGGTTCGAATCCCAACAGGGCAGATGGTGGAATTTGAATTCGGTAAAAATCTGGAATTACGAGTTAATTGATGACCATGAAACCATTGCCGATTGTTGTAAAAACCCATCTCGTTCACTGGAAAATGAAAATCGCTTATTGTCACGAGTAGGCTTCAAATGAAGTTACTGTGAAAAGTCCCTAGTCGCCACATTCCGGCGCCTGTTTGGGGAGGCTGGTACGGGAATCGAACCGTGCTGCTGGCCTGCCTTGGTCTGCATTGATGCACTGATGTCCTTTAGGGAAGGAAATCTGTCGTCCTTACCTACACGTGACTCCAGACCCACGGCAATGTGGTTAACTCTTAACTGCCCCTCGGAAATGGCCGAGGGAGCCGCTCAGTTCAAGGGCAATTAGGGACGGGCAACGAATCCCACTAAATAATTTTTTTAAAATCCCTGCGTTACAACACTGACTGCATTCCAAACAAAATAATCATCGGTACTTCCTGAGGGTGTGAAAGGCACGGAAGGGTGGAACTGATTTCTTTTATCGTCCTCTGGTTGTCTGTAGTGACCCCGACAGGTTTTTGAAAGAGAATAAAAATAAATGTAATAATCCAGCGCCCCAGTTTGGTTTCCGGGGTGACCCGATAACTGAGCGGGGCAGTTGGCGCGAGGAGTCTTAAGCAACTGTTTTTAGCCATTGACGCCGCTACCATCCCCTCCAAGTGTCCCCTCGCCAATGGAACTTCGAGGCCCCCCCCCCCCTGTTTCTCAACACTACAGTAGCAACTACACCTCCGACACACTTCACCGGTCGTAAAATTGGTCGTCGGGGCTGGTTTAGCTCACTGGGCTAAATCGCTGGCTTTAAAAGCAGACCGAGGCAGGCCAGCAGCACGGTTCGATTCCCGTACCGGCCTCCCCGGACAGGCGCCGGAATGTGGTGACTAGGGGCTTTTCACAGTAACTTAATTGAAGCCGACTCATGACAATAAGCAATTTTCATTTCATTTCAAATGCTTCGCAACATCCTAAGGTTGTGGATGGTGCTGAATAAGTATTCTTGTGCCTCGACCACATCGGTGTGCCGCTGACCGAGGTGCTGAAATTACCTCTTTCGCCAATGCAGCATTCTAAAGAGCTCCCACACTGAATTAAATCAGTTTACAGATTGAGAGTGGATCCACAGAGAGATTAGTCTCCAATTGACTGAGGGAGATATTTATGTAATATAATTTTTTTTAAAATTCATTCGTGGATGTGAGCATCACTGGAAAGACTGGCATTTATTGGCCATCCCCAATTTCCCTTGAGAAGGTTGGTGGTGAGCTGTTTTCTTGAAACACTGCGATCCACATGGTGTAGCTACACCCCCGACGCTGTTAGGGAGGGAGTTCCAGGATTCTGACTCAGCGACGATACGTTTCCATGTCAGAATGATGTGCGATTTGGAGGGGAATTTGCAGATGGGGGTGTATCCATGCGTCTGCTGCCCTTGTCCTTCCAGCTGGTGGAGATTGAGGGTTACGCGGCACTGTTCAAAGACCCTCGGTGAGTTGCTGCGGTGCACCTCGCAGACAGGACTCTCTGCTGCCGCTGTGCGCCGGCGATGGTGGTGGAGAGAGCAAATGCTTAAGATGGCGGACGGGAGCGTCTTCGCTCACAGGTTGACCAGAGACACAACCAGAACTCTCGCCGTCAGCCAAATGTCCGAGACTCTGAAACCCTCCGTTTCTGCAAGTGGCCGGGAGAAAGGGCAGCACGGTGACCTAGTGGTTAGCACAACCGCCTCACGGCGCTGAGGTCCCAGGTTCGATCCCGGCCCCGGGTCACTGTCCGTGTGGAGTTTGCACATTCTCCCCGTGCCTGCGTGGGTTTCGCCCCCACAACCCAAAAATGTGCAGAGTAGGTGGATTGGCCACGCTAAATTGCCCCCTAATTGGAAAAAATAATTGGGTAATCTAAATTTATTTTTTTTAAAAGTGGTCGGGAGAATAATTCCAGCTAAAAATCCTATTTCGGGTGGAGCGGTGACATCTTTTGTTTTTGTCGCACCTTCCCCTTCCGGTAAAATTCAGCTTGGATTGAGCCACACGCAGAGTGAGGAGGTCTTGTGGCACAGCGGGTTAGCGGCGCTGCCTCTGAGCGAGAGGCTCCGGGTTCGAATCCCGACCCAGGACTTGACGGCCGGGTTACACAGCCAAACAGGTTGAGGATTGACCTGAAGATCCTGTCCGATGCATCAATGGTAGATGGTAAGAACGGGGCTGGGGTAATCCTGGTCTGCGACGTGACGTGAAGAACTTTGGAGCCTCTCCCATCGCTATCTATACCTCCGGAAAGTTACATACATGTTAAAGTGTAAGAACTGGGACTCCCTGAGTGAACTGTTAGATACCATTGCCACAACATGTGTAATAAAGCTCCTTCTATACTCCCCATCAAACATTTCCAGTTAAAGGACTTTTATTAAACCATATTGGAGACATGGGAGCGAGGACAAAGATAATTCAATTATAGGCATTTGGATGACAGCAAAATGAAATATATTTGTGCACAGGCTGTGCTGGGCTCTCTCTGTCTATCACTGTCCAATTTCTCCTCACTCCCGGCTCAATTTTCCTTCATTTTTTACATTTTTGACAGTCCCTCGCTCAGTCCTGTACAGCTTCTCTGTCTTCCTCGCTGTCACAGCGGGAAAATGAACTTGCATTCACGTAGCGCCTCTCACAACCTCAGGGTGTCTCAGAGGGCTTCACAGACGATTACATACTTTGTTGAGGTGCAGTCACTGCTGTAATGTAGGAAGTGGGGCACTCAATTGACGCACAGAAAGCTCTCGCAAACAGCAATGGGATGGACGGCCAAGTAATCTTGTTTTAGTGATGTTTTATTGAGGGATATAGCCTGGTTATGGTAACGGGGGGAGCTCGTCTACTCTTCTCACTGCCCTGCCGGCGAGGGGGGTGAGCTGCCTGTTCTTAGAGTGACAGCCTTTCAAATGGGTAAAAACTGGGAGGGGTTATTGAGCCTTGTCATAGCTACTGTCATGAGCAAACACATCAACCGGTATCTCCAAGAAGGGCTTCAACCCCTGTGGTTGACGAGTACTACAGCTAGGGGTGACCATGACTCCACCATTGATAGTGGTATTGGGCCAAGGGTCAGGAGCGATTGGCTCCAAGGGATCACATTGAACTGGCTGGAAATGTTTAAATTGAAAGAGGGGGTGCCTGCACAAAGTTATTTTAAAAATGCCTTGATGTGTCCTGGGAGGAAGTAGGAAAGATCAAAGGATTGCAGGCAGGAAAATCCATGTGGACCCGTAGAATGGGCAGCACCCATTGTGCCAGTAGGCAAGCCAGACAAGACCATTCGCATTTGTGGAAGTTACAAGTTGACGGTAAACCAGGCCACAAAACTAGATCGGTATGAAAATGAAATGAAATCAAATTAAATTAAGTTTCATCTCATTTTTTTCATTTCATTAATGGCGGGTCTGAAATGTGGAAAGAGAGTTGGAAAGATTTAAGGGGAAAATGACAGCGGTAAGAGCCCGGGCAGCTGAAGTCACGGCTGCCTGTTTCGAATTGGGGTCGGACGTGAGGCCAGAGTTGAAGGAGCCTTGGAGTCCTTGGAGGATTGTCAGGGCTGGAAGCGGTTTCAGAGATATGGCAGGGGGAGACCAGTTCTAAAAATGGCCTCCAATCTGTTTGACCCGCGGTGGGTGAAGGACGAAAGGGGTGTGAAGGTGCCATGGGCTTAATCCAGGCCAGGCATCCAGTTGCCAGCGTTGCTGGCAGGGCCCACGATCCTTCATGGCAAGAGAGAGCATGCGATGAAATCACCTCAACGCCAGGGCTGGAAGGACACAAGTGTTTGAACTAAGCACCTTCTTCAATCAAATGAAATTGTCAGAATAATGAATTTATGCTGAAATATTGTATTAGACAATCAGTGGATAATGATCTCTTTATTTCTCATCTTCTCCCTTTAATTCTCTATAAGTGTTGTCTCACTATACATCTTTGTCTCCCCCCCCCCCCCCCCCCCCCCCCGCCATTGATTACTTTCAGTTTATTTCTCTATCCCACTCTTAATATCTCTTTTTCAATCCCTCCCCTCTCACTCTCCTTCTGGCTCCGTCTTTCGCTTTCGCTCATTCTCCCCCTCTCTTTCATTCGTTATTAGACCCGTTTACTCTCTTTCTCTTCCCCGCTCTCACTTTTCCCGTTGACTTTCTCTCGCTTTCTTTCACTCTCTATCACCCTCACTTCCTTGCTGTCTCGTGCTCTCCTCGAGATTCTCAAGGCGGTCTGAGAAAGTAGCAGCGTGGGGCTCGTGTTGCCCTTGCAGCGTTATTTATTCCAGCGTAATTAAAAACCTGTCCTCTCCATCGCAATGTGCCGCAGTTTTCCTTCGGGACATTGAAAAGGTTGGAGCCATGCAGGACAGGTTCAGAGACCCCTAATCTACAGTTGGTCAACGCGGGATACATCGGAATTGAAAACCCTCTTCACCAATCAGCTGAGTGCGAGGCAACAAAAGAGACCCCAAGTTGCATTAAACTGTTGCCATCTTTCCAGACTGAGAGTGCATGTTAATTATCAGCTATCCCAGAATATCAATTATTTCTAATTGGGCGCTGTAAAAATACCCTGACTCCTCAATTAAAATGCTCTACTAGAGTAACAACAGTTGAATGCAGGTCTGTCTGTTTTAAAGAGTCTGGCTGCATTAAAAGGTAAATGACAAAGGCATTTATTTATAAAGCTCCTCAAGACTCAAAGCACTTAACAGCCAAGACAGCATTATTGAAATGTAGCCACTGATGTATTGAGTGCAGCAGCCAGTTAATGCACAGCAAGCTCCCAGAAACAACGACGAGGCAACTGACCTGATAATCTTTCTTTGGTGACACTGGCCCAAGACACCAGGTGGGTCGGGTGAGGGGTTAGGTTGGGGGAAGGCTGGGGGGGGGGGGGGGGGGGTTGAGTGGGTTATTTGGAAATTGATAGATTGATTGATTGGTTGTCACTTTAACGATGTAAAGTGCAGCCAAAAGAACGTACACAGTAGACAGTAGACAAAAAGAATAATCAACAAAGTACATCGACAAATAGTACATTGACAAACAGTGATTGGTTACAGTGAGGAACAAGGGGCCAAACAAAGAAAATACGTGAGCACGAGCAGCATAGGGCATCGTGAATAGTGTTCTTACAGGGAACAGATCAGTCCGAGGGGGAGTCGTTGAGGAGTCTAGTAGCTGTGGGGAAGCTGTTCATATGTCAGGATGTGCGGACCTTCTGACTTCTGTATCTTCTGCCCGATGGAAGGGTGTGGAAGAAGGCAATGCCTGGGTGGGAGGGGTCTCTGATAATGCTGTCTGCCTTCCTGAGGTAGTAAAAACAAAATGAAAGCTGCTGGAGAAGGAGAAATCCCACCTTGGTGCAATTTGAGAGGATGGGTGATGTTGAACTGCATCCAGTGGGAAGAGCAATGCCAGAGGTGTAGAGGGAACCTTCCGACAGCAGGAAGTCTCCAGAGATTGCCAACATTCATTGGACATAAGATTGGCTGCTCCATCACATGATCTCCAACAGCCCCCCACCCCAACCCCCACCATTGGTCGCTCAACGCATCAATCTTGCTGGACAGCACCGTTAACGTGGACGATTCTAGAGCTCCATCCGTCCTCAAGACCCCATGACAAATAGACAAGCTCACAACAAAAAGATGCACAATTTCTATTATCGTCCCCCTGACTTCGGATCGATCCTGAAGTCCTGCAGGCTCCAGGATAATTCCCGGAGGGTCGCCAACACTAGAGGTTGCCACCCTCCCACCGATGGGAATGGATAGGTGGGACCAGGTGAGGTGGATTGGCCGTGCTAAATTGCCCCTTCGTGTCCAAAAGGTTAGGTGGGGTTACGGGCATGGGGTGGGGGGGGGGGGGGGGGGGGGGGGTGTGGGCCGGGGCAAGGTGCTCTTTCGGAGGGTCGGGTGCGGAACTCGATGTGTCAAATAATAAAAGCAAATTACTGCGGCTGCTGGAATCTGAAACGAAAGGGGAAATGCTGGAAAATCTCAGCAAGTCTGGCAGCATCTGTAGGGAGAGAAAAGAGGTAACATCTCGAGTCCGATGAGCTGTCAAAGCTTTGACAAAGAGTCATCGGATTCGAAACGTTAGCTCTTTTCTCTCCCTACAGAGGCTGCCAGACTTGCTGAGATTTTCCAGCATTTTCCCTCTTGATGTGTCTTCTGTACTGTCGTGATCCTATGATTCTATGATTTGCAGACACAATCTGGGGCCTCACGGTAGCATGGTGGTTAGCATCAATGCTTCACAGCTCCAGGGTCCCAGGTTTGATTCCCGGCTGGGTCACTGTCTGTGTGGAGTCTGCATGTCCTCCCCCTGTGTGCGTGGGTTTCCTCCGGGTGCTCTGGTTTCCTCCCACAGTCCAAAGATGTGCGGGTTAGGTGGATTGGCCATGCTAAATTGCCCGTAGTGTAAGGTTAATGGGGGGATTGTTGGGTTACGGGTATACGGGTTACGTGGGTTTAAGTAGGGTGATCATTGCTCGGCACAACATCGAGGGCCGAAGGGCCTGTTCTGTGCTGTACTGTTCTATGTTCTATGTTCTAATAGCCGGAATGGCCTCCTGTACTGCACTGTTTGACGATTCTGTGTAAAATGAGTGTGGTCCGTGTTCCTCCCCCCCCCCCCCCCCTGTTTTATTTTCTGTCTGCCGTCTCTCTCTGTCACTGTTCCTGTCTGCCTGCCTCCCCGTTTGCCTGCTCCACTCTCTCCGCTGCTCTCTCCAAGTGAATGCATTACCGGTCTCTGCCTTCCCAGTGATGGCCAGCCGCTGACTGCCTGGTTCTAAGTCCGGTGTCAGTGTTTGACAAGACCTCGCCCTGAGGTGAGGTGTGGGGGTGGGGGTGGGGGAGGGGGAGGGGGGGGGGGTCCCTCAGCTTAAACCCCAGCTGTGACCTTCGCTGTTTGGACTGTGAGAAGCTCGGAGCACATTCACCACTTGGCTTGCTCCCAGCCCGCTGATATTGAGAGAGAAGAAAAAAAAAAACGCCGCATCGTGGTTAATGTTACTGAAGCAACGCCACAAAAAAATCTTTTGTGCGGAGTTTTGTTCAGCTGACTGTTCAATATTCTGATCTGGACAAACACAAAGCGCTGGGCTTGTTCAGCAAAGGTTGTGTGTGGAAAAAAAAAAACCGAGCTGCCAAGCTGTTAAAGCTTGAATATTGTGTGGCCTCGCTTGTGCAGGGCTTGTTTTATTCGGTGATGGTGCAAGGAGAGTTTGACACAGGCCTGCGTCGAAACAGAGTGCATCAGTCAGACAACCTACCCTGCAGCAATGTTACTGAACTCCACTGAATCCACCTTGTTGTGTCAATTCCCTCCCCTGTTTATCTGGAAAATAAACTTGCATTTACCTCTCCTGACATCCAAAAGTGAACCACAGTCACTTGTTGCAAACGCTGGAGCACAGCAAGCCCCCACAAACACTAATAACTGGATAATCTATTTATACTGATGTTACTTGAGTAATTAATACTGACCCATGTCCACATGAAAGGGTGGATAGGAGTTGGTTTAACACGATGGCACCTCTGACTGTGCGGCACTCTCTCAATACTGCTCTGGGAGAATCAGCAAGGACTTGAAGCTCAAGTCTCTGGTGTGGGATTTGAACACAACTTGCTGTCCTGAGCGAAGAGTGCTGCCCACTGATTCGTGGCTGTCACCTCATCCTGAGACTTGGTATTTCTTCTCCTCTTCGTCTGCTTATCACCAGCGGTTGGAGTTTGGAATCACGCACCTTCTAGGAGCTGTGTATTATTGCAATCTTGGAGGCAAGAAATCCTGCGGTGAGTAATTCACCTCCTGACTCCCCCAAAGCCTGTCCACCATCTACAAGTCACAAGTCAGGAGTGTGATGGGATACTCTCCACTTGCCTGGACGAGTGCAGCTCCAACAACACTCAAGGAGCTCGACACCATCCAGGACAAAGCAGCCCAGCTTGATTGCTCCCCCTTCCACAAACATTCACTCCCTCCACCACTGACGCACAGTGGCAGCCGTGTGTACCATCTCAAGATGCACTGCAGCAACTCCCCAAGGTTCTTCAACAGCACCTTCCAAACCCACGACCTCTACCATCTAGAAGGACAAGGGCAGCAGATACCTGGGAACCCCACCACCTGGAGGTTCCCCTCCAAGTCACTCACCATCCTGACTTGGAAATATAATTGGCCGTTCCTTCACTGTCGCTGGGTCACAATCCTTGAGCTCCCTCCCTAACAACACTATGGGTGTACCTACACCTCAGGGGCTGCAACTGTTCAAGAAGGCAGCACGGTAGCACAAGTGGATAGCACTGTGGCTTCACAGCGCCAGGGTCCCAGGTTCGATTCCCGGCTGGGTCACTGTCTGTGCGGAGTCTGCAGGTTCTCCCCGTGTCTGCGTGGGTTTCCTCCGGGTGCTCTGGTTTCCTCCCACAGTCCAAAGATGTGCAGGTTAGGTAGATTGGCCACGATAAATTGCCCTTAGTGACCAAAAAGGTTAGGATGGGTTATTGGGTTACAGGGATAGGGTGGAAGTGAGGGCTTAAGTGGGTTGGTGCAGACTCAATGGGCCGAATGGACTCTTTCTGCACTGTATGCTCTATGTTCTGAAATGAAATGAAAATGAAATGAAAATCGCTTATTGTCACAAGTAGGCTTCAATGAAGTTACTGTGAAAAGCCCCTAGTCGCCACATTCCGGCACCTGTTCGGGGAGGCCGGTACGGGAATTGAACCGTGCTGCTGACCTGCCTTGATCTGCTTTAAAAGCCAACGATTTAGCCCAGTGTGCTAAACCAGCCCCTTCCAAGGCAGCTCACCTCCACCTTCCAAGGGCAACTATGGATGGGCAATAATAGCTGGCAAAGCCAACGAAGCCCACATCCCATGAATGACTAAAAAATAAATAAATCTCAGTCAAGTAGGTTGGTTCTGTGTTAAGACATCTGATCGCTGCCATGAACATTTGATAGACAACGGCCTAATTGGCTTCACCCAATTCCCCGCACCCTACCCAAGGTCAACACCCCCACCCTATCCCCATAACCCAGTAACCCCACCCAACACTAAGGGCAATTTTGGACACTAAGGGCAATTTAGCGTGGCCAATCCACCTAACCTGCACATCTTTGGACTGTGGGAGGAAACCGGAGCAACCGGAGGAAACCCACGCACACACGGGGGGGGGGGGGGGGTGTGCAGACTCCGCACAGACAGTGACCCAAGCCGGAATCGAACCTGGGACCCTGGAGCTGTGAAGCAATTGTGCTATCCACAATGCTACCGTGCTGCCAAAATTGCCAAAAAGCTGCCAAAATTATAAAAAGTTCTGAATGTGTAAACATTGTTTGATTGACAAATGAATGGTGGTGCAGTCTGCAGCTCACCTCCCCACCTATTGCCCCCAGGTTGCCTCTCTATCTTGATATTACTGTGTTTTTCATTTCTAGTCCCTGCACGAGGCACCGAATCCTTAATGCTGTATCCTGCCTGCCACTCAACGGGTCCCTCCGCCAAGTGGCAGGTCTTCAGGTGTAAGCAGTGGATGGCTGCTCAGGTTAGACCTGATTCGAACCTCAGACCCACATTCCTGTTCTGCCTTACAAGCCAGCTGATTAACCCACTGTACTAAACCAGCCTCTTCTTTAAAGATTCCCCTCATATTTGGTTTAGCTGGTTTAGCACACTGGGCTAAATCACTGGCTTTTAAAGCAGACCAAGGCAGGCCAGCAGCACGGTTCAATTCCCGTACCAGCCTCCCCGAACAGGCGCCGGAATGTGGCGACTAGGGGCTTTCCACTGTCACTTCATTTGAAGCCTACTTGTGACAATAAGCGATTTTAATTTTCATTACATATATCTTTACCCAAGCTTATGGCACCTGCCCCAATATTTCCCTAGGTGTCAGTCTTATTCCGATTTACCCCCCCCCCCCCCCCCAATGCGAACATGCAAATTCGGAGCAGGAGGAGGCCATTCGGCCCCTCGAGGCTGCCCCATCATTCAGTAAGATCATTGGCTGACCTGATTCTAACCACAGACCCACATTCCCGTTGACCCCCAATAACCCTTCACCCCCTTATTTATCAAGAATCTATCTCGCTCTGCCTTAACAATATTCAAAGATTCTGTTCCCGCCGCCTTTTGAGGAAGAGAGTTCCAGAGACTCGCCACCCTCTGAGAGAACAGTCACTCCTCATTCCCGTCTTCATCGAGCCACCCCTTAGTTTTAAACAGTGACCCCCCCCCCCAGTTCCAGGTTCTACCACAAGAGGAAACATCCTCTCCACATTCGCCCTGCCACGACCCCTCAGGATCTTAAAGGTTTCAATCAAGTCCCCTCTTACTTTTCAGAGCTCCATTGGATTCCATGTAGAGCTTTGGGACATTTTACATCATGACAGTCGCTCTATAAAGACAAATTGCATGATAAGAGCTCTGTAAAAAACACACTGAGGTAATCGGGGTATTTATATACAAAGAACAAAGAACAAAGAAAATTACAGCACAGGAACAGGCCCTTCGGCCCTCCCAGCCTGCGCCGATCCAGATCCTTTATCTAAATCTGTCGCCTATTTTCCAAGGTCTACTTCCCTCTGTTCCCCGCCCGTTCATATATCTGTCTAGATGCATCTTAAATGATGCTATCGTGCCCGCCTCTACCACCTCCGCTGGTAAAGCATTCCAGGCACCCACCACCCTCTGCGTAAAAAGCTTTCCACGCACATCTCCCTTAAACTTTCCCCCTCTCATCTTGAAATCGTGACCCCTTGTAACTGACACCCCCACTCTTGGAAAAAGCTTGTTGCTATCCACCCTGTCCATACCTCTCATAATTTTGTAGACCTCAATCAGGTCCACCCTCAACCTCCGTCTTTCCAACAAAAACAATCCTAATCTACTCAACCTTTCTTCATAGCTAGCACCCTCCATACCAGGCAACATCCTGGTGAATCTCCTCTGCACCCTCTCCAAAGCATCCACATCCTTCTGGTAATGTGGTGACCAGAACTGCACACAGTATTCCAAATGTGGCCGAACCAAAGTCCTATACAACTGTAACATGACCTGCCAACTCTTGTACTCAATACCCTGTTCGATGAAGGCAAGCATGCTGTATGCCTTCTTGACCACTCTATCAACCTGCGTTGCCACCTTCAGGGTACAATGGACCTGAACTCCCAGATCTCTCTGTACATCAATTTTCCCCAAGACCCTTCCATTGACCATATAGTCCGCTCTTGAATTTGATCTTCCAAAATGCATCACCTCGCATTTGCCTGGATTGAACTCCATCTGCCATTTCTCTGCCAAACTCTCCAATCTATCTATATTTTGTTGTATTCTCTGACAGTCCTCCTCGCTATCTGCAACTCCACCAATCTTAGTATTATCTGCAAACTTGCTAATCAGACCACATACACCTTCCTCCAGGTCATTTATGTAGATCACAAACAGCAGTGGTCCGAGCACAGATCCCTGTGGAACACCACTAGTCACCCTTCTCCATTTTGAGACACTCCCTTCCACCACTACTCTCTGTCTCCTGTTGCCCAGCCAGTTCTTTATCCATCTAGCTAGTACACCATGAACCCCATACGACTTCACTTTTTCCATCAACCTGCCATGGGAAACCTTGTCAAACGCCTTACTAAAGTCCATGTATATGACATCTACAGCCCTTCCCTCATCAATTAACTTTGTCACTTCCTCAAAGAATTCTATTAGGTTTGTAAGACATGACCTTCCCTGCACAAAACCATGCTGCCTATCACTGATAAGTCTATTTTCTTCCAGATGTGAATAGATCCTATCCCTCGGTATCTTCTCCAACAGTTTGCCTACCACTGACGTCAAGCTCACAGGTCTATAATTCCCTGGATTATCCCTGCTACCCTTCTTAAACAAAGGGACAACATTAGCAATTCTCCAGTCCTCCGGGACCTCACCCGTGCTCAAGGATGCTGCAAAGTTGTCAGTTAAGGCCCCAGCTATTTCAACCCTCGCTTCCCTCAGTAACCTGGGATAGATCCCATCCGGTCCTGGGGACTTGTCCACCTTAATGTCTTTTAGAATACCCAAAACTTCCCCCTTCCATATGACAACTTGACCTAGAGTATTTAAACATCCATCCCTAGACTCAACATCCGTCTTGTCCCTCTCCTTTGTGAATACCGATGCAAAGTACTCATTAAGAATCTCACCCATTTCCTCTGAGTCCACGCATAAATTCCCTCTTTTGTCTTTGAGTGAGCCAATCCTTTCTCTAGTTACCCTCTTACTCTTTACATACGAATAAAAGGCTTTGGGATTTTCCTTAACCCTGTTAGCCAAAGATATTTCATGACCCCTTTTAGCCCTCTTTATTGTGCGTTTGAGATTCGTCCTACTTTCCCGATATTCCTCCAAAGCTTCATCAGTTTTGAGTTGCCTCGATCCTATGTATGCTTCCTTTTTCATCTTAGCTAGTCTCACAATTTCACCCGTCATCCATGGTTCCCTAATCTTGCCATTTCTATCTTTCATTTTCACAGGAACATATCTGTCCTGCACTCTAATCAACCTCTCCTTAAAAGACTCCCACATTTCAAATGTGGATTTACCCTTAAACAGCTGCTCCCAATCCACATTCCCTAGCTCCTGCCGAATTTTGTTATACTCTGCCTTTCCCCAATTTAGTACTCTTCCTTTCGGACCACTCTTGTCCTTGTTATAGAGGGTTATAGAGGACATCCGGCGTGGAAATAGGCCACTCGGCCCCACCAGTCCATGCTAGTTCAGACCCTCCACCCATCTTTCCTCATTGTAATGTATCCCCACACCCCCCTGCTCCCATCTCGCCCGTTAGCTCCTGTAGCTTCCCCGTTAATGCCTCTGTAATAATCACCACTCCCTGCGGTTCTCACCTACCCTCTGGGTGAAGGAGTTTCTAACATAGAATAACATAGAAGATACAGTGCAGAATTCCCCCCTCCCCTCGCCCCCTCCCAGGTATTTCCCGGTGACTATCTTGCATCGCTGTGCCTCAAGCTTTGCCCTCCTCTCCTCCCCCCCCCCACCCCCCCCCCCCCCCACCCCCCCCCCCCCCCCCCCCCCCCCCCGCCGCATTCTCTCTGCATCCACTCCATCAAAACCTCTCCCGGTTTTTAGGGCCTCGATTAGGTCACCCCCCCCCCCCCCCCCCCCCCTCCGCCGTGAACCTCTGCACCCTCTCCGGTGCTCCCGAAACCCGAGCAGGGCTCCGAGTGCGGCCTATCCAAGGTTCGCTACTTCTTCAACAATAACCTCCCTGCATTTTGATCCGATCGCTCCAGAAATACAGGTTTTCTTTATTATCTGGCCTTGTTAACCCGCGGGGCGGCTGATGTACTTGCCAAGATCGAGGGTGCAGCATTATTCGCGAGCCTTGTGGGGTCCCTGTCGAAAGGAGGCGGTTCCCCTTTAAGAGCAGGAGTATGAGTTTAGCATTCTGGAGGTGTAGCCACTGCAGCAGCCCCTGCACAGTGACTGCATTACGACTGTGGGATTGACATTCAAATGCACCAGAAGGGTTTTTGCTGGTAAAATTTAATTTGATACACAAACACTGTGTTGCTGATCTCCCTCCTCTTTCCAATATCCCCCCCCACCCCCCCCCCCCCCCCCCCAGCCCCCTTATTCTTCTACATTTAACAGAGGACCTTGTCTCCCGAGTGACCTCAGCCCCGGTAGGAGGATTGTTAGGAGAAAAAAAAATACTAGGAAATAAAATCAGGAAGATAAAGAAAATGTAAGGTTGCCGGGTCTGCCCGGCGCAGTGAGAAACCCGGGTTCCTTCCTCCAATAGCTGGCACTGAGAGGGCGGAATGGGGGGGGGGCAGATGTGAATAAGTGTGAGAGTGTGACAGAAAGGGAGAGAGTTAGAGGATGAGGGATAGAGAGGGTCAGTGCAGGAGACGTTGTAGGAGGTGGTGGGGTCTGAAATTTAGAGGGCGAGCGAGGTATTGAACGGAATTCTTCAGATGTTGGCACTCTCGGTTCCCCGCCCGCGGGTTTTCCCGGTAACGTGGGGTGGCTTCATTGGGAAATCCCATTGACAAGCGTTGGGAATAGAGAGAATCCCGCGGCCAGCGAACGGCGCGCGGCCGAGAAACACGCGGGGAAACGGAGAATCCTGCCCACTGACTGGGAGGGAGATCTGGGAGATTGGGATTGAGAAAGGAATTTGGTAAAGACAATAAGGGCAGCACGGTAGCATAGTTGCTTCACAGCTCCAGGGTCCCAGGTTCGATTCCCGGCTTGGCTCACTGTGGCGGGGTCTGCACGTTCTCCCCGTGTCTGCGTGGGTTTCCTCCGGGTGCTCCGGTTTCCTCCCACAGTCCAAAATATGCGGGTTAGGTGGCTTGGCCGTGCTAAATTGCCCGTAGTGTCCAAGAAGGTTAATGGTGGGAACTGGTTTATGGGGATAGGGTGGAGGTGTTGACCTTGGGCAGGGTGCTCTTTCCAAGGGCCAGTGCAGACTCGATGGGCCGAATGGCCTCCTTCTGCACTGTAAATTCTATGAATAGGCTGGATTTACTGTTTTGGAGGCTAAATGCCGGTGTGGGAATTGTGGCGTTTTACCGCTGCAAAATCAGCACTGAACCCATCATAGGAAATGAAGGGGCAGCCCCACAGCTGTTCTTTCCTCGAGAACATTGTTTTTTTAAAATAAATTTAGAGTGCCCAATTATTTTTTTTCCAATTTAGTCCAAGGTACCGGACCTGCACATCTTTGGGCTGTGGGGGTGAAACCCATGCAAACACGGGGAGAATGTGCAAACTCCACACGGACAGTGACCCGGGGCCGGGATTCGAACCCGGGTCCTCAGCGCCGCAGTCCCAGTGCTAACCACTGCGCCACATGCCGCCCTCCTCGAGAACATGGTTAACAATCCAGTTCACTTTCACTTTATTATGAGAAAACTTTATTTCATTCATACTGACTTACTGTTAGGGGTGGAGCTGAGCACATTTTTACTTTATTATGGGAGATCTTTAGCTGTTACACACTGACCAACTGTTTAATGGGCTCAATGAAGAGAGCAGCCAAAGGAGCCGTAACCCAGGGAAAATCCCCGACCTGAGTCCCACCATCCCAGCACAAGCCCCTCTGACCCCCACCTCCCAGGAAGGATCCCGCTTGGCACCCTTGGCGGCTACCGTTAGGAGGACACTTACCACCTTGCCACTCTAGGTTGGCACTGCCAGGGGACAGGGCCAGAAGGGGTAATGAGGGAGGTTGAATGGAGGATCTGATGGTGCTGAAGGAGGGTTCTATAGTGGGGGGGCCTTACCGGCGATTGGTGGTGGTGGGGGGGGGGGGGGGGGGGGTTGCGCTGCCTGCGATCTGAGGGAGTGGGGGCTGTAGCAGCCAATGAAGTTTGGAGTGCTCTTTGTAAAGGGCACTCCATTCTCAGAGGTGTGGGACCTGCCCAAGAGTATGGGTCCCCCCCCCCTTTCAGTTGCAGCACGGACCCCAGCATGCCACGGAACGCCATGGAAAAATATGTTCCAAGTACCACGGAATGGCCCCTCAGGAATGCTCCTCGCACCAGCGAGGACCAATCCCGATTCACCACTGGGGGGAACACAGATGCCCAATTACAGAATCCTGGCCAGAAAAGAAAAAGAGAGAGAGACAAAGAGAGAGAGAGACAGAGACAAAGAGAGAGAGAGACAGACAGAGACAAAGAGAGATGAAGGGAGAGAGAGACAAAGAGAGAGAGACGGAGAGAGAGAGGCAAAGATAGAGAGAGAGTGTGTGGTAGATACAGTTAATTTGTGAGTAATGCAGGAAGTGAGTGATACAGACTCTGAGGTTACAGGAAGTGGGTGATACAGACTCTGAGTGTACAGGAAGTGAGTGATACAGACTCTGAGGTTATAGGAAGTGGGTGATACTGACTGAGGTCACAGGAAGTGAGTGATACAGACTCTGAATGTACAGGAAGTGAGTGATACTGACTCTGAGGTCACAGGAAGTGAGTGATACAGACTCTGAGTGTACAGGAAGTGAGTGATACTGACTCTGAGGTTACAGGAAGTGAGTGAACTGACTCTGAGGTTACAGGAAGTGGGTGATACTGACTGTGAGGTCACAGGAAGTGAGTGATACAGACTCTGAGTGTACAGGAAGTGAGTGATACTGACTGTGAGGTCACAGGAAGTGAGTGATACAGACTCTGAGTGTACAGGAAGTGAGTGATACTGACTCTGAGGTTACAGGAAGTGAGTGAACTGACTCTGAGGTTACAGGAAGTGGGTGATACTGACTGTGAGGTCACAGGAAGTGAGTGATACAGACTCTGAGGTTATAGGAAGTGAGTGATGCTGACTCTGAGTGTACAGGAAGTGAGTGATACTGACTAAGTGTACAGGAAGTGAGCAATCCTGACTCTGAGTGTACAGGAAGTGAGTGATACTGACTGAGGTTACAGGGAGTGAGTGATACTGACTCTGCCGTTACAGGAAGTGAACTATACTAACTCTGTAGATTAACCTTCAATTAATAGAGACTCTAGAGCAATCCTAGAGGGTTGGTAACCACTGTGTGTGTTGTATGTAGAAATTGTACATATTATATTTTATATTCTGTTGAAGTAATGCTATTAAAACACCCTGGTCTAAAATACTTATAGACAGTGTGTCTACAAAAGCTGTAATTAAGAAGTCGTAAAAGGTGAGTTAATTATCGATTTCAACCACTTACATGGTTACAGATGAAGAGTTAATGGAATAGTATTCTGATTGCTGGAGATTCACTGGAGTGGAGATAATTCATGAGGGGTTGTAATTTGTCCTATCTAAGGAGGCCATAGAACTTGGTGGGATGCAGATAATGTAATTAATGGGAGGAGTTAGGTCTGTCTGTAGTGTCGCAGTCTGTTATAGAGTTTCAAGTTGAACAGTGGTTTTGCCAAATGCTGCTGGGTTGTGCAGCAATGTACTGGATCGACTCTTGAAAGGATCTCTCTCTCTCTCTCCAAACATCTCTACGCAGCTAAGCAAGTAACCTGTTTTGTTAACAAAAGCAAATGGCTGCGGATGCTGGAATCTGAAACAAAAGCAGAAAATACTGGACAATCTCAACAGGTCTGACAGCATCTGTGGAGAGGGAAGGGACCTAACGGTTCACGTCTGAATGACTCTTTGTCACAGCTCGAGAAAACTGGAAGTGGGGTCAGACTTCTACTGTAGTGGGGAGGGGGCGCTTGGAACGGTGGGGCTGGATAGGGAGCCAGCGAGAGGTGGAGGTAGACAACGATGTTGACGTCAGAAGACAAATAGGGCGGGGGATCAAGGCTAAGAAGGGGGCTGATAGTGGCACATAAAGAGATTAGAATGTGTGAAGGGCAGAAAAAAGTTGAGCAGTGTGTCAACAAGGGAACAGTTGGCCCAAGTGGAATGGGGGGGGGGGAACAATGGTGAGGAAAAAACAGATTTGTTTTTCCCTGTTTTGTTAACTTTATCTATAAGTGGCATTTGAACTGCATTGTGTTGCTTAGGGGCTGTTTAGTCCAGAGCTAAATCACTGGCTTTGAAAGCAGACCAAGGCAGGCCAGCAGCACGGTTCGATTCCCGTAACAGCCTCCCCGAACAGGCAACGGAATGTGGCGACTAGGGACTTTTCACAGTAACTTCATTGAAGCCTACTCGTGACAAATAGCGATTTTCATTTCATTAATTGGAATTAGCGGCAGGTGCAGATAGTAAGTTCACGTTTTTCCTTTAGTTTAAGAACTGATAACTGTAAAGTTATTTCTGAAATGTGCTTAAATTGAAGTTTGTTTCAACATAAAAGATACCTATTGATCAGAGTCATCACACCTGGGGTGGAGTATCATTTCCTCGTAGTTTTACAAATTGGAAAAGTGTTTGGGACTTTGGTCCGGTACCCTGACAACAGCTGGGGGCTGGAATTCTCTGGTCATAGCGGCAGAGGACCCCCAACTCCCCACATCCCGTCGAAAGGCGGTGGGAGAATAGCATCCTGCCACCAGCAAATGATGTGCTGCCGAGGAAGACGCAGCCGGAGAACTGGAGCATCCATCCCAGGGTCTGGTCCGGTTTCCTAACGGCGTAATCTTTCGTCAGAAAATATCTCAAACCGATGCAGAGTGGAGTGAGGAAAATAGATAAAAGGAGGGAACAGAAAGAATGTGAGAAGACAGAGAGAGAGAGAGAGAGTACAAAAATAACGTGAGAGAGAAAGTGAGAGAACGAAAGAAAGAATGATAAATGAAAGCCGATGAATAAGCAAGGAAAAAGAAGAAATAATTGACCATATTAGAGAGAGGAATACAGGAGGAGGGAGGGAGAGGGAGAAAGGTGGGCAAAGAAGGCAGGAGAGAGGTTGAGAGATGTAGGGGTGAGGGTAAGAGAGAGGGAGAGAAAGAGAGGGAATGAAGTAGAGGGAGAAAGAGAGGGAGAGGAACTACAGTACAGCAGTGGACAGAGAGGGAGCGATAGAGGGAGCAAGGTAGAGGGGGAGAAAGGGAAAGAGAGGGAGTGGAAGAGAGATAGAGAGAGTGAGAGAGGTTGAGGGAGCAAGGGAGAAGAATGAAGAGAGAGTGAGCAGCAGACAGATGGAGGGGGAGGGAGAGAGAAGAAAGGGAGAGAGAGGGAAAGAGATTGGGACAGGAAGAGAGGGAGTGAGGGAGAGGAAGAAAGGGAGAAAGAGCAGCAGATAGGGGCTGACGGAGAGGTGGGGGGAGAGAGTTCAAGGGAGAGACACAGAGAGTGACAGAGTAGCGAGGAGAGGGAGAGGGAGAAAAGGAAAGGAGGGGGGGGAAGTGAGGGAGAACGTGAGTGGGGTAGAGAGAGCTAGGGAGGGGGAAAGAGAGGAAAGAGAGCGGGAGAGAAAGAGAGTGAATTTTTGCAGAGGTGTTGTAGTTGGATGCTCTGACTAGGAAAACGATCACCGATAGGTTTCAATTCACTGTGCACAAATGTTATACTTAATTCAACACTACGTTCCAATAACTTTCTCATGAATAATACATGGAGCAGGCTGAGGAACATCAGCTCAGTTATTGATGGGCCTTTGTGAATGCATAATCCTAACCCGGTTAGATATATTTTTTTGCCAACAGCCATTTCACTTGTGGTAAAGCAAACCCATGAGACAATTTTACTAAAAACACCTCTCACAATAAGACTGCGCAAGGATCCATAAGTTTTTCAATTGACAGTAAAAGAGCAAAGTTATTTTTTAAATTATATTTTTACACATTTGCTTTCTCTTGGTCACACTTTCACAACCTCTACACGATTTACATAGATTAACAGTGCAGAAGGAGGCCATTCGGCCCATCGAGTCTGCACCGGCTCTTGGAAAGAGTACCCTACCCAAGGTCAACACCTCCACCCTATCCCCATAACCCCACCCAATACTAGGGGCAATTTTGGACACTAAGGGCAATTTATCATGGCCAATCCACCTAACCCGCACATCTTTGGACTGTGGGAGGAAACCGGAGCGCCCGGAGGAAACCCACGCACACACGGGGAGGATGTGCAGACTCCGCACAGACAGTGACCAAGCCGGAATCGAACCTGGGACCCTGGAGCTGTGAAGCCATTATGCTATCCACAATGCTACCGTGCTTCCCTTGACCCTTGAGGGTCCTTGACCCTTCTTGTTCATTGGTCGATAGGGTCACCAACACCCCATGGAGGCCCTGAAGTCTCTGGTATTTAATCTTTAATATTTCATTAATAGTCATTGGGGCGGTAAATAAAATGCTTAATTTTCTTCCAGCACTTTAGTTTTTTAAGTTATAAAAATATTGGGAATCTTTTTTTTGTTTGATTGACGTCTCACGCCATTGGACAAAGAGGAGTCTACTTCCCAATTGGTGGAGGAAGGTGCCCTCTGATGATTTAGAAGCTAGGCAACCAATAGTAGAAATGTAGGGGCAGCCCAGTTGGACGAGGGAGATCATGTGATTCAACCTCCAGGAGTCTGTCCAGGAAGGGCGGCATGGCGGTGCAATGGTTAGCACTGCTGCCTCACGGGCTGACGACTCGGCTTCGATCTCGGCCCCAGGTCACTGTCCCTGTGGAGTTTGCACAGTCCCCGCGTGTCTGTGTGGGTCTCACCCCCACAACCCAAGGATGTGCATGGGAAGGTGGATTGACCACGCTAAATTGCCCCTAAATTGGAAAAAATAATCGGGTACTCTAAATTTTTTTTGGAAGACCTTAAAAAAAAGGACGCTGTCCAAGAAGAGTTGGCAACAAGGTGGACAAGGCTTGCCAACTCTGTTTTCCTGGACCTTGGAATCACATGACCTCCCATCGCGCATGCGCAGAACTGCTGGTGTGGCATGCGCAGACTGGCCGACATGATTGACGGGGACAGTGTAGAGGGAGCTTTACTCTGTATCTAACACCGTGCTGCACCTGTCCTGGGAGTGTTTGATGGGGACAGTCTAGAGGGAGCTTTACTCTGTATCTAACCCCGTGCTGTACCTGTCCTGGGAGTGTTTGATGGGGACAGTGTAGAGGCAGATTTACTCTGTATCTAACCCCGTGCTGTACCTGTCCTGGGAGTGTTTGATGGGGACAGTGTGTAGGGAGCTTTACTCTGTATCTAACCCCATGCTGTACCTGTCCTGGGAGTGTTTGATGGGGACAGTGTGTAGGGAGCTTTACTCTGTATCTAACCCCGTGCTGTACCTGTCCTGGGAGTGTTTGATGGGGACAGTGTAGAGGCAGCTTTACTCTGTATCTAACCCCGTGTTGTACCTGTCCTGGGAGTGTTTGATGGGGACAGTGTGTAGGGAGCTTTACTCTGTATCTAACACCGTGCTGTACCTGTCCTGGGAGTGTTTGATGGGGACAGTGCAGAGGGAGCTTTATTATGTATCTAACCCCGTGCTGTACCTGTCCTGGGAGTGTTTGATGGGGACAGTGTAGAGGGAGCTTTACTCTGCATCTAACACCGTGCTGTATCTGTCCTGGGAGTGATTGATGGGGACAGTGTAGAGGGAGCTTTATTATGTATCTAACCCCGTGCTGTACCTGTCCTGGGAGTGTTTGATGGGGACAGTGTAGAGGGAGCTTTACTCTGTATCTAACCCCGTGCTGTACCTGTCCTGGGAGTGTTTGATGGGGACAGTGTAGAGGGAGCTTTACTCTGTATCTAACACCATGCTGTATCTGTCCTGGGAGTGATTGATGGGGACAGTGTAGAGGGAGCTTTACTCTGTATCTAACCCCGTGCTGTACCTGTCCTGGGAGTGTTTGATGGGGACAGTGTAGAGGGAGCTTTACTCTGTATCTAACGCTGTGCTGTATCTGTCCTGAGAGTGTTTGATGGGGACAGTGTAGAGGGAGCTTTACTCTGTATCTAACCCCGTGTTGTACCTGTCCTGGGAGTGTTTGATGGGGACAGTGTAGAGGGAGCTTTACTCTGTATCTAACCCCGCGCTGTACCTGTCCTGGGAGTGTTTGATGGGGACAGCGTAGGGGGAGCTTTACTCTGGGTGTAACTCTGTATTTAATCTATGCCGTGTGTCACTGGAAGTACAATATGGGGCCAAAAATGTTTTGATCTATTCAAAGAAAGATTTGCACCAGGAACCCTTCCCTGGATCATCTTTCCAATGTTGGATATTTGGGAGACTCAGTCATTTCATCAAGAGCGAGAGATGATTATTGGTTCTGTCCTCGGTCACCATATGATGATATAACATAAATATGCCTCTCAGCCAATTGGAGACATGCCCACAACGCTTCACATAGAAACCTTGGATTTTATTTCTATGAATCAATAGAGATGAAGGTTTTTCGCTGCCAATTAATTTCTAAGTAATTATTTTTGCAGGAGCTTAGCATCAGGAAGCCAAATACATTGGAGATTCCAAAACTGAATAACAAATCGAATAGGAGCAGGCCATTCGGCCCATCGAATCAGTTCGATATTTTTACTGCTCATCATGTATTTCTGTCCTTTTTAATCCCAACTAACTGCTTTTTCACCATCCCCATTAACACCCTTACTTCCTCAACAAAGAAAATAACAATCTTCCTGTTAAAGGAGTGCCACCCTGGGTTACTGATGGACGGTGGGATTAATTTTCACTTCATTGTGAGATTGTGTGATCATGGGAGATTTATAAGAGCTGGCTGATCCAATATCCCTCATTTTACACTCACAGAATCACAGGAATCACAGCAAGGGGCGGCACGGTGGCACAGTGGTTAGCACTGCTGCCTCACCACGCCAGGGTTCGATTCCAGCCTTGGGTGACCGTCTGCGTGGAGTTTGTATAATCTCCCCGTGTCTGCGTGGGTTTCCTTCGGGTGCTCCGGTTTCCTCCCACAAGTCCAAAGACGTGCGGGTTAGGTGGATTGGCCGCGCCAAAATTGCCCTTTAGTGTCCAGGGATACACGTGTCCAGTGTGGTTTCGGTGATGGGCCTAGGTGGGTCGGTGCAGACTCGATGGGCCGAATGGCCTCCTGCACTATCTGGATCCTATCTGGCAAACCGAGTCTGCACTGGCTCGCTGAAAGCAATTTCACCTCGCATTACTCCCCTGCCTTGTTCCCGTGACCCATTCTTTCTGTCGTAGAGTAATCCAATTCCTGTCTGGATTCGTCAATCGAACCGACCTCCAACATCCTCTCAGGAAGTTTGTTCCACACTCTAACCACCCTGTGGGTGAAAAAGAATTTCACATCACTGTCACTGCCTTAGTCCGTTACTTTGAATCTTTGTCCTCTCGTTCTTGATGTACTCTTGAGAGGGAGCACTTTCTCAATATTTACCCTGTCAGCAACCTTCAGAATCTTGTCTCCCTCCATCAGATCTGCTGTCAGCCTTCTTTACCCCAACCTTTCCAATCTGTCCTCAAAGCTACAGTTGTTTATTATTCCCATATCCAATATTGCTCCCTATTGTCCTAGGTTCCGTTTTAACGGCATTATTCAGATTCTAGGATCCCATTCTCTTTGCCCCGGCTTCTTTAACTAATAGAAATAAAAGTATCTGTCCGACCCCCTTCATTATTTCATGCACATCTGCTCAACATTAAAAGTCCTACGGCTGCATTTTCCGGTTCCGCAGCAATGTTTGCAGGGTAATAATAATAATAATCGCTTATCGTCACGAGTAGGCTTCAATGAAGTTACTGTGAAAAGCCCCTAGTCGCCACATTCCGGCGCCTGTTCGGGGAGGCCGGTACGGGAACTGAACCCCCGCTGCTGGCCTTGTTCTGCATTACAAGCCAGCTATTTAGCCCACTGTGCTAAACCAGGATCCGTCTGGTCTTACGACCAGAAAGTCGGCGCCGCCCCCCCCGCACGATGCTCCCCCCGGTTTGGGCGTGGGGTAGTCGCCACGCAGCAAAAAGCCCCCGGCTTTACCTGCGGTAAGGCTGGAAAATGGCGGGGTCCTTGGCCGCGCAGGCGCACAGTGGCGGTCGCGCCATGCACCATGCTAAACTTTACGAACACGGGGTGAGGCAAGATGGGCATGAGCTGGTGACAGGCAGGGGGACAACAGGGCCTGCTGGGGGGGGGGGGGGGGGGCGAAGGTGGCACCTGGCCCTCTGTGGGCACTAAATCATTTCGGAGTGGGAGAGGGGGGCAACCTGTGAACCAACACTGTTAGTAGAACGTCATGAATCGTCTAAGGCAGTGTCCGTGACGAGGGGCCTGTAAAGGTTTTGAGATGCCTTCCACAATTTGTAGAGAGAGGCAACGGCAGCAATAGATTTGGTGAAGGTTGCATCCCTAGCCAGGGGGGAAACAAATATTGGCCATTTCCCTGTCGGCCTCCACTTGTGTCAAAGACAATAACAGGTTTATGCAGCGACCAAACCTGTGTCAGTTTCAAACGTTCTTACATCTCCATGTACACCTACCTGCCGAATTCCAGTAGAGTTTTCTTTTCCCCCAAGTATTTTCCAGCTCTTGCAATGAAGCACATCAACTCATTCATCATCTTGACTGCCTTTTCATACTTGTGCGCTAGCTTTTAATAATTGATTAACCGACGTGCATCTGCATCGCGTTCCACAGAGTTCCCAGCGCCAAACAGTTTGCCCAACTGCCCCACGCGGTATTTATGCTCCACGCGGTCTTCCTCCCGCACTACCTCATCTCACCCCAGCAACATAGCCCTTCTATCCCTTGGGGGCGATTCTCCAATATGGAACCCAAGTGTTCGCGCCATCGTGAACACCGCCGCATTTCACGACGGCGTGAACCGGGCCTGGGTACGACCGATTCTGGTCCCCACAGGGGCCAGCACGGCGCTGGAGCGCTTCACGCCGCTCCAGCCTCCTTTCCCGTCGCCAAATGAGCACCGCGCCAATCTGCGCATGCGCGGGAGACTTCTTTAGCGCGCGAGTTTGCGCATGCACGCTACGGCCGGCGTGATTTTGCGCATGCGCAGGGGTTACCTTCTCCACCTGAACCACGGTTTGAGTGGGTGTTTATTGATCGACATCCCAGGCGAATGCCCGCCATCTGTCGATAATTAAGCAAAATGAATACATCATTAATCTAAAAGGCAGAATTCCCCAGCCTCCCAGCCGTGTGCTTCTCGGCAACGGGAGGCGGCACGCCGTTCGCTGTGGGTCCAACGAATCCCGCCGTCAGCCAACGGCCGGAGAATTCTGGCCAGGATCACCTATTGTCCTCTACCCTCACTTGGTGGGTTACTGGATGTCTGCCAGAACTGAACCCAGCGCTTTCAGGAGAGGAGAAGGAAAGAGGGCGTCATAATATCCACTCATGTATATGATGAGATGCAGACAGGCAGTGATTGACACACAGGATGACCAATGAACACACACGACACAGAACAACCAATCACCAGACAGGACACCACCACTATAAAGCCCACAGGGCATGAAGACTCCCGCTCTTTCGGGACCCAGACACTGAGACAGTCAGAGTGCACAAGTTAGTGAGCACTATTGCCATGTGGTAGCCAGTAAGTCTGGTCGAGCCAGTAAGAGGTTGTCAGTAGGATTAGTAGAGTGTCAACCCACAGCTGAACATGAACAGCTATTCATAGTTTAAATAAAACAGTGTTGGATCATCTCCAGACGTTTGTTTCTAGCTTCCCTGCATCCAGTTGCAGTCGACGTCGAACCAACCCGCCTAACACATCAGAGGGAAAATTATCACACATATGTAAAACATGATAAAAATGCAGCTGATCCATGGCCTTTGGAGTCAGGCAGACAGCTGGCTTCTACTTTATTTACGGGACGTGGGCGTCGCTGACTATCATAGAATTTACAGTGCAGCAGGAGGCCATTCAGCCCATCGAGTCTGCACCAGCTCTTGGAAAGAGCACCCTATCCAAGGTCAACACCCCCGCCCAACACTAAGGGCAATTTTGGACACTAAAGACAATTTATCATGGCCAATCCACCTAACCTGCACATCTTTGGAGGAAACCGGAGCACCCGGAGGAAACCCACGCACACACGGGGAGGATGTGCAGACTCCACACAGACAGTGACCCAAGCCGGAATCGAACCTGGGACCCTGGAGCTGTGAAGCAATTGTGCTATCCACAATGCTGCCCGCGCTAGGCCAGCATTTATTGCCCATCCCTAATTGCCCTTGAGAAGGTGGTGGTGAGCCGGCTTCTTGAATCCGCCACAGTCCATGTGGTGTAGGTGCACCCACAGTGCTGTTAGGGAGGGAGTTCCAGGATTTTGACCCAGCGACAGTGAAGAAGCGGCCGATATATTTCCAAGTCAGGGTGGTGAGTGACTTGGAGGTGAACCTCCAGCTGGTGAAATGAAAAAAAAAAAATGAAATGCAAATCTCTTATTGTCACAAGTAGGCTTCAATGAAGTTACTGTGAAAAGCCCCTAGTCGCCACATTCCGGCGCCTGTTCGAGGAGGCTGGTACCGGAATTGAACCGTGCTGCTGGCCTACTTTGGTCTGCTTTAAAAGCCAGCTATTTAGCCCAGTGTGCTAAACCAGCCCCAATGGTGTCCCCATGTGTCTGCTGCCCTTGTCCTTCTAGATGGTAGTGGCTGTGGGTTTGGAAGGTGCTGTCTAAGGAACTTTGGTGAGTTCCTGCAGTGCATCTTGTGGATGGTACACACGGCTGCCACTGTGGAGATGGTGGAGAGAGTGAATGTTTGTGGAAGGGGGAGCAATCAAGTGGGGCTGCTTTGCCCTGGATGGTGTTGAGCTTCTTGAGTGTTGTTGGAGCTGCGCTCATCCAGGCAAGTGGAGAATATTCCATCACACTCCTGACTTTTGTCTTGTAGATTCTGGACAGGCTTGAGGGAAGGGGGGGGGGGGGGGGGGGGGGGGGGGGAGTCAGGAGGTAAGTTACTCACCGCAGGTTACTCTTTGACCTGCTCTGGTAGCCATAGTATTTATGTGCCTAGTCCAGTTCAGTTTCTGATCGATGGGAACTCCCAAGATGTTAATTGTGGGGATTCAGCCAATGGTAATGCCATTGAATGTCAAGGAGGATGGTTAGATCCTCTCTTGTAGGAGATGGTCATTGCCTGGCACTTGTGTGGCGCGAATGTAACTTGCCACTTGTCAGCCCAGACTGGATATTGCCCAGGTCTTGCTGCATTTGGACATGAACTGCTTCATTATCTGAGGAGTCGTCAATGGTTCTGAACAATGTGTTGTCATCAGCGAACATCCCTACTTCTGACCTTATGATGGAAGGAAGGTCATTGATGAAGCAGCTGAAGATGGTTGGGCGGAGGACACTACCCTGAGGAACTCCAGCAGTGATGTCCTGGAGCTGAGATGTTAGCAAAGGCATAACAAAGGCCATGATCCCCATGCTGCATGTTCCTTAAATAGCTTTGAATACACTGGGCAGCAAGGTGCACAGTGGTTAGCACTGCTGCCTCACAGCGCCAGAGATCCAGGTCCGATTCCAAACTTGGGTCACTGTCTGTGCGGAGTCTGCACGTTCTCCCCATGTCTGTCGTGGGTTTCCTCCGGGTGCTCCGGTTTCCTCCCACAGTCATAAGATGTGCAGGTTAGGTGGATTGGCCATTGTAAAATTACTCCTTAGTGTGCAAAGGTTAGGTGGGGTTACGGGGATAGGGTAGGGGAGTGGGCGTAGAGAGGGTGCTCTTCCAGAGGGCAGGTGCAGACCAGATGGGCCGAATGGCCTCCTTCTACACTGTAGGGATTCTATAATCAGTAACCCATCAGTTCATTGCCAACACTACAAATCCTCTTCAACTGAGGGTTCCTTTCCAAACTCCACACTGCTGATCAACAATGCCTTTGAGTCACAGAGGGGTGGAGTTTTACACAATGGGGGAGGGGCTGTAAAATATGGCAGACGTTGAAGAATCCATTGACTTGGGCATCACCGTAACAGCCCACCAGCCTAAGATTCCACCCCGTGTGCAGCACCCACGCCCCTGAGTAAGAGGTTCAATGCCCCACTCCAGGGACCTGAACGGCAGAACCTTGTTTGACACTCCCAGCACAGGGGGGCGCTGTGCTGCTGGAGGTGCTGGATGAGGCCCCGCCAATTAATGGGATCCCATGTTAAGATTCCGATGAAGAACTGGATGTCGCCCTGGTGGCCCAACCAGCACTCATCCCTTGACTGCCTTTTCATACTTGTGCCACCTTCAGAAACGCCGCCACCTTCAGAAGCACACTCTATGTGCCACCACGGTCCCACTTACGCCGGTTTTTCCCTCCGCCCCTGTGCCGCCTCTCCAATACACGGCATCAACCACCCCCAACATTGTTCCCATGCGACCACTGAAGAACGAGAGTGGGCAACAAAAGAATTGGAGTCAGTTGGGTCTTTGGCAATCGCTCAACAGGTTTTTCAAAATGGCGGCAGGTTTCCAGTTTTGGCCACCTTCTTATATTACCCGAGTCTGGTGGGAAGATGCTGACCTGATGTCTTCACACCATAAGTAAGTAAAGTTGCCACAGTCCCAGATGACCATAGTCTGCTTTCCCCTTTGAGGGGGAGAGCTGACTGGTGATGATTTAACCTGAGGGTCACCACACCTCAGGCGAGGGGTGAGGTTGAGAGGGTGGGGTCTTCCTGGATAACCTCAGCCGGTACGGGAATTGGACCCACGCTGCTGGCCTCGCTCTGCATCACGAACCAGCTGTCCAGCCCGCTGAGCTAAACCGGCCCCCACACAATATGTAATGCAGGTGAGAGGGGACAGAACGGGGACAAAGGCCCATCTGATATGCAGTATTAAAATCCAGTCCTTCCAGGGCAGCACGGTGGCCCAGCGGTTAGCACAACCGCCTCACGGCGCTGAGGTCCCAGGTTCGATCCCGGCTCTGGGTCACTGTCCGTGTGGAGTTTACACATTCTCCCCGTGTCTGCGTGGGTTGCGCCCCCACAACCCAAAAAACAATGTGCAGGGTAGGTGGATTGGACACGCAAAATTGCCCCTTAATTGGAAAAATTAATTGGGAAATCTAAATTTATAAAAAAAAAAGAAAAAAATAATCCAGCCCTTCCGCCAATGACGGATTGTTTTCGAGAGGTCATTCGCGGCTCGGTGGGTAGGCACTCTTGCCTGATAGCCATGAGTTAAAGTCCCACTCCAGAGACCTGAGTACTGAAGGAATGCTACCCTGTCAGAGGTACCATCCGTTGGATGTGATGTCCAGACGGGATCCGGCCTGTCCTCACAAGTGCAATGTCTCTGGCTCAAAAAAGAACGTGGGAGTTGTCCCTGGTGTCTTGACGCGATCACTAAAAATATGGAGTGGAACGTAACGCCGGCGAGGGTTTTCCACTTCCATCGAAGTCGATGGATTCTGCGCTGGGCCATGATTCATTATCATATTTCTGTTTGTGGGGTTTGCTGTGCACAGATTAGCTGCTGCGTTTCATGGGTTATGATAGTCACTACACTAGTAGTGTAGGGGCAGCATGGTAGCACAGTGGGTAGCACTGTTGCTTCGTAGCGCCAGGGTCCAGGGTTCGATTCCCGGCTTGGCTCACTGTCTGTGCAGAGTCTGCACGTTCTCCCCGTGTCTGCGTGGGTTTCCTCCGGGCGCTCCGGTTTCCTCCCACAAGTCCCGAAAGACGTGCTTGTTGGGTGAATTGGACATTCTGAATTCTCCCTCCGTGTACCCGAACAGGCACCGGAATGTGGCGACTAGGGGATTCTTGCAGTAACTTAATTGCAGTGTTAATGTGAGCTTACTTTTGACAATAATAAAGATTTATTCTTTCTTCACAAATTGGCGTTGAAACACGTTGGGACATCCCTGAGATTGTAACAGAGAAGAGCCAAGGTTCCTATGGCCCCTCCATCCACCCACCTTGCTTCCATATGAAGAATTGAGGAAACAGTGTGTGTGGATAGAGTAGAGATTCAGATTTGCCGTGACCTAATCAAATGGCAGAACAGGTTGAAGGACCCATCCAGCCCGATAGAAATTCAAGAATATAATTTTAATTTCCCTATCAGCCATCTTTGCGCCCCTTTGCGTGGATCGGTGCCAAATTAGAGATGGTTTTCTGCTGTGGAAGCTTGACCATGAGGGACTCCAATCATTGCCAGGGAGTGGACATCCCTGACCAGGCCAACGTTTATTGCCTCATCTCTGCTTGTCCCCTTAAAAGAAGTGGTTGTGGGTCCAAAAAGGTTGGGTGGGGTGACTGGGTTACGGGGATAGGCTGGAGGTGTGGGGTTAGGTGGGGTGCGCTTTCTAAGGGCCGGTGCAGACTCGAGGGGCCGAATGGCCTCCTTCTGCACTGCAAATTCTATGTTTCTACGATTCTATGAGCTGGTGAGATTTTAGGTTTTATTCTTCAGCACCATGTCAGCGATTCTACAGCTGGATTTGGAGGCCAGTCGCCTGGTGACCATTTTGGGAGGTGTCAGATCTGCCTGAGCTGCAGAGGGGCGCGGGTACAGATGTCTTAGTCTCCGCCTCGCTGATCGCTCGCAGGAGGTCAGCCTCTCCTTCCAATGCCTCTGATGTGACCATCAATTCACTCGAGACACGATAAGAAGTGAACTGTGGCTTTAATAGACTTACAACTGAGCCTGCCTGCGACCAGAAGAACTGAGGGCAGACTCACAAGGCTGCAGCACTTTATACTTCCGGTAGTGGGAGGGGCCGTGGGCGGAGCCAAGAGTGGAGCCCTGTACAAGCTCCTCATCTCCCCCTGTGGGCAGAGCCGCGCAATGGCTCACAGACAGAGCCCACAGGGACACAATACAATACAGTGTGAATTATATGATGTACATTCACCACAGCCTCGGTAATGGCTGAGGAATCTTACGGAGGCTTTGCGTCTTGAGAAAATTAACTACACGTTACGGGACGCAAATGAGGGGTTTTATAAAAGATGGCGTCTTTTCATCCTGTTCTGCAACGAGCTCGTCACTGTCAGCTGTTGGGGGGGTTGGGGGGGCGGTTTGCTATTTTGTTGAGGGGGTGGTTTGTTTTATTTCATTGCTCGGTACTCATTAAAAAATGATCAATGAAAATATTTTAAAGAAAAGAATCCAGCCCATCGTGTGTGAAGCGATTGGAATGGAATTGGAAACTCAAGTCTAGTCTCTCAGAACCGTGTGTGAATGGGAAATAGGCAGCATGAGGGTGAAGAATAGAGAAATATGTTTGTTACTCTTACCCAATTATATCAAGCGTTCAAACAAGTGAAGGGAGAAGGAAACCTCGAGGGAAGAATAAACAAAGGAAAAGAGGCCGGAAGAGAAAATGACGGAGGAAAGAGAAGGTGTCAGATACCTGGAGGCAAAGCAATGGAGACAGAAGAGATGGACAAAGGCAATTAAACCAACAGAGAAGGGGAGAGAGTGAAAAGGTGAGGGGGAGATCACGTTTGAAGACTGAGTCAAAAAGAGAAAGAACAATAAGAAAAGAGGTGGTACAGAGATTGGGAGTGTGAGAGAGGGGAGGCGGAGGGAGAGGGCCAGAGAGGCTGAGAGAGAGAGAGATGCGGAGGAAGTGTGAATGAGGGAGGCAGAGAGAGATGCAGAGAGAGATAGAGGCAGAGAGAGAGATGCAGAGGGAGAGACAGGCACCGAGAGCGAGAGAGAGAGGCAGAGGCAGAGAGAGAGGGGCAGAGAGAGGGAGAGGGGGGAGAGAGAGGGAGAGGAAGAGAGAGGCAGAGAGAGAGAGAGGGGGAGAGGGAGAGAGAGGCAGAGGGAGAGAGAGAGAGAGAGGCAGAGGGAGAGATAGAGGCACAGACAGAGAGAGAGAGAGAGAGGCACAGAGAGAGAGAGAGGCAGAGGGAGAGAGAGAGGCAGAGGGAGAGATAGAGGCACAGAGAGAGAGAGAGGCACAGAGAGAGAGAGAGGCACAGGGAGAGAGAGAGGCAGAGAGAGAGAGAGAGAGAGAGAGGCACAGAGAGAGAGGCACAGGGAGAGATAGAGGGCACAGAGAGAGAGAGAGAGAGGCACAGAGAGAGAGAGAGAGGCAGAGGGAGAGATAGAGGCACAGAGAGAGAGAGAGAGAGGCACAGAGAGAGAGAGAGAGGCAGAGGGAGAGATAGAGGCACAGAGAGAGAGAGAGGCACAGGGAGAGAGAGAGGCACAGAGAGAGAGAGGCACAGAGAGAGAGAGAGGCACAGGGAGAGAGAGAGGCACAGAGAGAGAGAGGCACAGAGAGAGAGAGAGAGAGGCACAGAGAGAGAGAGAGAGGCACAGAGAGAGAGATAGAGGCACAGAGAGAGAGAGAGAGAGGGGCAGAGGGAGAGATAGAAGCACAGAGAGAGAGAGAGAGGCACAGAGAGAGCTCTGCCATTATGCAGTTGGATTGGAAACATTTAGTTTGAAGCAATTTCTCACTGACGCAGTTAGCCGCCTCGACACAGCATAGCGCTGTGTGTTTGGAAATAAATGACTTTTTCGGTTCCACTTGGAGACATTCTTTATCAAGATTAATCTGCAAGGGTCCTGGGATCTGATGGGGTAAAAGGGCTCTGCACACAGAATTACATCAGCAGCTTGATTCATTCCCAATCTTTTCAGGAATCGAGAAGGAGCTGACACACTGCAGCAATGATCATCCAGCCCCTGGACATTTATTCCTCGGTGAATTCCGTATGGATTCACCTGAATAATTCCATGAACATAAATTAGTAAAATACATCTACCTTGGAAATGTTTGTTGGGGACAGTATAGAGGGAGCTTTACTCTGTATCTAACCCCGTGCTGTACCTGTCCTGGGAGCGTTTGATGGGGACAGTGTAGAGAGAGCTTTACTCTGTATCTAACCCCGTGCTGTACCAGCCCTGGGAGTGTTTGATGGGGACAGTGTAGAGGGAGATTTACTCTGTATCTAACCCCGTGCTGTACCAGCCCTGGGAGTGTTTGATGGGGACAGTGTAGAGGGAGATTTACTCTGTATCTCACCCCATGCTGTACCTGTCCTGGGAGTGTTTGATGGGGACAGTGTAGAGGGAGCTTTACTCTGTATCTAACCCTGTGCTGTACCTGTCCTGGGAGTGTTTAATGGGGACAGTGTAGAGGGAGCTTTACTCTGTATCTAACCCTGTGCTGTACCTGTCCTGGGGGTGTTTGATGGGGACAGTGTAGAGGGAGCTTTACTCTGTATCTAACCCCGTGCTGTACCTGTCCTGGGAGTGTTTGATGGGGACAGTGTAGAGGGAGCTTTACTCTGTATCTAACCCCGTGCTGTACCTGTCCTGGGAGTGTTTGATGGGGACAGTGTAGAGGGAGCTTTACTCTGTATCTAACCCCGTGCTGTACCTGTCCTGGGAGTGTTTGATGGGGACAGTGTAGAGGGAGCTTTACTCTGTATCTAACCACGTGCTGTACCTGTCCTGGGAGTGTTTGATGGGGACAGTGTAGAGGAAGCTTTACTCTGTATCTAACTCCGTGCTGTACCTGTCCTGGGAGTGTTTGATGGGGACAGTGTAGAGGAAGCTTTACTCTGTATCTAACCCCGTGCTGTACCTGTCCTGGGAGTGTTTGATGGGGACAGTGTAGAGAGAGCTTTACTCTGTATCTAACCCCGTGCTGTACCTGTCCTGGGAGTGTTTGATGGGGACAGTGTAGAGGGAGCTTTACTCTGTATCTAACCCCGTGCTGTACCTGTCCTGGGAGTGTTTGATGGACTGTAGTTGTAATAAACGACCTTCATTACTTGTGAGGTTGCTGTCATAAACCCGAATCCATAATTTTCTGATTTATTTCTCTTCCCCGTCAGAAGTTATGGGGTGATTTTGAGTCCGAGTTAGCTGACAGCGCAAACACCGCCTCGGGCCCAATGTCCTACAAGGGCCAGGAAACGAGATTCTCGCCAACAAGAATGGTGTGACGAATCAAGTGAAACCCCGTGAGTATTAGTAGCCCAGACATCGTGGAACAATTATTAAAGATTATGAGCGGGATTCTCCGGCCGTGTCCGCCCGACGACCAGATAATCCTGCCCGAGGTTAATGGACTTCTCCATTTCCCACTTTTCACCCGTGGCGGGCGGGGTGGAAGAACCCATCCCTATTTATCAAATTAAAGAAAGGAAAAATACACGTGAACTGTCCTATTCTAAGACAGTTAGGTATAGGAAGTACTGAACATACACACCGTTTGTGTAGAATGTTCCAAAATATATCTACAATCCCTGAACTCCCTACATCTTCCCATGTTTCCCAAACAGTAGCCAAATTAAATACATCTATATGTTAAAACCAGCTTATAGTTACCACATAATATATGGATGATGCTCAAGTCTGGGAGATGTCTTGTCCAGGTCCAGCGAAGATTGGTTTCTGCACTGCCTTGGCCTGAAGGCCTAGAGGCTGCAAGATGTAAAACAATGGTACGTTAGTGTCCGGAAATGGACTTGTCTGCTTCTGAGGCTACTAGGTGTCAACTGGACTTGCTTCTCAGGGTCCTGGCAATGATACCTTTGTTCCACTTTTACTCTTCCATCTGTGCATTTGCCTGTCAACCCCTGTCAAATTCTTTGACCCTAGACATTGGCATATGTAAACCTCATTGATTTTCCAATCGTCAAGGTAAGCAGTTTCTACTTGTAAGCTATTCACAGCTGATTCCTATCTAAAATGCCTTCTAACCCTAATCTTACTACTGGAAGAGGCGCATCTCATGCAGCCTTTTGAATACTGGTTACTGCTGTCTCTAGGCAGATTTCTGCCCATTGCTGGGCAGACTGCATCCTATTGTGTCTAGCTAAATTAGTTTTCCCTATGATACCAGGCAAATCAATGAGAGCAACATGTCTCTCTTTTCAGCAATATTCAAACTCTGTACTGACAAGCAACTGTTTGTCCAATGTTGAGAGAAATGTTGCTAACTGTTATGGGCCAGGGTTTAGAGAACCTCAAAGTGTATCATAGATTTCAGCTGACCCACAACTTTTAATAGATTGTGGTATGGGGAGCACACGGCCCACTCTACAGGTGTGGTACAGCAGAAATGGAAAAGTATTTTGTAAAGCAAAACACTGTTTATTCTATGAACTCAAGTTAACCTTTTTTAAAACATACAATGAACATCTTAGCAACCATTAATTCAAATACAACCCCCAAAGAAAACACCACTAAGTAATCCTTTAAGCTTTCCTTTTTAGCATCCATAAGACTTAAAACACTTTTTACCAGAAGTACATCAGGTTAAAGTCCCTACTGTTATTAGTTTTAAATCACCAGGATCGATTTTCAGTCTTTAGGTTACAGAGAGAGACTCTAATACGCCTTCTGGCTGTGACTGCAGCTACCCAGCTATGAAAACGAAACAAAAACACACCCTGCAGCAAACAGCCTAAACCGAAAGTAAAAAGCTGACAGACAGCCCAGCTCCACCCACTCTCTGACATCACTGCAGTAGTAAACACCCATTTCTTAAAGGTACTCTCACTACAGATATTTATATACACACCCATTTATAAACACCCGTTTCTTAAAGGTACTCTCACATGACACTAACCCCTTCGGGATCATCCCAGAGTCTCCAGGAATTTTTTTTTTCTTCTTTTAAAAATAAATTTAGAGTATCCAATTCATTTTTCTCCAATTAAGGGGCAATATAGCGTGTTCAATCCACCTGCCCTGCACATCTTTGGGTTGTGGGGGCGAAACCCATGCAAACATGGGGAGAATGTGCAAATTCCACACAGACAGTGACCCAGAAAGAGTCTCCAGGAATTGAGGACTGACCTCCAGGACACTTTTCCACGAACCTACCCATGTGGAAAATCATGATCCAATCATTTTTTTTAAATAAAAATCAGTACATTTTGTTTCCTAATTTTTTTTGAAAATTTTCGTTTATTGGCCATAAAATTATTGGAAAAGGCTCGTGGACAGCAGGTCATGTGATGAAATCTCCAACAACACCCCAATCAGAAATGGCCAAGGGGGTAGGGTTGCCAACTGTGATATATATATATAAACGATATCGAAGAAAATGTGTGTGGGGGATTGGGGGGGGGGGGGGGGGGGGGGGGGATTGGGGGGGGGGGGGCAAAAGATAGGTAAGTTTGCAGATGGCAGATAGAATCATAGAATTTACAGTGCAGAAGGAGGCCATTCGGCCAATCGAGTCTGCATTGGCCCTTGAAAAGAGCACCTTTCTTAAGCCCACGCCTCCACCCTATCCCCGTAACCCCACCAAACCTTTTTGGACACTAAGGTCAATTTAGCGTGGCCAATCCACCTAACCTGCACATCTTTGGACTGTGGGAGGAAACCGGAGCACCCGGAGGAAACCCATGGAGAGACGGGGAGAACGTGCAGACTCCGCACAGACAGTGACCAAAGCGGGAATCGAACCTGGGACCCTGGAAGCAACAGTGCTAACCACTGTGCTACCATGCCCAGTGATTGAGCGTGAAGTAGATGGTCTAAGGTTACAGGAGGATATAGATGGATTCTTCAGATGGGCAGGTCAGTGGCAGATGAATTTTAACACAGAAAAGTGCGAAGTGATGCACTTTGGAAGGGGTAACAAGACAAGGGAATATTTAATAAATGGCAGGACCCGTGGAAATTCAGAGGAACTGAGGGATGTAGAGATGCTTGTCCACAGATTACTGAAGCCAGCAGGACAGGTTAATAGGGTGGTTAAGAAGGTATACAGGACACTTGCCTTTATCGTGGCATAGAATATAAGAGCAGGGAGGTTATGTTGGAGCTGTACAGAATGTTGGTTAGGCCACAGCTAGAGTACTGGGTGCAGTTCTGGTCGCCCCACAAGAGGAAGGAAGTGATTGCACTGGAGGGGGTGCAGAGGAGATTCAGCAGGAAGTTTCGTGGGCTGGAACGTTTCAGCTGTGAAGAGAGGCTGGTGAGGCTGGAGTTGTTTTCCTTGGAGCAGAGAAGGCTGAGGGGGACCTGATTGAGGGTCGATTTAGCTCAGTAGGCTGGACAGCTGGGTCATGATGCAGAACGAGGCCCGCAGCGTGGGTTCAATCCCCGTACCAGCTGAGGTTATTCATGAAGAAGAAGAAGGAGAAGAAGGCAGAGAGGTGACTTGATAGATGTTGTGCCGACCATTTATCCTAATCTAAGCTCAACCTAACCTACACCCCTTCAATTTACTGCTGTCCATGTGCCTGTCTACGAGTCGCTTAAATGTCTCTAATGACGCTGACTCCACCACCTCTGCTGCAGTGCATTCCACACACCCACCACTCTCTGTGTAAAGAACCGACCTCTGACATCTCCCCTATACCTTCCTCCAATCGCCTTAAAACGATGTCCCCTCGTGACAGCCATTTCCACCCAGGGGAAAAGTCTCTTTATCCATGCCTCTCATCACCTTGTACACCTCTATCAAGTCACCTCTCTGCCTTCTTCGCTCCAGTGAGAAAAGCCCCAGCTCCCTCAACCTTTCTTCATAAGACATGCCCTCCAGTCCAGGCAGCATCCTGGTAAATCTCCGCTGCACCCTCTCCAAAGCATCCACCTCCTTCCCATATGATTCGCCATGTATTCCTGGAAGTTTCACCAACGACACAGCCATCCTCATGACCCATTGCCTACACCAGTCGAATAGCAAAAAGACTCATTACCCAATTGGATGATGCTTGACTATGAGTCAAACCCCCCCCCCCCCCCCGCCCCAATTGCATTTTCAATATCTTTGTGTCTGGTAAGTGTCGAAGAAAATGACAACAAGAAAAACAATTGTTCTTAATTTCCCCCCAGGGTCGCTGTGTCCTGGAGATTGATCTCCAATTCCTGGAGTTTCAGCGCCAATCTCTGAAGGGTTGGCAACCCTCCCAAGCGAGGTGGGTCAATCGTGTCCCCGCTTTCGAAAGGGCAGATATGCTGCCAGAGTTGTGCAGAGAGGGATCACTTTTGCCTGAATGTCTTTGAAAGGAACTTTTTCTCCTTTCCCTCTGCAGCCTTCAAGAAGCCCTGACACAAACAGAACAATTTCTGGCAGAGACATTTCCGTCTTTATTCCAATTCCATCCTGTCAGCATTTGGAAAAGAGGCAACGTTGAGGGAAAGAAGCTGCATTGACCGGTGTGTGTGTGTGTGTGTCGGGGGGAGAGAACAGGAGTCAGTGGAGGCCTTAACCTTCAGCAAGGTAACAAGATTCAGCAGTAAAGATTTACCTCGCCTCTTTCAAAATCAGCGTATCTGACACAAACTGCTTCAAACTGATGGTTAACAAACCACACTGTAAAATAAAGTGCACACCGTATCTCCTGAGGGAGGCGCCGTCTTCTCTCGTGTGCGTGTTTAGGGAGTACAGTGAACCTTGGCAGGATATGCCCCCAGTCTTCACCCTTCCAGTGCACACATAGGGCAAACTCTGCTCGCAATCCTTCCGAAGGTGGGGATTGGCGCAGCAGGAGGCGAATCAAACTTTGCAGCAACTTTATTTAAATACTATCCCATTTTCAAACCGGGAAACCCGCATATTCACACACGTGCTGCAGGAATTAGACCCTAAGACGTGGGGGCAGGTGTTGGTGATTCGGCCCATCGAGTCTGCTCCGTTGTTCAATGAGATCCTGACTGATCTGATATAATCCTCAACTCCACTTTCCCACCTTACCCCCGTCACTCTCGATTCCCTCACTGATTAAAAATCTGTCTATCTCAGCCCGGAGCATACTTAATGACCCGGCCTCTACAGCTCTCTGCGGGAAAGGATTCCACAGATTCACTCTGCTGAACTCTGTCTTAAAGGGGCGACCCCTTACTCTGAGATGATGCCCTCTGGTCCTAGGCTCTCCCACAAGGGGAAACCCCTCAGCTTCTACCCCATCCAGCCCCATGTGTCAATAAGGTCACCCCTCATTCTTCTCATATTATCCTTTAAAATGCAGCCACCCAGAACGTGCTGATAAACTTTGGCTTGTGCAGTGTTAAGAGACACTAGCTTCGGGCGGTATGGCGGCTCAGTGGTTAGCACTGCTGCCTCGCGGTGCCGAGGACCCGGGTTCGATCCCGGCTCCGGGTCACTGTCCGTGTGGAGTTTGCACATTCTCCCCTGTGGCTGCGTGGTTTTCACCCCCACAACCCAAAGATGTGCAGGGTAAGTGGATTGGCCACGCTAAATTGCCCCTTAATTGGAACCAAAAGAATTGGGTGGTGTAAATTTCTGGGGGGAAAAGCACGCCCGCTTCTCGTTTCTGGTGGCTGATTTGGAATGCATTGCCTATAAATCCTTTTTCATGAATCCTTCTTCCTTCTTACGCAGTCCATCGGGAATGAGGATGACTTGCTTCCTCTCTGGTTCCCTGTGTGCTGGGGTCGCTGATAAGTCCAATGCGTGATTTGCAGGTTCTTCCAAATCTGGGACAAGTGGGTGCTCCAAGGGTTGGGTGGATGGGAGGTTGAGAGGTTGGTGCCTCTCTCAGATGTCTCGCCTTGACCCCAATACTTTCCCACCAAGTGTCCCGGTGTGCCTTCCTGAATGGACCGCCTCCATTTTCCGAACACGTGACCAGAGGAAATAGGAGCAAGATTAGACCATTCGGCCCCTCGAGCCTGGCCCCTACATTTGAGTGGTTGATCTGTTTGTGTTTCGAGCACCACATTCCCACCTACCCCTGATGGCCTTAGATCCCCTTGCCGGACAAGAAGCTACCTACCTCTGCCTTAAAAATATTCAGTGACTCCGGCCTCCACCGCCTTCTGAAGCAGAGTTGCAAAGACGCACAAACCTCTGAGAGAAATAAATTCTCCTCATCCCTCTCCTAAAAGGGTGACCCCTAATTTTAAAACAGTGCCCCCTAGTGCTGGACTCACTCACAAGAGGAAACATCCATTCTACGCCCACCTTGTTGAAATGGTTCAGGATCTTATAGACTTCAATCAAGTCACACACCCCCTCACCCTCCTAAACTCCAGAAGGAACAAGCCCAGTCTGTCCAACCTGTCCTCAGAAGACAACCCGCTCATTCCAGGTATCGATCTAGTAATCCTCCTCTGAACTGCCTCTAATGCATTTACATCCTTAAATAAGGAGATCAAAACTGGCCATAGTATTTGAGCTGTGGTGTCACCAATGCCCCGTAAAACTAGAGGATAGCATCCACAGTTTTATGTTCAATTCCTCCCAATAAAGCATAGTTTTCCATTAGCCTTCTTAACTAGTTGCTGTAGCTGCATACTAACCTTTTAAGCCTCGTGCACTGGAACTCCCAGGTCCCTCTGCACCCCAGAATTCTGTAGCCGTTCTCTATTTAAGGAACACTCTGTTTATTTATTCCTCTTGCCAAAATCAACAACTTCCCATTTTCCCACCATGTACTCCATCTGCCAGATTTGTGCCCACTCACTTCACCTGTCTGCAACCTCCTATCTTTCCTCCTATCTTTGTGCCATCTGCAAATGCGGCCACCATGCCTTCACTCCCCTCATCTAAGTTACTGATATAAATTGTAAAAAGCTGAGGCCCCAGCTCAAAACTCCTTCGGGACTCCACGCGTCACATCCTGTCAATCGGAAAAAGATCCGTTTGGGCATACTCTGTGTTTACTGCCAGCCAGCCAATCTTCTACCCAGACTAATGTGTTACCCACTACACCGTGGGCTTTCCTTTTCTGTAATAACATTTGACGTGGCACCTTATCAAATGCCTTCTGGAAATCCAAATACAGTGCATCTACAGGTTCCCCTTTATCCACAGCGCGTGTTACTCCTTCAAAGAACCCCACCAAATCCCTTTCGCAAAACCATGCTCACTCTTCGCAATTACCTTGAGTTCCTACAAGTGTCCACCTGTCACCCCCATAATGATTGACTCTAACCCCTCCCCACAACTGACGTCGAGCTAACTGCCCGATAGTTTCCTGTTTTTCTGGTTGGTCACAATGCCAGGGTCACCCATGAGTCAGCAGGTATATTGTACCTCTTTAGGGCTGCTTTGAGGGGACCCCTAAAGTATTTCTGTGGGGATCTTTTTGAAAATGTATTCCTACATGGGCGTCACTGGCAAGGCCAGCATCCCCCCCCCTCTTCCACCCCCGATCCCAATTGCCCTTGAATTGAACAACCTGCCCGGCTATTTCGGAGGGCAATCGATAGTCAACCGCATTGCTGTGGTTGACGCAGACAAGGTGGGTCGAAGCACCCCTCTATGTGTCGTAAAACCATATAGCTCTATGGCTATGACAGGGCGTCACATATACCAGGGGAGGATGACCCAGATGGGTTTTTGCACCAGTTGGCACTTTCAATTGAGGATTTAAAAATCATGAATTGAATTTAAATTCCGCCAACTGCCCACGGTGGGATTGGAACCCGCGCTGCCTTCGCTGCCCTGACTAATTTTGTGTGGAACACAATTTTGCCGTGGGAGTTTGGTGACATGGGAACAACCCATTCTGCATGGTGGACCTGGCTTTTGAGAGATTACGGTGATCTAAATCTCATTTTATATTTGCCTCAACTACAGCCCCCCCCCCCCCCCCCCCCCCACGCACCCCCCCCCCCCCCCCCCAACCCCATCCCCAACCTTGAAGTAGCGAGTTCCACACTCCCACGTTTCTCCAGAATTCCCGACAGGTAATGACCATCACATATTTCTGGTCTTGTCTACTACATCTTTACAGGTTCGCCGTCGGACGCCTTCTGATATTCTAGACTCCGTTAGGGACACACCTCAGTCTCCTCAGTTTGTCAGTGTTCAAATGATCATTTTGTGCTATTCAGCTGGTTCCAGACTGCCAGCTGTAGTGGCTGGGAGCTCACACGTAATCAGTCAGCACAAAGGGTGATGACTCCTCCAAAGCCTGTCCACCATCTACAAGGCCCAAGTCAGGAGTGCGATGGAACACTCTCCACTTGCCTGGATGAGCGCAGCTCCAACAACACTCAAGAAGCTCGACGCCGTCCAGGATAAAGAAACCCGTTTGATTGGCACCCCATCCACCAGTTTAAATATTCTCTCCCTCCTCCGCTGACGCACAGTGGCAGCCGTGTGCACCGTCTGCAAGAAGCACTGCAGCGTCTTGCCGGGGCTCCTTTGACAGCACCTTCCAAACCCGCGGCCTCCACCACTTAGAAGGTCGAGGGCAGCAGACGCATGGGGAACACCCCCACCTGAAGGTCCCCCTCCAAGCGATGCATCATCCTGACTTCGAAGTACATCACCGTTCCTTCATTGTTGACGGGTGAAAATCCTGGACCTCCCGCTGCCTAACAGCCGACAAAACATCGACCGCAGCATTTCCAGAAGGTTGTTCACCACTACCTTCTCAAGGGCAAAGAGGGAAGGACCAGGACATTTCATGACCTATGAATGAATAAAAGAAATGAATGTCTATTGTCCATAGCCACATGTCAGTAACCATCTTTAGCAGAGATTAGGATAATGTTGAGTGGCCGGATGGTGCGATTCTGGTGTCAGTGGAGGGGGTTAGAAGGGGATTTGATCCAATGGGCCTGAAGTCTTTCCTCTCCATTCAGGAACATTTGAGAGACCAGCAAGGCATCCAAGGAAGGACAAAAATAATGAGATTCAATAAATTTGTCCTTTTCTAATTCTTTTCCCTCTTCCCCTGCCGGGGGTTTCAGGGCTTCGCCTCGATGAGGAGTTGCTTCTGTTCTTGAAACAGGGCCGAAGGTGATCAGGGACAATGGACATGGCTCTGCTTCTGGTCAATCTCGTGTTGCTCGCTGGTCTGACCTTGCTGTGCCCATATTGGCTGCTGCATCTCTTGAATTACCACAGTGAATACACTTCAAGATGAACTTCAGTGCCCTGTTGCACTTTTTGGTACATTCCGGGTCCATTAAAGGCAACAAGGAAAGACAAATTCTGCTAGCAAATTTTGTGACTTACAGCGCCTGGACATTGAGGAATAATCTACATGACCAGTGGCTGTAGCACAGTTAAATATTAAATTGGCCCAGAATGAGTGAGTATCCCTCTGTTGGAGCTAACCTATTAGTCTAACACACCTGTCTTTTCCTCGTAGCCCGAATTTGTTGCAATAATTTTCAAGTATTTTTTCAAATACCTTTACTCTGTACCTAACTCTGTGCCATAGCTGCCCTGCAGTGCTGGCTGCCAGCAACTACAGGGTTAATGGCGCTCGCTCGGTAACCTGGTTGGTGCTAACCTTGCCTCGCGTGAACCAGCATCCTGCGGCAAAAAGGAGGCAATTAATATTCAATAAACATAAAAATGATTTTCCATTCGCTAGAAGCTGCCAGTGTGTGCACTGCAGACTCACAACACTGCAGTTGACTAGTTAGAGGTCTTTGAACCAGGACCGTGCACTATTCTGCATCCTCCTCTCTCCTCAATCTCCCCCCCCCCCCCTTCTCCCCGTCCCCCAGGTACTGCAGAATCCATCGGTCCAGCTCGTCACCGACTTCAACCCACTGCATTTCGTCAATTAGCCTCCTGGTGCTCTTGGGAGTGCAGTGTATGGGGTAAGCAGAGTCAGAATTTACAAGTCTGCGAGTTAGACTGTACTGAGAGACGCAATCCTGCAGCAGAGAGAGAGAGAGGGAGAGACAGAGCGAGAGAGAGAGAGAGAGAGCATGAAGGTTAGATTTCTGCTTCTCAAAGGAGCACTTGTACATTTAACAACTGTACACAGTCTTAAAGAGACACCACATCTTGTCAGGAGAGTGGAAGGTCCCATTGAAACAATTTCTCTAAATGGCCTCCTCACCTGTGCAACATTCTTATTACAGCTGACCAAAGGAATTCATAATTGCTTCGGCAGGTACAGCACGGATACAGAGTAAAGCTCCCTCTATACCGTCTCCATCAATCACTCCCAGGACAGGTACAGCACGGGGTTAGATACAGAGTAAAGCTCCCTCTATACCGTCTCCATCAATCACTCCCAGGACAGGTACAGCACGGGGTTAGATACAGAGTAAAGCTCCCTCTACACTGTCCCCATCAAACACTCCCAGGACAGGTGCAGCACAGGGCTAGATACAGAGTAAAGCTCCCTCTACACTGTTCCCATCAAACACTCCCAGGACAGGTACAGCACGGGGTTAGATACAGAATAAAGCTCCCTCTACACTGTCCCCATCAAACACTCCCAGGACAGGTACAGTACAGGGCTAGATGCAGAGTAAAGCTCCCTCTACACTGTTCCCATCAAACACTCCCAGGACAGGTACAGCATGGGGTTAGATACAGAGTAAAGCTCCCTCTACACCGTCTCCATAAATCACTCCCAGGACAGGTACAGCACGGTGTTAGATACAGAGTAAAACTTCCTCTACACTGTCCCCATCAAACACTCCCAGGACAGATACAGCACAGGGTTATTTATAAAGTAAAGCTCCCTCTACACTGTCTCCATCAAACACTCCCAGGACAGGTGCAGCACAGGGTTAGATACAGAGTAAAGCTCCCTCTACACTGTCCCCACCAAACACTGCCAGGACAGATATAGCACGGAGTTAGACACAGAGCAAAGCTCCCTCCACACTGTTCCCATCAAACACTCCCAGGACAGATACAGCACATAATCCAGGCAAATATTCCCAGTATTTTATTTTACTTTTAAAATTTAGAGTACCCAATTATTTTTTCCAATTAAGGGGCAATTTAGAGTGTTCAATCTCCCTACCCTGCACATCTTTGGGTTGTGGGGGTGAAACCCACGCAGACACGGGGAGAATGTGCAAACTCCACACGGACAGTGACCCAGGGCCGGGATTCGAACCCGGGTCCTCAGCGCCGTAGGCAGCAATGCTAACCACTGTGCCACCGTGCTGCCCCTGATACTCCCAGTATTAAGTATTACTCTGCAGTACTAAGGGAGTACTAAGGGAGTGCTGCACTGAAGGACGTGCCATCTTCTGGATCAGACATCACTCCTGAATGATCCTCTCAACTCATGCCTGAACCAGGTTACCTGGTCATTTATTTGCATTGTTGTGTGTGGGATCTTGCCATGCACAACTTGGCTGCCACATTTCCTTCATTACAACAGTGACTACACTTCAAACATACTTTGTTGACTGTAAAGGGCGTTGGGACGTCCGGATTTGTGGTGGAAATATAAGTTCTTCTATTTGTTTTAACCCGGCCTGGTTTACACTGAGTGGAGCTCCTTCCACACTGTCCCCTCCCAGGTCAGTTTAGAACAGGCCCTGTTCTGCTGAGGCGCCTGGGTGACGTTGAGGGTCAGCTGGGAGACTGGGTACAGCAGGAACAGGATGTCACGCCCTTTCACCTATTGCAGTCCTGCTGAGTTGGCAGGATTTCTCGGCACGACATTGAGGGCCGAAGGGCCTGTTCTGTGCTGTACTGTTCTATGTTCTATGATTACTGTCTGGGGGACTGGCTGGGGCAGTGGGTGAGAAACGGTCCTCTGAGGCCTACATTCGAAACGTTCCCCTGCACGGGACATGGGGGTAGTAAAACTGGCCGGAACCCCAGACTGATTTGTTGGTCTCACTCAGGAGGTTAGGTGGATTGGCCGTGCTAAATTGCCCTCTAGTGTCCAGGGATGTGCAGGTTAGATTACAGGGATAGGGTGAACAATAGAACATTACAGCGCAGAACAGGCCCTTCAGCCCTCGATGTTGCGCCGACCTGCTAAACCAATCTAAAGCCAATCTAGGTGGATGGGGGAAGTGGACCTGGGTCGAGCGCTCTTTTGGAGGGGCCGAATGGCCTGTAAAGATTATGTCTGGATTTGTAGACACACGCTCTGAACCTCGCGGTCACACACAAGCACCCTTGCCCACATAACACCTTCCAGTGTCGATCCACACCCATTGGAATGTCAATCCTGGCTCAATGGCTGCCACTCTCACCTCGAAGTCAGGAAGTCGTGGATTCACGAACCCTTGAGCACAAAACTAGTGTAGCTCTGAGGGAGTGCTGCACTGTCTGAGGTACCACCTTTCACAAGAAATGTAAAGCTGAGGCCCCCACCTGCGGCTGCAGATGGGTAGAACAGATGCTGCTGGACTATGTTGAAGACCAGGAGAGTTGACCCCAGTGGCCTGGCCAATATTTATCCCTCAATCAGCATCGCAAAAATAGATTGTCTGCTCATGATCTCATTGCTGTTTGTGTGATCTTGCTGTGCGTAAATTGGTTGTTGTGTTTCCTTTGTGGGGGGAGAGATTTCCCCCAAAAATGGCAAAGTGTCAGGTTCTGACTGAAAACCGACGTGTTTCTCCTCGGAGTAACAGGGTAACAGCCGGGCTTTCTCTTCAGATCATCTTTGACACTTTGTCAAAAAAAAGCAGGGAGTGGGAGGGCCTGTTTTGTGCCGTCCCCATGGTGGGCCGGGCGCGAGTCTACAGAGTTCAGAGTTCAGGGCGCCATTTTGAAAGGGCTCCACGATCTCCAAATGGAAGTAAAGGCTCCCACCCTACCACCATCGCTGGTATCAGGGTATAGTGCAAACCCCCATCCCCCATCCCCCCCCACACAAACACCCCCAACCACCTCCCCCCTCCCCCCGCCCCGCCCCCACCCCCACAACACCCCCCCAACCCCCCCCCCCCTTCCCCCCCCCCCCCCCACCTATAGGGTCCCATGGAGGCACTGACACCTGGACATGTTCCTGGCCCCGCCCCTTGGCCCCGCCCCCTTGGCAGTGCCAAGCTGACGGTTCTGACCTAATACTATGTACCAGGGTGGCACTGCCCTGCCATGTCTCTGAGCACCCGGGGGGGGGGGGGGGGGGGGGTGTCACACTGTCCTCTGTGCCCTCGGCATGGTCATCTCGACTGCCAGAGAGCAGCATTGATTCCCGCAAACGGGACATCCCGCCGGTGGGGGGGGCGACATATTGGTTTCCTGAGGAGACGCGGCGTTAGGCATATTTAAATTAATGCAAATGGATGGTGATCAGGTTCACGCCCTCACTGGGCGGTGACCTCACCAGCGGAGGGCGGAGAAGATTTCATTCTGAGATTTCCCCGACGCAAGTCCCATTATGACCCTCTGACCGGAGTTATAACGGGATATCCGCCTGGGCTGAATAGGCCCGAAAAATCCTCCCCCAACATTACTACAATGGCCACTCTTCAAAAATACACAATTGGCTGTGAAACACTTCGGGGCATCTGGTGGCCGTGAAAGGCGCTAGAGAAATGCAAGTAATCATCTTTATGATTGTCACAAGTAGGCTGACATTAACACTGCAAGGAAGTTACTGTGAAAAGCCTTCAGTCGCCACACTCCGGCGCCTGTTCGGGTACACAGAGGGTGAATTCAGAATGTCCAATTCACCTAACCTGCACGTCTTTCGGGACTTGTGGGAGGAAACCAGAGCACCCGGAGGAAACCCACCCAGACACAGGGAGAACGTGCAGACTCCGCACAAACAGTGACCCAAGCCGGGAACCGAACCCCGGTCCCTGGCGCTGTGAAGCAACAGTGATAACCACTGTACTACCGTGGCTTATTTTTGGAATAGAAGAGGAACAATCAAGGTAAATGACCCTCCTCCAAGCAGGAGAAGGTTAACGTGGGATTGGGCTCTACCACTTTGACGCGATCGTCGAGTCCCGTGGCTCTGATAATTGCCAGCGTTACTCTTGGTAAAAAGGACGGCGAGGTCAGAAGGCGCAGCGGGGGTGAGGCTGCCCCATCACTCACACCGACAGCAGAAGCCTTCCACATGAATTGCAGAGCCTGTGATTTTAATAGAGGACTTTCACTGACCCAATGGATTGTGGGATAACTGTGCCTCCATGGCTGTCCCCAATAACATGACTGGCCAAGCTGACTCTGAAGGGAGAAAGAGGAATATAGGAAGATGGTGACGGGAGAACAAGAGATCAGTGAAAAGGGATTAAGTCAGAACAACGAAGACGATATTCCCTTTGGTATCACTAGCTACCCACTATGCCATCGCTGCTAATAATGTTTTTGTTTGTTGCTATATGTGTAGCTCAGAACTGAAAACCTGACTCTGGTGAGACTTTATACAAGCTTCATTGAAGAGGGAGCTGCTGACATTGAAATGAAAAAAAAAATGTAAATCGCTTATTGTCACGAGTAGGCTTCAACGAAGTTACTGTGAAAAGCCCCTAGTCGCCACATTCCGGCGCCTGTCCGGGGAGGCTGGTACGGGAATCGAACCATGCTGCTGGCCTGCTTGGTCTGCTTTAAAAGCCAGCGATTTAGCCCAGTGAGCTAAACCAGCCCAGGCAACTGAAACATATGTTTCCCCTTGGGACATAGAAACATAAAAAATAGAAGCAGGAGGAGGCCATTCGGCCCTTCGAGCCTGCTCCGCCATTCATTGTGGTCAAGGCTGATCATCAAGCTCAATACCCTGGTCCCACCTTTCCGCCCTATAATGAGGCTAAAATGTTGTGCGGTTTCAAAAAGGGATTTGATATAGCTCTCTGCCATGTTGCCAGAAGCCAAACTGAAACCTTCAGGTCTCTGAGAGCCTGGGATAAGACCCAATCACCGCCTGTTATGGGGCAAAGCACAGCCTTTTAAGCCAATTCATCAGCCACCAAGCCAACAATGACACCGTGTCCCAGCCCATCTCTCTCACTGGTCCGAGCCAAGTTTCTGGATTCTCCTGCGTGCCTTGAAGAGACATGTCCATTAATCATCCATGGGTCGAAAAGGTAAAGGCAAAAATAAAAGAAAGGGGAAATAAGGGAATAACCAGGGAATATAGAACATAGAACAGTACAGCACAGAACAGGCCCTTCGGCCCTCGATGTTGTGCCGAGCAATGATCACCCTACTTAAACCCACGTAACCCATATACCCGTAACCCAACAATCCCCCCATTAACCTTACACTACGGGCAATTTAGCATGGCCAATCCACCTAACCCGCACATCTTTGGACTGTGGGAGGAAACCGGAGCACCCGGAGGAAACCCACGCACACATGGGGAGGACGTGCAGACTCCACACAGACAGTGACCCAGCCGGGAATCGAACCTGGGACCCTGGAGCTGTGAAGCATCGATGCTAACCACCATGCTACCGTGAGGCCCCAAATATATGCAGGAAGGACCTTTACACAGAACAGAAGGAGGCCATTCATCCCATCGTCCCTGGGCTTGCTCTTTGGAGGAGCTCCAATCAGTCCCACTTTCCCATGGTGCATTCTTAAATCAAGAGCTGGGTCATCGAGGAGAGATAGCAAGAGGGATTCCCTCACACAGAATAAAACAGGAACTCTTTGCTCTCAAAAGGCTGGTGAGGCTGTGCAACAATTAACCTCTGCGACGTTGAGATGAAGAGAGTTTGGTTTTGGTTAAGGGATATCAGGGGTGTGAATGAAGTTGAGAATGCAGACCAGCCTGCACTAACTGCCTTATAGCACAAGCTAGAGGGTAAGAGTGGCCTCGTCCTGTTCTTAGGAGGAATTCTGGTCTTCCGGACTCAGTTACTTTCTGCATCAATGGGTATAACCAGCAGGGGGCCTTTGCCATTCAGTTTGAGCAAGTTTATTATCTGCTGCGACTGCCTGGTCATTTCTGTGAGGCGTTTGTGTATCCTGATTTATTCCTCTTTACTGCTCTGTGCTTGGACAGCATTCGCTTTCTAATGTTCCGAGAGAGTAAATATTTCATTCGGTTTGTCAGCCAAATGTAGATACCAGCTCCATGATGTTTGCTGGGTGAGAGATTAGTGCATTTGTCAGAGATACACAATGTATACAGGAGCGTAAATATGAGCTGGGTATAACTGCTACAGGAGACAGTGTCATTTCACTGTAATATTCTGGTTTATATATAGAATAACAGATACCCACCTGGGAATGAGTTACAGACTGGAATCTAATCGAGGGGTTCGGGGTGGTTTATATATAGATTAACAGATACCCGGGAGTGAGTTACAGACTGGAATCAAATCGAGGGGTTCGGGGTGGTTTATATATAGAATAACTGATACCCGGGAGTGAGTTACAGACTGGAATCAAATTGAGGGGTTCAGGGTGGTTTATATATAGAATAACAGATAACCAACAGTGAGTTACAGACTGGAATCTAATCGAGGGGTTCGGGGTGGTTTATATATAGAATAACAGATACCCGGGAGTGAGTTACAGACTGGAATCTAATCGAGGAGTTTGGGGTGGTTTATATACAGAATAACAGATACTCGGGTGTGAGTTACAGACTTGAATCTAATCGAGGGATTCGGGGTGGTTTATATATAGAATAACAGATACCCGGGAGTGAGTTGCAGGCTGGAATCTAATCGAGGAGTTCGGGATGGTTTATATATAGAATAACAGATACCCGGGAGTGAGTTGCAGGCTGGAATCTAATCGAGGGGTTCGGGATGGTTTATATATAGAATAACAGATACCCGGGAGTGAGTTGCAGACTGGAATCTAATCGAGGGGTTCGGGATGGTTTATATATAGAATAACAGATACCCGGGAGTGAGTTGCAGGCTGGAATCTAATCGAGGGGTTCGGGATGGTTTATATGTAGAATGACAGATACCCGGGAATGAGTTACAGACTGGAATCTAATCGAGGGGTTCGGGGTGGTTTATATATAGAATAACAGATACCTGGGAGTGAGTTATAGACTGGAATCTAATCGAGGGGTTCGGGGTGGTTTATATATAGAATGACAGATACCTGAGAGTGAGTTACAGACTGGAATCTAATCGAGGGGTTCAGGGTGGTTTATATATAGAATAACAGATACCCAGGAGTGAGTTACAGACTGGAATCTAATCGAGGGGTTCGGGGTGGTTTATATATAGAATAACAGATACCCGGGGGTGAGTTACAGACTGGAATCTAATCGAGGGGTTCAGAGTGGTTTATATATAGAATAACAGATACCCGGGAGTGAGTTACAGACTGGAATCTAATCGAGGGGTTCCGGGTGGTTTATATATAGAATAACAGACACCCGGGAGTGAGTTACAGACTGGAATCTAATCGAGGGGTTCAGGTTGGTTTATATATAGAATAACAGATACCCGGGAGTGAGTTACAGACTGGAATCTAATGGAGGGGTTCGGGGTGGTTTATATATAGAATAACAGATACCCGGGAGTGAGTTGCAGGCTGGAATATAATAGACGGGTTCAGGGTGGTTTATATATAGAATAACAGATACCTGGGAGTGAATTACAGACTGGAATCAAATCGAGGGGTTCGGGGTGGTTTATATATAGAATAACAGATACCCGGGAGTGAGTTACAGACTGGAATCTAATGGAGGGGTTCGGGGTGGTTTATATATAGAATAACAGATACCTGGGAGTCAGTTGCAGGCTGGAATCAAATCGAGGGGTTCGGGGTGGTTTATATATAGAATAACAGATACCCGGGAGTGAGTTGCAGGCTGGAATATAATAGACGGGTTCAGGGTGGTTTATATATAGAATAACAGATACCTGGGAGTGAGTTACAGACTGGAATCTAATCGAGGGGTTCGGGGTGGTTTATATATAGAATAACAGATACCCGGGAGTGAGTTGCAGGCTGGAATCTAATCGAGGGGTCTGGAGGGTGAGTAATGATTACCCAAGAGTGAGCTAGAGGCTGGAATTGAATTGAAGTGACTCAGTGAGTGTGGGTGGGCTGTGGTGATTGGCATGGAATGGGACTATTTATAGAATAATGTCTACCTGAGGTGAATTACAGGCTGGAAACTAGCCAAGAGGTTTAGTTGTTTTATATATGGAGTAATAGTCACCAGGGACTAGAATTTAATTGAGGGGTTTGGAGGTTATATATAAAATAACGGATGTCCGAGATTGTGTTTCAGGCTGGAATCTAACTGAGGCGTTCAAGTGGTTTATATATCGAATAATAGGTACCTGGAAGGCAGCTGTGAACTGGAATATAATCGGGGGGCTGAGGGTGGGCGGTGTAGTGGTTTGGATATAGAATAATTTTGCTTGAGTGTGCGGTTGCTGCAGCCTCAGGTCTTCCTCTTGTTGGACCCCTCCTCGTTCTCAATGAAAGTGGTAACTACAGCACTGACTTTGGTACCTGAGGGAGGAAGACTGGGTGGTCCCAGTCGATGTTCTGATGGGAGACTGACAGGCTCCATTGGTTCTGGTCCCTATTGTTGGATTGGACCTTGGACTGGTGTTTGGGTATGTTTTCATTCTTTTCTTCCGTTGTTCTATGTTGAACCGTTGCCTGGCCGGTTCGGCCGTTACGTTGATCACTGCTCGCTGCTACCCTCGATCGTTTCTTCCAGGGCGGACAATGTTGGTGTTGTTCTCCTTGACGCTGTTTCCCATCTTTCTCCTTTCTCCGTGTGGGCCTTTGGGAAGCCCTCTCAAGTTGAGGAAGGGCTTCCTTGTGCTGAGATGATGGCTTTGTGGTCTGCTGTCTGTTGTTGATGGTGCGGGGACCGGGTTTCGGCCTCATGGCTATGGCGGCTGGCGGGAAGATGCCGTGTGTGCGCAGCGCTCGCTGTGTCTGCTGGCTGTACCGTTGTCAAAGTTTGAAGTCGAGGCTTCTCAGACTACTGTTCATTCTCTGGTACCATTTTCACGGGAGGTGTCGCGGTAATCCTGCGGACGGTAGGTTGGCCTGACCATTCGAGAATTTCTGGAACGTGGGATGAGAACGGACAAATCTGCCACACAATGAGAGAAGGGAGATCGGAGGTGGAATCTGTGTTCAAATACTCGTTAGTGTTTGAGTAATCAGGACCGCGCTGTTCTGGCTGGATAACGAGAGAGGTAGGCTTCGGAACCTCTGCTATCTGGAGGAGATCCAGTGCGTTGCAGGTATCCCTGATCCAGAGAGAGAAAGGATGCTTACGATGATGTACATCAGCTCAAAGATCTGTCTGCTCCCCCACCTCAGTAATCCTAGTGTCATGTTGATGCTCAGCAATCAGACTTCCCCGCGACGTAAAATGGAGCGTCCGTTGTTCGAAGGTAGGGCACCAGGCAGCGTAGAGCTCCCAGCTCCGGCTGCCGAACCGGCCTGCAGAATTGCCGCGTCCATGGCCGCGCGTGCATACGGTGCCGGCATTTAGCAGCCGTGCCGTGCTTCATGGCGAACACAGGCCTGCAAAAATATTCCCCCCCCCCCCCAGCGACCGGCTCGTACGCTCCGGACCGCCCACCTTTTGCGTGGCTCGTCCATCCCGCCGCCAAGGAACCCACCGCTGGGGGTCACCTTCGTTGGTACTGGATGATGCCGCTGAAGGGAAAGGCCAGGAAATCCCATCATCTACCCATCTGCATCTCTTTGAGGGTGAGGATTTTTGATCTCGCCGCTGCCACCATGTTGGCTGGTGTTGGTTGCAGTTTTACGTAGTCGGCAGTATGTTAACTGCGAGTCTTTATTAACCCCTGTGACTATGTACAACTAAAGGATACAGGGGCAGCTCTGCCCCCATCCTAGGTCATATCTCATCTCTGGCCAATGCCACACTGGGCCTAGATCTTTTTATACCACTGTGTGAGTGGTACTGTGCTTAGTTTCACATTAACGCTGTATGTAACCAGATCCTTCTGCTTCTGGGACTGAAGGTTGCTGGTTCAAGTCCCACCCCAGAGTCATCATCGCCCCCCCCTCCCCCCCCCCCTCACCTATCTTGCTCCCGCCACTGGACATGGAAGATCTCAAAGCACTATTTTACAATAATAATCTTTGTTATTAGGGAAGCACGGTGGTGCAGTGGTTAGCACTGCTGTCTCACGGTGCCGAGGAACCGGGTTTGATCCCAACCCCGGGTCACTGTCCGTGTGGAGTTTGCACATTCTCCCTGTGTCTGTGTGGGTTTCACCCCCACAACCCAAAGATGTGCTGGGTAGGTGGATTGTCCGTGCTACATTGTCCCTTAATTGGAAAAAAATAATTGGATGCGCTAAATTTATTTTTTAAAATAGTAATCTTTATTATTGTCTGTTCACAATTGGCTGTGAAGCACTCCGGGGCATCTGGTGGGCGTGAAAGGCGCTAGAGAAATGCAAGTAATAATCTTTATGATTGTCACAAGTAGGCTGACATTAACACTGCAATGAAGTTAATGTCATTAGTTAATGTAATAGTAATGTAAGTTAATGTAATAGGGGCTGTTTAGCACACTGGGCTAAATCGCTGGCTTTGAAAGCAGACCAAGGCAGGCCAGCAGCACGGTTCGATTCCCGTAACAGCCTCCCCGAACAGGCGCTGGAATGTGGCGACTAGGGGCTTTTCACAGTAACTTCATTGAAGCCTACTCGTGACAATAAGCGATTTTCATTTCATTTCATTTTCATGTGAAAATCCCCTAGTCGCCACATTCCGGCGCCTGTTCAGGTACACTGAGGGAGAATTCAGAATGTACAATTCACCTAACAAGCACGTCTTTCGGGACTTGTGGGAGGAAACCGGAGCGCCCGGAGGAAACCCACGCAGACACGGGGAGAACGGGCAGACTCCGCACAAACCGTGAACCAAGCCGGTAATTGAACCCGGGTCCCTGGTGCTGTGAAGCCACAGTGCTAACCACTGTGCTACCAAGACCAGCAAGAGGGAGTTCCTCCGATCTGGCCAATACTTCCCCCTCAGCCAACAGATAATCTGTCCACCATCTCATTGTTGTTTGTGGGAGCTTGCTGTGCCTAGATTGGCTGCCACGTTTTACTGTGTGACAGCTTCGGGCTACACTGCGATATAATATTGAATTGGTTGTCAGGTTCTTTGCAAGGTGCTGAGGTAGTGACAGGTGCTTGAGTAATACAAATCTTGTTGTTTTTTAAAAAATAAAATACTGATGGCCATTTCTGCCACGGCCCGGCTCGAGGGAGAGAAGGGTGCCAGTGAAATCCCACTGAGGGAGAGGGAGAGGTATGAAAGAGGCATGGAAGGAGAATTCAGTGGCTTGCGAGGAAATGCTGGCTGCTCCCGCACTCTGCACACTGCAGCAGGCTGCAATCCGACTGCAGTCCCTCTCCCCCACCCCGCTCCCTCCTGCTTCCCCACTTACACCTCTGCAGTGAGGGGGGAGGGGCTGCACGGAAAACTCTCACGTACAGTCCTGCTCCCTTCAGCTCATTCTGGTTTTTTTTTAAGGAGACGAGCAGTTGGTGCAAAGCCGTCGGTAATCTCTGGCCTGCCACCAGCTCTACACTCCGGGTATTGATTGCAGTAAGAATACAATGAAGGTTCACAGAAAGCAAGGTTCACCCATCGCTGGGCCAAAGAGGCAGCTGGGGCAAAATGAAGGGAGTCCTCGCTCCCCTCTCCGTTTTTCGATGTGTTTTCCCTCTTTTTCTGCTCCTTCGCCCCTGCGCCCCATTAATGCATTTGCCAGTGTAATTCTGTTGCAGCTATGGAGGCCAGGCTATCCCAGCATGCACAGCACTGGTGGGAGCCTTCTATTCAAACCACTGGGGCCCCTCACTGATTGACTGCAGGGGCTTTTCCTGGTGAGAGCCCTGACTCCAATGCACCAGCAGGTGGAGCGCCGCGGGAATTAGCCACGCTGGCGAGGCTTAGGTACCATCCCCGTGGTGAGGGGAAATGTAGCAGCCAAGTGTTGCACAGCAGGATCCCATGAACGGTGGTGGGAGAATGAGCGCATAACCTGGTGGTGGAGGGATAGATGTTGGGCAGGAATACCGGGATAAGAGTTCCACCCACTTAGCCAAGGCGGATACCGAAGAGGTAGAACCCGCATTGGGGTAGCACCTTTCATACCCCCAGAACACCCCGAAGGGCTTCGTGGCCAGTGAGGTTCTGGGTCACCATTGAAGGAAAATGCAGAAGCAAGATTTCGCACAGCGAGATCCCACATCCCTGACCCCTCGCCCCCCCCACCCATCGTCCTATTCAGCTCCTGAACCCACACTGTACCACCCATGCTACGAGCGGGAAGTTCCATTCCTAACCACCCACTCCCGGGACTGGAGGTGCCTGCCCGAGGTCAATGGACCTTTCGCTGGGATGTCAGATTACCCGTCCCGCCCGCGACGATTCCGACAGTGGGCCGGACAGGAAAATCGACCCCGATGCCTTCCTCCTCAACCTCCGCGCACTCCCCTCTCATCGGTCAACTCTTACCCACCCAACCACCAACATCCCCCACCACCTTCCCTGCCCCCCGCCAACCAACAACATTTTTGCTTCCAACACCCTCATCGCAAACACTCCTGCCCTCAGGAGACCCTTTCGATGCCACATCCCCCCCCCCCCCCCACTCCCACCGCCCCCACCCCCCACCCCCGCACTGTTGACCTTGCTGCCCTGTGGATCTAAGGGGCGCAGACCCTGAGGAAGACCGCAAGTCAGGGGGGAGGCGAGCAGAGGTCGGCACGGGGCGCTGGACGAAGTAGAATGTACCTGCAAGTTGTTGTTGAAAGAACAGCAGACAGCAAAGAGACCGAGAGAGGCGGACACCAGGACTGCAGCGAGGTTAGAACTATTAGGCAAGGACTGGGGGGGGGGGGGGGAGGGGGGTGACCTGATGGTGGTCTTTAAAATCGCAAAGGGGTCTTTAGGCGAGGCGGAGGAATGGCGTTCCCACTTGTGGGCAAGGCCACAAACAGGGCCCTTCGATATCAGATAGACACATATAAATTCAACCAGGGATTCAGGACAATCTTCTTTACCAAGGTGGGGGGAGGGGGGGCGTGAGAATGTTGAACTCCCGACCAGTAAAAGCCATTGAAGTAAATAACAGAGCTGGATTTAAGGAGGCCAGGTGTAAAAATGCCCTTTGTCATGTGAGTATCCCCTGGAGAAAGGTTTTGTTTGACCACATGGCTTGTAGCATGGCTTCAGTGATGTCATTTGTGGGTGGAGCCGGGCTGTGGCTGTCAGGTGAGAGGGGGTTTAGAGTTTTGGGGGTTTCAGTTTCGGTTTGTTGTTTTTGACTGCAGAAAGAAAGAAGCAGCGGTTTTCCTGTTTTCTCTGTTTTTATTTTAAAGCTGTTCCAGTGAATTGAAAGCACATTGGGTGTGGCAAACTGCCTTGGGAACTTTAAAGATAGGGTTGCTTTCCGGAAGGAGTTTTGAATCTGCTGGTTGGAGGCTGGATCTCAGGGAAAGGACCAGTCCCATTCAAGTGAGATTACAGGGTGCTGGGCCACGCCCTTGAAAGGGGTTTTGGTTTATTGGATTGTGTATTGAATTGGAACAGTTACTAAGGGGGATTCATTAAGAGTCGTGTACATAGATTACTGTAGCTGTTGCGTGTTTTTTCATGTTTTTAATTCATAACAATTTATTTCTGTGTTATATATATGTTAACAACATTCTTATAATAAACTTTATTTTGATAAAAGTGTCTAGGAAGTTTGATGAATCACACCTGAAGTGAAGTCCCTTGTGCTCATCCCAGCCAAATTAACATAAAAGTTATAGGTCAGGTGAGCTTCATAACACACATTGGAGTTTCTAAGCCCTGGCCCATAACACCTTTCACAGATTTCACATAAAAGGCATTTATTAATAAGAATTGTACAGCAGCCGCACGGGCTGGAGCTCGCTCCATAAATGTCTCTGCCCTGGAGCCCCTCTCACCCCAGGGGTGAATCCTCACTCTGAGTCCCCGAGTGGTCACCCGGGTCAGGTGACCCTTACTCTGCTGTGTTGCCCTCAAAGGAGCAATCACCACGCGAGGTAATTACGTGAGGGAGAAGGGGATAGAAGGGTCTGCTGATGGGGTGATGGGGTAGGGAGTTGAGCATAAACAATCAATTGGAAAGAATGGACTCGTTCTACCCTGTAAATTCAATGTTATTCTATGACCCCAGTGTGATTAGCCAGGCTGATGCTTGTAACAAGAAAGCACCTCGGCCACTTCAAATTAAAAATGGTTCGGTTGATGTTGACAGTGGGCAGTAATGTCACAGAGGTGATTTTTTTAAGTGTGCAGTCATGTCCCTGTCTGGCCAGGTTTGGGTTAAAATGGTGACCTTCCCATCCCCAGAAATTTGATGAAACACTGTTGAAGGTAGTGCAATGGCAATTGCACTGCTTCAGGGGGAGTAAGGCAGCTCCAGTTAAGAGATTTGGCCTTCCGTTGTCATCTTTTGCTATGTGGCAGAAAGAGATATTTTAAACGCAGATCCATTAAGGCTCTGCTACACTCCACTGTACAAAGCCCTGATGTCATAAGTAAACGAGTCAGCAGCTTTCGTACACTGATACGGCAGAGCCAGCGGCCTTTCATCACGACCTTAGGACGTTCCAAATGACTTTGCAGCCAACGAGGCACTTTTTGAGGCGTGGTCGCTGTTGTACGGTAGAAACACGGCAACCAGTCTGTGCACAGCAAGATCCACAAACGACGACAATGAGGCGATGACCTGATCGCCTGCCTTTTTCTGCATGTGTGATGTTACTTGAAGGATAACTACTGGCCTGGGGTGAATCTCCTGCTCGTCTTTAAAACCGTGGCAAGTTCACCCTGGAAGACAGATTGGGGGTGGGATTTACCGACCAGCGGGATTTTCTGGTTCCGCAGTTGTCAGCGGGATTTCCCATTGACTGCACCCCTCATCGCCGGGGCAACCTGTGCGCCATTGGTGGGACCGAAATATTCCACCCTGGATCTCATTTTATTGTTACTTTCTAACTTTTTACAGATCCCAACTTATGGGCTGTGTTTCTCTCTCGACTGTTCTATGAGTCCATCACCATGTGACTCCATACATCATACCGTGGGCATTGCTATCTTCTAGTCCCATGTTAACCTTTGCCAAGCTGCGCGCCTTTACATTTCAGTGACGCGCGCACAATATCACAACAGGGGCCAGGGTAGGATGGATCGGGGCAGTGTTTTTCAAACTTTGTTTCCGGGGACACATTTTTACCAACCGGCCAATCTTCGGGACCCACACCGGCCGACCTTCGCGACCCATGCCGGCCGACCTTCGTGACCCACGCCGGCCGACCTTCGCGACCCACGCCGGCCGACCTTCGCGACCCACGCAGGCCGACCTTCGCGACCCACGCCGGCCGACCTTCGTGACCCACGCCGTCCGACCTTCGCGACCCACGCAGGCCGACCTTCGCGACCCACGCCGACCGACCTTCGTGACCCACGCCGGCCGACATTCAACAACCCACCGTTTTCTCTTACCTTTAATGCGAGAGGTAAGACTGCTTGGTCCTCATTTACTTTTTTGCTGCTGGCAAAGTGGAGGATTTGCAATCACGCCCAAAGCACGTGACGTCAGCTTTCGGGGCGCGTGATCTGCTCTCTGCCTCGCTTCAGGCAGGAAGATTGCAATGAATTTTTAAAAAATCTTCTCCTGTGTCAGCGCGCTGACGTCAGGAGGAGGCGGTGCTTCTCGCTTGGTTCTGCGCATGCGCACCGATGAGCGGGCATGCATGCGCTCTGCGGCCGCATTTTTTATATGGTCGCGGCCGTCATTTTCAAAGCCCTCGCAGCCGGCATTGTTAAAAGCCGGCTACTGCGGCTGTTGCGCGTGAATTCCCGCGATCGGGACCGCCACGGCAGACGGCTCCCCGACCCACCCGCGGGTCGCGGCTCCCACTTTGAAAACGCCTGGATTAGGGTACAAGGGTCAGAAAGACAGCACCTCCGACAGTGCAGCATCTCCTCGGCGCTGCGCTGTCAGCATCGCCATCAATGTTTGTTTTCTGCTCTGGAGCCTCTGGAATAGGAACATGAGTGCACAATATTCTGACGCAGAGGCCAGAATATACTCTGTCAGGATGTACACAGCTCTGCAGGAGATCTGATGCCGGCTGTCCCTTCTTGTCCTCCGTTGTCTGCTGCCCGTCTGCACCACATCTGTTCCACTCCACACCTGGATTAATAATAAACGTCGGGAGATTTATGCTGCTTCGGTCAATCAAAGGCCTCTTGGGAAGAATTAAAGGATTTTATTACAGAATGTCATGATGGCCTATTAATTTAGCCTTACTGCGTACCAAATCATCCCAGGAGCATGGGGAACAGGCCGCGAGGCCCTTCAGCCCTTTAAACCTGTCCCGGCGCTCAATTCGACCATGTCTGGTCATCAATCTATTCCCCCCCCCCCCCGCACCCCCCCATCCCCCGCTTGTTTCTGTAACCCTTCGTTCCCTTAACCCAATCTCAATTTCAATCTCAGTTTTGGACATTTTTCAGTTGACGTCGGCAGCTATTTCTTTTGTGTGGGGGGGGGGGGGGGGGCTATTCCAGATTCCCAGTACCCTGGGGGGGGGGGGGGTGTTCATCCTCACACCACCCCTGGATATAGCCCAGCCCTAATTTAAAAATAAATAAATTTAGAGTTCCCAATTATTTTTTTTCCCAATTAAGGAGCAATTTAGCGTGGCCAATCCTCCACCTACCCTGCACATCTTTGGGTTGTGGGGGCGAAACCCACGCAAACACGGGGAGAATGTGCAAACTCCGCACGGACAGTGACCCAGGGCCAGGATTAGACCCCGGGTCCTCAGCGCCGTCAGGCAGCAGTGCTAACCACTGTGTCGCCGTGCCGCCCGTCCAGCCCTAATTGTAAGGGGTGTACCCCCATGTTCTTTACTCTGGCCCTGGGAGGAAGTAGTTCTCCCCCTGACAACACCGTGCTCAATCATCTTAATTACCTCGACTCAAACATCCTTTGATCTACTGCGCTCGAGGGAATATAAACCTCGCCTGTGTCAAGCAGCTGTCACAATGCGGCAGTTTTAGCCCAGCTTGCGACGTAGAAAATGAGCAGCCTCCTCCTTCTCGGGTTGCCAACTCTGATTGAACGTAATCCTGGAGTTTTCATCACATCTCTTCCCCCCCCCCCCCCCCCCCCCCGGCTCCAGCCACTAGCCGGCCAACACATCCATCCCCGTGACGCACGTCCTTTCTCCGCCAATCGGAGAGCAGGAAGGCTCAGTACCCAATTGGGCCGTCGGCCAAATATCCTCTATGTCCCATTTTCAATATGTTTATGTCTGGTGAGGAGAAAGCTCAGGAGGAAATGACCAAAAAAAAAAAACCCCCCCAATCTTTTTTAATGTCTCGTCGAATTAATTTTAACCCCATGGCCGCCGCGCGCGCGGAGGTGTCCCAGGGGGTCGATCCTCAATTCCTGGAGGCTCCAAGCCAATCCTGAAGGGTTGACGACCGTCTCTAATTCCCCCCCCTCCCCCATTTTTTTTTGTGCGTGAATGTGTGTTGGGGGGGGGGGGGGGGGGATGAGGGAGGGCGGGAAAGGTAGAACCGTTAATGTTGCGTCGTTCAGGCTCCGGGCCTGTTATCTACGGTGGATGAAAAATTTATAATACGTCCCTCAACACCTCCCCCACCCCCCCCCCCCCACCACCACCCCCCACCCCCCCACCCCCCCACCCCACCCCCCCACCACCCCCCCCACCCCCCCCCACCCCACCACCCCCCACCACCGCCCCCCCACCACCCCCTCCCACACCCCCCCACCCCACCCACCCACCACCGCCCCCCCACCGCCCCCCCAACCCCCCACCGCCCCCCCACCCCCACCACACCCCCCCCCACCCACCCCCACCCCCACCACCAACCCCCAACCGCACCCCCGAACTAAGATTGCTCAGCCTGGAATTAAAGTCAAGGGCAAGGCTTTGTCTAAACAAATGGGCTTATTAACGTTAAGACAGAGGTAAGTCATTATAAGGATTTATCCGCTCACATCATGCAAGTAGTTTGCAGAAAACAATTGATCCTTAATTAACTGTCAGTGCCGTCTCCCAAAATCCCTGCATGAGGCACTTGTGAGTCATTAAGTTGCAAAGTGCAGTTAAAACATCAATGAGTTGCAGGATTGTTCGCTTCCTCTTTCAGATTTATGGACCGGTCCCAGGGTCATTTCAGTTGCATGCTGGTGCAGCAAGCGATTAAACATAGACATAGATTTAAACATAGAACATACGGTGCAGAAGCAGGCCATTCGGCCCATCGAGTCTTCACCGACCCACTTAAGCCCTCACGTCCACCCCATCCCCGTAACCCAATAACCCCATCTAACCTTTTTGGTCACTAAGGGCAATTTATCATGGCCAATCCACCGAACCTCCACTTCTTTGGACTGTGGGAGGAAACCAGAGCACCCAAGCCAGGAATCGAACCTGGGACCCTGGCGCTGTGAAGCCACTTGTGCGACCCGTGGAAGGCAAGCAGCCTGTTAACTTTTGTTACAAAGGGATTGGAGCAGAAGAGTATGTGGTGGTATGGATATGAGCACTGCCATTGGTGCAGAGCACTGGCTTCCCATTGGCTCTGGCAGGTCATGTGCCTCTCGTCCGATTGGTTGGGACTAGTCATGTGACTGCTCTCCAATTGGTCGAGAGGCAAGTAGGCCTCGCCTCCGAGGCGGGGTCAGGGCAGGCTCAAGGTACCGGCAACTCGGGCAGTCTCCCGGGGCGCCATGTGCTAGGGGGCGCCATGAAGGAGTGCTTGACCGGCGTCAGAGACCCGGCGCCGCGTAAAAGACTCGGGTCCCGCGCATGCGCAGTTGGGCCGGTGCCAACCAGCGCATGCGCGGTGGCCGCCCTCCCTCAGGCCGCCCCGCACAAACATGGCGGATGGATCCAGGCTCGCCGGTGGTCACTCCGGCCCCCCCCCCCCTCGGGCCCCCTCCACCCCCCCCCCCCCCCCAGCCCCCCCCTCCAGCCCCGCCCCCCCCAGCCCGCCCCCCCCCGAAGGGCGCCGAAGTTCAGCTTGCCCGGGGCGCCAGCAACCCTAGGGCGGGCGCTGGGCGGGGTATAAGTACCCAGAGTTCTCGGCGGTCGGCCATTCTCTGTAGTCGACCACCGGGCTAACAACTAGCTGATTAAAGCCACAGTTCGGATCCTAAATGTGTCTTGAGTCGAATTGATGGTACATCAGAGTAAATGAGCCTTACTACAATTATACAGGGCCTTAGTGAGGCCCCTCCTGCAGTACTGGGGGTAGTTTTGGCCCCCTTAGGTGAGGCAGGGGTGACGTCTTGCGCCGCAGTGGGTGGGCTTTCTTGCCTCTGAGGCAGATGCTCCGGGTTCGTGTCCTGCCCCCTGGGGTTGACGGCCAGGGAAGGAGCATCCATAACACGGCCAAACTTACAGAGCATCAACCTGCAAATCCTCTCAACACACAGGTGGCAAGAGAGGGTGAGACTTCTGATTGGTCGTTGCAATGGAATCAATTGTAATGACTTATCTTTCTGATCCTGCGCTGTCACCTCTAGTGCTCCAGCCAGGATCTGTCCTTGGCCTCCGCTTGCTTCTTATCTCCACCTCAGTGACATCATCAACAACCATAATAATAATCATCTTTACTGTTGTCACAGGTAAGCTTACATTAACACTTCAATGAAGTTGCTGTGAGAATCTCCGTGTCGCCACACTCCGGTGGCTGTTCGGGTGCACAGAGGGAGAATTCAGAATGACCAATTCATCTGACAGAGGTCACCTAACAAGGGGTCAGGGTCCACATATACACTGACGTTCAACCTCGTCACCAGCTCTCTCGACCAGTTGTGTTTGCCAAGAATCCAATTTAACTTTCCTCTTAAGGACCAGGGCCTTCGTTCCCTGATAGAAGCTCAATTCCACAGCTACTCATTCCATCCCACTGTTTGGCAACAGTCCCCCAACCCCACCTCAGTATCATTCTTCACCCCGAGATGAGCTTCCAGCCGCACAGCCATGCCAACACGACACTCAACTTCGGCCTCAGTGACCAAAGAGAAAATGCTGGAAAATCTCAGCAGGTCTGGCAGCATTTGCAGGGAGAGTAAAGAGCTCACGTTTCGATTCCAGATGACCCTTTGTCAAAGACCCTTTGTCTTCGGCCTCAGTAACATCACCTGATTGCGTCCCACGTGGAACCCTCATCCAAGCCTTTGTCACCTCTTGGCTCAACTAGTCCAACGCGCTCCTGGGGAATCTCCTTTCCTTTGCCGTCTGTAAACTCAAGCTCATGAAAACTCTGCTGTCCATATCCTAAATCGCACTAAATCCCATTCACCCCAATGCCTCCAGGTGCATCCACCTGTATTGGCTTCCGGTACGCCGATGTGTCGATTTTAAAAATCTCTCCCTGGTGTTAAAATGCCCTCACCCCTCTCTATCTCTGGTACCCCACTTCAGCAGATCTTTGCACGCCTCCAATTCTGGTCTCTTGATCAAGCCCGGCCTCCTGTCAGATGTTACAGAGTCAAACTGTGTTACAGCACAGATAGAGGCCCTTTGGCCCATCGTGCCTGTGCCAGCCATTAAACACCTATTTATTCTAATCCCATTTTACAGCACTTGATCCGTCACCTTGTATGCTATGGTGTCTCAAGTGCTCATCTAAATGCTTCTAAAACGTTGTGAGGGTTCTCGCCTCTTCCACTCTCTCCGGCAGCGAGTTCCAGATTCCCACTACTCTCTGGGTGAAAGATATTCCTCAAATCCCCTCTAGATCTCCTATCCCTGACCTTAAATCTATGCCTCTTGGCTATTGACCCCTCTGCTAAGGGGAAAAGTTTCTTCCTATCCACCCAATCTCTGCCCCTCATAATTTTACACACCTCAATCAGGCTAACCCTAACCCTAATCCTAACCCTAACCCTAACCGTCATAGCCGTAGCCGTCTCTGCTCCAAGGAGAACGATCCCAGTCTAACCCATCTCCCTTGATAGCCGAAATGCCCCAGCCCAGGAAACAACCCGGCTATCTGACCCTGCTCTTGTGAAGCATCTTGGGAAATCCAACCACAGTGAAGGTGCTGTATCGGTTCAAGTTCTCATTGTGTCCATTTGGCCGGTCGGGATTGCGCATCTTCTCTTCCCCCATTGGAAAACCCGCCATCATCGAGGTCAATCGCTGGCCGGGGACTTTCCGCTCCCCTTTGCGGCGGGCGATGGCGGGAAATCTCGCGAGGTTTTGAAAAATCGGTTTCACGTGTCGCCGATGGCCGGGCCGCGTTTCCTGCTCCCGAACGCCGGGGGGCGCCATTTCCGTTCAGTGATAACACCTGCTCGCCAGAATCATTCCCTGGGTCTAACATATGATGAACGGCTGAGGATCCTGGGATTGTATTCATTGGAGTTTAGAAGGTTAAGGGGAGATCTAATAGAAACTTACAAGATAATACATGGCTTAGAAAGGGTGGACGCAAAGAAACTGTTTCCGTTAGGCGAGGAGACGAGGACCCGTGGGCACAGCCTTAGAATTAGAGGGGGTAAATTCAGAACAGAAATGCGGAGACATTTCTTCAGCCAGAGAGTGGTGGGCCTGTGGAATTCATTGCCGCGGAGTGCAGTGGAGGCCGGGACGCTAAATGGCTTCAAGGCAGAGACAGATAAATTCTTGATGTCGCGAGGAATTAAGGGCTACGGGGAGAATGCTGGTAGGTGGAGTTGAAATGCCCATCAGCCATGATTGAATGGCGGAGTGGACTTGATGGGCCGAATGGCCTTACTTCCACTCCTATGTCTTATGGTCTTATGGTCATACTGGATCATGAGGTCTCGCCGATCAATAATCAATAAGCAGCGGTCACTTCCGTCCTGCATTCCCTCCAATCCTTTGACAAGGTGACGTACAGGACGCTGCTCAATAAGACAAGAGCCCATGGTGGCAGGGGCAGGTTATTGGCATGGATAGAGGATTGGCTGACGGGCAGAAGGCAGAGAGTGGGGATAATGTGGTCCTTTTCCGAATGGCAGCCCGTGACGAGTGGGGTCGGTTTTGGAACACAGCTATTCACGATGAACATTAACAATCTGGAACAAGGAACTGAGGGCACTGTTGCAGATGGTGCACAAAGATTATGCAGAGGGACAGGTTGTGTTGAGGAAGCAGAGAGGCTGGAGAAGGAGCTGGACAGGCTAGGAGAGTGGGCAAAGAAGTGGCAGATGGAATGCAATGTGGAAAAGTGTGAGCTTGTGCACTTTGGAAGGCGGATTGGAGGCATAGACCATTTTCAAAATGGGACAAGGATTCAGAAAGCAGAAGCACAAAGGGACTTGGGAGTCCTTGTTCACGATTCTCTTAAGATTAATGTGCAGGTTCAGTCGGCAATTAGGAAGGCAAATGAAATGTTAGCATTCATGTTGAAAGGGCTAGAATACAAGAGCAGGGATGTGATTCTGAGGCTGTATAAGGCTCTGGTCAGACCCCATTTGGAGTATTGTGAGCAGTTTTGGTCCCCATATCGAAGGAAGGATGTGCTGGCCTTGGAAAGGGTCCAGAGGAGGTTCACAAGAATGATCCCTGGAATGAAGAGCTTGTCGTGTGAGGAACGGTTGAGGACTCGGGGTCTGTACTCGTTGGAGTTTAGAAGATTGAGGGGGGATCTTATTGAAACTTACAGGATACTGCGAGGCCAGGATAGAGTGGATGTGGAGATGATGTTTCCACTTGTAGGGAAAACTAAAACCAGAGGACACAATCTCAGACTAAAGGGACGATCCTTTGAAACAGAGATGAGGAAGAATTTCTTCAGCCAGAGGGTGGTGAATCTGTGGAACTCTTTGCCGCAGAAGGCTGTGGAGGCCAAATCACTGATTGTTTTTAAGACAGAGATAGATAGGTTCTTGATTAATAAGGGGATCGGGGGTTATGGGGAGAAGGCAGAAGAATGGGGATTGGAAAATATCAGCCATGATTGAATGGCGGAGCAGACTTAATGGGCCGAGTGGCCTGATTCTGCTCCTATGTCTTCTGGTCTTGAGGTCTTATAGAGTCATTCATCTATCTGATCTTCGGCCGTCTTCGCGTGGTTCAGTGTCAGGCTTCGGTGGAGGCGCCATCTTGGTTTCAGGGGATCTATCTCGAAAGACCAAACAGGGGCAGCGCTGGCTTGGTAAAGGGGAGAATGCGAGGTGTCTGTGGGGGGTGGGGGGGGGGGGGGGGGGTGGGTACGTGTTTAACAGTGCACGTGGCCTCACAATGTTGAGGGCTGAGGTGGACACAGGACACAGGCCCCTCCACCTCAGAATGTCCCAGCGCTGACGAATGGTTAAGCACCAGAAGAAGATTGAGATCGAGGGATGTAGGGGGAGCAGTGAGAGGTCTATGAGGGTGGGTAATCTTAAAGTGGGTGGGGGAGGGGGTTGCTTGCCTCACACAGGGAGAGTCCAGACTGGCCTGGCAGTGAAAGCCCCCCACACCGCATTGCTAGCACACAGGTATAATCAGAATAGCACCCGGCCTCTGGGATCTCTGCAGGTGCCTTGGATGCCAGCTGACTTCGATGAGGTGGGGTGGGGGTGGCGGGCGGGGTGGGGAGCGGTAGTGGGCCGGGGTGGGGTGGGGGTGGCGGGGCAGGATTGCCGAGTAAGGGGCCACCCAATCGAACTGTGCTTCCCCACATGAGCAGCCCGGCACAGGTGAGTGATATTAGCGGTATCTCTATGCTGTTGCAGGAAATATCTATCTGTGTGGAGTGTGTACGATTCACCCCCCCCTCCCCCCTTTGCCCGGATTCCTCCGGGTGCTCCGGTTTCCAATCATTGTCCGAAGATGTGCAGTTTCGGTGGATTGGCCATGCTAAAATTGCCCCGTTGTGTCCAAAGATGTGCAGATCGGTGGGGTTACGGGGATAGGGCAGCGGAACGGGCCTGGATGGACTGTTCTTTCAGAGGGCCGGTGCAGACTCGATGGCCCGAATGGCCTCCTCCTGCACTCTAAGAATTATACGGATTCCGTGGAAATCACCAAACTGAAGTAGCGATGTAAATTCAAGCAGCAGTAATCACGCAAAGTGCCACAAATCAATATCTTCGGTGTAACCCCTTGACCTGACTGTGCTATTTCCCGATGATGACGATAAGTGCAATTGAGCGGCCACGTCTACTTTTGAGACACGTTGCGTTCGTGCTGTGAGATGGTTCAAAGAGAACTTGCCTCAGGCAACCCTCGACTAGCCTGTGTGGAAATTAATGCTCCTGAATACTCCAAACACCCTGGTCTTACAGTGTAGCGCATGAGGATAACGGCACCTGACCTGAAATCAGCACGTCCAGGAACCTGGCCAAAACTGTCTCATCCCAGTAGCTCACAACTTGCTGGATGTGGGGGGTGGGGTTAGGCGCATCTCAGCGTCGACCGTTTATGAGATGAGAATTTAGCAAGAAGGGATCCAGGGTCGTGAACCCACAGTCGCTCGCCAGCCAGTGGTGGAAAGATTAGTATTGCAGGCGAGTTCTGACTCCTGTGTGTTTCTCATGTATGTTGCAGAGAGGAGGCCACCAGAATGATGGAGCCTGCATTCAGCGCTATTTGCGTGATTGGCAGACAGAAACAAGAGGAGAGGGAACCAATTCTGCAGGATGGAAGTCGACCAATCAAAAGCAGGAGCAAATCATTGAAGACCAAATCCCCCAGTGCCCCCTCGGGAAACGGAGGTTCAAGGCAAGCAGAAACATCAGGTGTCGGCACCTGGCAACACCTAAGGTGTAGCAATGCCAGCTGCCTTATCCAGTATTACCAATGCCTCCCTATGTCCAGGAATCTGGGAATCCACATTTGCCACATTCTGAATGAATTGGCGCCATGTAGACTCGGAGGACATCCTTTGCCAGCGGCTGTGAAAGTGAAAGCCGCACTCTTCATAGAACCATGGAACCCCACAGTGCAGAAGGAGGCCATTCGGCCCATCGAGTCTGCACCAGCCCTCTGAAAGAGCACCCTAACTAGGCCCAATCCCCCACCCTACCCCGGTAACCCCACCTAACATTTGGACACTCCGGGGCAATTTCGTGTGGCAAATCCACCGAACCCACACATCTTTGGATTGTGGGAGGAAACGGAGAATTCGGAAGAAACCCACGCAGACACGGGGAGAACGTGCAACTCGACTTCTCGCTCAACGTCTACACCACTGGGTGTACATTCTGGGAGTGTTTGTTGGGGACAGTGTAGAGGGAGCTTTACTCTGTATCTAACCTCGTGCTGTACCTGTCCTGGGAGTGTTTGATGGGGACAGTGTAGATGGAGCTTTACTCTGTATCTAACCCCGTGATGTCCTGGGAGTGTTTGATGGGGACAGTGTAGAGGGAGCTTTACTCTGTATCTAACCCGTGCTATACCTGTCCTGGGAGTGTTTGATGAGGACAGTGCAGAGGGAGCTTCACTCTGTATCTAACCCCGTGCTGTACCTGTCCTGGGAGTGTTTGATGGGGACAGTGTAGAGGGAGCTTTACTCTGTATCTAACCCCGTGCTGTACCTGTCCTGGGAGTGTTTGATGGGGACAGTGTAGAGGGAGCTTTACTCTGTATCTAACCCCGTGCTGTACCTGTCCTGGGAGTGTTTGATGGGGCCAGCGTAGAGGGAGCTTTACTCTGTATCTAACCCTGTGCTGTACCTGTCCTGAGAGTATTGAAGGGGACAGTGTAGAGGGAGCTTTACTCTGTATCTAACCCCGTGCTGTATCTGTCCTGGGAGTGTTTGATGAGGACAGTGTAGAGGGAGCTTTACTCTGTATCGAACCCCGTGCTATACCTGTCCTGGGAGTGTTTGATGGGGACAGTGTAGAGGGAGCTTTACTCTGTATCTAACCCCGTGCTGTACCTGTCCTGGGAGTGTTTGATGGGGACAGTGTAGAGGGAGTTTTACTCTGTATCTAACCCCGTGCTGTACCTGTCCTGGGAGTGTTTGATGGGGACAGTGTAGAGGGAGCTTTACTCTGTATCTAACCCTGTGCTGTACCTGTCCTGGGAGTGTTTGATGGGGACAGTGTAGAGGGAGCTTTAATCTGTATCTAACCCCGTGCTGTACCTGTCCTGGGAGTGTTTGATAGGGACAGTGTAGAGGGAGCTTTACTCTGTATCTAACCCGTGCTATACCTGTCCTGGGAGTGTTTGATGAGGACAGTGCAGAGGGAGCTTCACTCTGTATCTAACCCCGTGCTGTACCTGTCCTGGGAGTGTTTGATGGGGACAGTGTAGAGGGAGCTTTACTCTGTATCTAACCCCGTGCTGTACCTGTCCTGGGAGTGTTTGATGGGGACAGTGCAGAGGGAGCTTTACTCTGTATCTAACTCCGTGCTGTACCTGTCCTGGGAGTGTTTGATGGGGACAGTGTAGAGGGAGCTTTACTCTGTATCTAACCCCGTGCTGTACCTGTCCTGGGAGTGTTTGATGGGAACAGTGTAGAGGGAGCTTTACTCTGTATCTAACCCCGTGCTGTACCTGTCCTGGGAGTGTTTGATGGGGACAGTGTAGAGGGAGCTTTACTCTGTATCTAACCCCGTGCTGTACCTGTCCTGGGAGTGTTTGATGGGGCCAGCGTAGAGGGAGCTTTACTCTGTATCTAACCCTGTGCTGTACCTGTCCTGAGAGTATTGAAGGGGACAGTGTAGAGGGAGCTTTACTCTGTATCTAACCCCGTGCTGTATCTGTCCTGGGAGTGTTTGATGAGGACAGTGTAGAGGGAGCTTTACTCTGTATCGAACCCCGTGCTATACCTGTCCTGGGAGTGTTTGATGGGGACAGTGTAGAGGGAGCTTTACTCTGTATCTAACCCCGTGCTGTACCTGTCCTGGGAGTGTTTGATGGGGACAGTATAGAGGGAGCTTTACTCTGTATGTAACCCCGTGCTGTACCTGTCCTGGGAGTGTTTGATGGGGACAGTGTAGAGGGAGCTTGACTCTGTATCTAACCACGTGCTGTATCTGTGCTGGGAGTGTTTGATGAGGACAGTGTAGAGGGAGCTTTACTCTATATCGAACCCCGTGCTATACCTGTCCTGGGAGTGTTTGATGGGGACAGTGTAGAGGGAGTTTGACTCTGTATCTAACCCCGTGCTGTACCTGTCCTGGGAGTGTTTGATGGGGACAGTGTAGAGGGAGCTTTACTCTGTATCTAACCCCGTGCTGTACCTGTCCTGGGAGTGTTTGATGGGGACAATGTAGAGGGAGCTTTACTCTGTATCTAACCCCGTGCTGTACCTGTCCTGGGAGTGTTTGATGGGACAATAAGGGAAGTTACATTGCTCCTCATAATTCTGAATTTAAGATTGAATAAAAGAAGTGCTGAGTTAATGATTCGATATTTGAAAGAGTTAAGGTCAAAGGTGATTAGCTCACTGGAGTCAATAGCAGATCCCATGGCAAGCCCCTCTCACCCTTTGAACGAGCTAATGCTGTTTGCCTGCCTGCTGATACTTCCGTGACATCAAAGTCCCAGCAGAATCAATTAACGCACGTGTACAAGCTGCTAATTTTCCACAGCCCTCATTCAGATTCAATCAGCATTGCGACTTGGGGATATGGGCTTATTTACCGTCGGCGACCCGGATTGTCAGATTGAGTAAATAAACACTCCAACCCGGGTCGAGAGATTAATGAGGCTGGAGGAGAGGAATCTCCCTCCAGGTCTCTCTACTCCTGTTTCTCTCTACCCCTCTTTCATTTGTCGGTTTTTCAAGGGAGGCTGTTCATGGGTGTCAAAGGTTAACGCGCTCCTCAAGAATCTCTATTCTCTTTTTCTTTAAAAGACGTAAAATTGAAGCCTTGCTTTATTTCCGTGGCGTCTTTCCTGAAAACGCGGACTGTCCCCAAAGCACATCACAACCAATGAGGCAGCTTTGAATACACTGTGGGAAATGTGACGGCCACTTTGCGCGAAAAAAGATGAGAAAACCGAACAGATAATCTGTGATTTTACTTTTTTAAATCCTTTCATGGGATGAGGGCGGTGCCCAACATTTGTTTCCCTCCCCGAGTTGCCCCTTGAACTGAGTGTCTCGCTCGACCATTACAGAGGGGAGGTTAAAGGTCACCCACGTTGCTGTGGGTCTGGAGTCACATGTAGGCCAGACCGGGTAAGGACGGCCGATTTCCTTCCCTAAACGAAGGATTCAGTGTCCATTAAAGGATTTGATGTCCTAAATGACAACAGTGAACCAAATGGGTTGTTTTCCAATGCCAAAACGTAATGGTGGTTCCATGGACATCCACAGAACCCCTACAGTGCAGAAGGAGGCCATTCGGCCCATCGAATCTACACCAACCCTCTGAAAGAGCACCCCAATCTCGGCCCACTCCCCCGCACTATCCCCGTAACCCTACCTAACCAGAACATCTGTGGACACCAATGGGGCAATTTAGCATGGCCAACCCACCCAATCTGCATATCTTTGGGAACCATTCGATTTTTTTCCCCAGATTTTTATTGAATTTTAAATTTTGACAGCCACCCTGGGGTGAGATTCAAACCCAGGCCCCCAGAGATTCACCCTGGGTTTCTGCTTTCCTTATCCAGTGATAATGCCACTATGCCCACCGCCTCCCGTTAGCGACGATGGTCAAGGGAATAAATACTGACCAGGACACTGGGAAGAACTCCCTTGATCTTCTTTGAGTAGCGACCGTTAGATCATTCGGGGCTGCCTGTGCGGGTAGAGGAGGCCTCAGTTTATTGTTTCAGCCCGAAGCGGAACTGGCCGAGCGCCAACGGTTCCATTGCGGCCAGGGGGCTGTTCTGTGCAGCGTAGATTTGATTTGATTTATTACTGTCCCACGTATTAGTATACAGTGAAAAGTATTGGGCGCGATTCTCCCAAAACGGGAGAAATCGTAAGGCTGGCGTCAAACCCGGGCGGGTTTGACGCCAGCGCGCCCCTTCCCGACCGGGAACCGATTCTGGTCCCCGGTCGGGGCTAGCAGCCCGACGCCGCAAGCTCCGGCATCACGGGCTTAACGAATTTCGTTAAGCCCGCTTGCCGGAGTTAGCGCCGGCTGACGCGTCATATGACGTCAGCCGCGCATGCGCGGATTGGAAGACTCCAACCCGCGCATGCGCGGATGACGTCATCGCGTATTTTCGCAAAACCCGCGCATGCCCGGGCCGGGATGCCCCTCAGCCGCCCCGCGAATGGATACTGCGGGGCGGCGGAAGGACAAATAGTGCGCGGGCATCGGGCCCGCTGCCCGCGATCGGTGCCCATGGCACCCTTGGCACGGCTGTGGTACTGCCGTGCCAATCGGTGCCATGATTATAAAAAGCGAGTTGTTCCCGCCGTTTTTACGAACGGCCAGACCAGGTGTGTTTGCCGTTCGTAAAAACAGCGTAAAGGGCTGGGACTTCGGCCCATCGAACAGCTGTGAATCGCTGCCGGCCGTAAAAAAATGGCGGCAGCGATTCGTGTCGGGAGTTGGGCGGCGGGGGGGGGGGGGGGGGGAGAATAGTGGGAGGGCGGGAAAAATGTCGGGAAGGCCCTCCCGCTATTCTCCGACCCGTCGTGGAGGTCGGAGAATTTCGCCCATTGTTTCTTGCAAATGATGGGAGAGAGAGAGAGACCAGTTATTTTGTACCAGGCCCCTCTTTCACACTGAGTTAAGTGAGAACCAGCAAATATTGTTACGTAGGATGGTCATTCAGGCCTCTGGGGCCTGTTCTGCCATGTAGGCAGATTATGATCGATCTGTAGTTTAACTCCATTTTCTTCAAATCTTTGATATCATTCCCCAACAAAAACCTTTTGCCTCTTTCGTTTTCTCTCCCTGAGCGGGATTGCCACTGAACTGTCAGAATACTTTATGGGACTTCAAATGGCTTTGTTGTTAATTTATTCCTTTCAACATCCAGCTTTAACGATCAGAGTCATTAAACAGAGTCTCAGAATCTGCAGAACGTCCTTCAGATGAGGGAAAGAGGTAGAAGGAGAGAGAGGAAGCATCCTTGGCGTATTGGACAGGGAATAAGAAAGCTAAAGTTAGGTTGACTGTTTGATAGTCCAGCACGTAGATCACACTCGAGGGGCCGAGTGGCCTTCTCCCGTCGCTACGTGTCAAGACACTACCCGGGCCTTCCATAGGGAGAAAGCATTTGCGTTCATCACCTCACTGTGAGTGTGGACGATCCCGTGGGACGATTTTGAAGACTAGGGCAGTTCCCCCCAGAATCCCAGCCAATCCCTTGTCCTTCAACCGTCATCCCATCAAAGAAGAACAGATAGAACATAGAACATAGAACAGTACAGCACAGAACAGGCCCTTCGGCCCTCGATGTTGTGCCGAGCAATGATCACCCTACTCAAGCCCACGTATCCACCCTATACCAGTAACCCAACAACCCCCATTAACCTTATTTTTAGGACACTAAGGGCAATTTAGCCTGGCCAATCCACCTAACCCGCACATCTTAACAGATGAATTGAAGAACAGATTTGGGGGCCAGCAATGTGGCCCAGGGGTTAGCACTGCAGCCTCACAGAGGCAGGGAACCGGGTTCAACTCCGGCCCTAGGTGACTGTGCGGAGTCTGCACGTTCTCCCTCCGTGTCTGCGTGGGTTTCCTCCGGGTCCTCCGGTTTCCTCCCACAGTCCAAAGATGTGCGGGTTAGGTGCAACTATGGGGATAAAGCTGGGGAGTGGGCCTAGGCCGGGCGCTCTTTCAGAGGGCTGTTGCAAACTTGATGGGCCAAATTGCCTCCTTCCGCACTGCAGGAATTCCATGGTTCTATGACCTCGTCATTCGCTGCTGTTTCATTCACAAATGTTGGCAGAGATACCAGTCTGTGATGCCAACACAACCAATACAGAAACAGAAGCCATGGGTGAAGCAACGCATTGAGTTTTTAAAAAAAAATGAATTTTGCGGGACGTGGGCTTCGCTGGATCGGCATTTGTTACCTATTCCTAAATGCCCCTTGAGAAGGTAGCAGGGTAGCATGGTGGTTAGCATAAATGCTTCACAGCTCCAGGGTCCCAGGTTCGATTCCCGGCTGGGTCACTGTCTGTGTGGAGTCTGCACGTCCTCCCCCTGTGTGCGTGGGTTTCCTCCGGGTGCTCCGGTTTCCTCCCACAGTCCAAAGATGTGCGGGTTAGGTGGATTGGCCATGCTAAATTGCCCGTAGTGTCCTAATAAAAGTAAGGTTAAGGGGGTGTTGTTGGGTTACGGGTATAGGGTGGATATGTGGGTTTGAGTAGGGTGATCATGGCTCGGCACAACATTGAGGGCCGAAGGGCCTGTTCTGTGCTGTACTGTTCTATGTTCTAAGGTGGTGATGAACTGCTGCAGGTGTGTGGTGTAGGTACGCCCTCAGTGCTGTTAGAGAGGGAGTTCCAGGATTTTGACCCAGCGACAGTGAAGAAACGGCCGATATATTTCCCAGTCATGATGGCTTGGAGGGGAACTTTCATGTGATGGTGCCCTTGCCTTTCTATATGGTGGTTGGCGTGGGTTTGGAAGGTATTGTTTAAGACCATACGACTATAAGATACAGGAGCAGAATGAGGGCATTCAGCCCCTCGAGTCTGCTCCGAAGGAGCCTTGGTGAGTTCCTGCAGTGCATCTCGTAGATGGTACACACTGTTGCTGCAGTGGTGGAGGGAGTGAATGTTTGTGGAAGGGGTGCCAATCAAGCGGGGCTGCTTTGTCCTGGTTGGGTGTCGAGCTTCTTGGGTGTTGTTGGGGCTGCGCTTAGCAAGGCAGTAGGGGTTATTCCATCCCGCTCCTGATTTGTATCTTGTAAACCGGATTTGGGAAGTCAGGAGGTGAGTTAATAGCCACAGGATTCCTAGCCTCTGACCTGGTCTTGTAGCGACTGTGTTTATATGGCTCGTCCAGTTCAGTTTCTGATCAGTGGTAACTGCCAGGATATTGATTGTGGGGATTCAGTGATGGTAATGCCATTGAATGTCAAGGGGCGATGGTTAGAGATGCCTGGCACTTGTGTGGCGCAAATGTAACTTGTCAGCCCAAGCCTGGATATTGTCCAGGTCTTGCTGCATTTGCACGTGGACTGATTCAATATCTGAGGAGTCCGCAAATGGTGCTGAACATTGTGCAGCCATCCGCAAACATCCCCACTTCTGACCTGATGAATTAAGGTCATTGGTGAAGCAGCTGAGGGACTCCTGCAGTGATGTCTCGGGACTGACTTGACTGATTCCAACCACCACAACCATCTTCCTTTGTGCCGGGTATGACTCCAACCAGCGGAGAGTGTTCCCCCTGATTCCCATTGACTCCAGTTTAGCTGGGGCTCCTTGATGCCAAACACGGTCAGATGCTGCCTTGATGTCAAGGGCAGTCACTCTCACCTCATCTCTGGAGTCCAGCTCTTTTATCCATGTTTGAACCAAGGCTGTAATGAGGTCAGGAGCTGAGTGACCCTGGGAGAACCCAAACTGAGCGTCCGTGAGCAGGTTATTGCTGAGTAAGTGCCGCTTGATAGCATTGTGGATGACTCCTTCCATCACTTTGCTGATGATGGAGAGTAGGCTGATAGGGCAGTAATTGGCTGGGTTGGATTTGTCCTGCTTTGTGTTTACAGGACCCACCTGGGCAGTTTTCCACATTGCCGGGTAGATGCCAGTATTGTAGCTGTACTGGAACAGCTTGGCTAGGGGTGCGGCAAGTTCTGGAGCGCAAGTCTTCAGTACTATTGCTGGAATAGTGTCAGGGTCCATTTGCAGTATCCAGTGCCATCAGCTGTTCTTGATATCACGTGGGGAGAATCGAATTGGCTGAAGATTGACATCTGTGATGCTTGGGACCTCTGGAGGAGACCGAGATGGATCATCCACTCGGCACTTCTGGCTGAAGATTATTGCAATTGTTTCAGTCTTATCTTTTGCACATAAGTGCTGGGTTCCTCCATCATTGAGAATGGGGATATTGGTGGAGCCTCTTCCCCCAGTGAGGCATTGTCCTCCACCATTCATGACTGGTGTAGAAGGACAGCAGAGCTCAGATCTGGTTCATTGGTTGTGGAATCGCTTAGCTCTGTCTGTTACTTGCTGCTAATGCTGTCTGTCGCACAAGTAGTCCTGTATTGTAGCTTCACCAGACTGACACGTCATTTTTCGGTCTGCCTGATGTTGCTCCTGACATGCTCTCCTGCACTCTTCATTGAACCAGGGTTGATCCCCTGGCTTGGTGGTAATGGTAGAGTGGGGGATATGCCAGTCCATGAGGTTAAAGATCATGGCTGAGTACAACTCTGCTGCTGCTAGATGCCCAACCTTGAGTTACTAGATCTGTTCGAAGTCTATCCCATTTAGCAAGGTGGGAGTGCCAGTCCAGACGATCGAGGGTGTCCTCAATTTGATGACGGGTCTTCATCTCCACAAGGACTGTGTCGTGGTCACTCCTAACGATACTGTCATGGATGCTCCACCCCCTCCAAAGCGGTGTACCCGCAGAGTGTGCCGCGCACCGTATCGACGGCCTCAGGACATTGCCTGAGGCACACCCTCCGATGCTCCGCCCCCGACCAGCTGATTTCCCGACGGCGCCGGCCGCGCGTGCTATCATCCGTCGGGAACACGACCTGGCGGCTGAGGGCTCAGTCCAGCGTCGCCACAGTCGGGGGAGGGTCGATCCATGGGCTGGGGAGACTTTGGCAGGGGCTGGGGGGGGTGGTCCGAAGCCCGGAAGCCGTCCAAAGGTGGGGGGCACTATTTCGCAGGCCGGGTCCACGAACGGCCGCCCCCATATTGCACGGAGCGGACGCTGCAGGCCGCCGCCGTGCGCCTGCGCAGCCACGGACCCGGCAATTCTCCAGCCGTATCAGCAGCCGGAGCCGGGTGCTCTACGCTGCCGGCATGCTAGCCCCCAGCCAAACGGAGGAACAGTGGCCGTTTGACGCCGAATTTTCAGTCGTAAAATGCCACCGTTCCCACGCCGGCGTGGGGGACATAGCCTGAAAATCGGAGAATCCAGCCCACTATTTCAAAGAGGATGATGTGAATTCCCCCCGGCCTTCTGGGTCAGGGTTCAAACCCTCCGCCAACATCAAATCATCCTCTCATTGCTGTTTGTGGGACCTTACCGAGCAACAGTGCGCATCCAAAGTTGCAACAGCGGCCACGCTTTGCCAAGTTCTCAATCGGCTGGAGGACCTGAGGTCGTGAAAAAGTGCTTTAAAACTGCAAGTCCTTTGTTTCGAACAGCACTATCAGAATAGATTAATTGGGTCACAAGCCAGTGCCAACAGATTTTCCTGCAAAATAACAATGCCTGAAGGTCATCCAATAATTCACTGAATGCAGATTGTGGGATGTTCTGCGGGTGCGAGAGACGCTGGGGAAAGATTGTATCAATTATTTCATGCGAGGTATGCAATTCGCCCTCTCTTCAACATCGTGAGACTGCGTTTGGAAAGGTGGTTTTTAAAAAGTGAGACGCTCATTTTATACACGCACGTGTTCGAGGTAAGGGCAGCAGTGCACGGGGGAGATTGTTTCAGAGCTCTCCCTCTGCCCTCTCTCGCTCCCCTTCCCCCTGGACGCCACTGACTGTAGCACACTGCCCTGTCGCTGCCTCCCCGAGGCATCATCACATGCCAGGCCACTCATTCCCCCCCCACCCCCCCCACGGTCCACTGCGCCATCCAGCTCTCTTGCCCCTACTTGGTCTATGCCCCCCAGGTCCCCTCTCCGAGACGTAACCTGGGCCGACGGCCGCTAACACAGAAATGAAGGAAGTGCCGGCCTGCGGGTATATTGGGCGGGATTCTCCGACCCCGGTCCGGGACAGAGAATCGCCGGGGGGGGGGGGGGGGGGGGGGAGGGGAACGCGATTCACGCGGCGCCGCTCCGACGCCGGTCTAACGAATCTCTCGTCACTGGAGAATCAGCGCAGTCGGAGCGGCGGCAGGAAAGCCCCCCCCCCCACCGCCGGGCAATTCTCCGCGTGCGTTGGGCCAAGTGGCCGCCAAGATAGACCGAGTCCCAGCGGCGCCGTTCACGTGTGGCCCTCCCCAGCGGGTCCTCAGCGTTCATCCTGCGGGGGGGGGGGGGGTGGCCTGAGGGGGGGATCCGACCCTGGGGGGGCCTCCGCCGTTGCCTGGCCTGCGATCGGGGACTACCGATCGGTGGGCCGGCTTCTCCTGGTGGGGGCCTATTTTACTCCGTGCCGTGCCACTGCAGCTCTCCGCCATGTTGCGTCAGGGCCGGCGCAGAGAAGGCAACTAACGCGCATGCGCGGGTCCGTGCCGGTCGTATTGCGCAAGCACGAATTCGCCCCGGCCGCAGCGCGCATGCGCAGACCCGCGGCGCTCATTTGATGCCGGTATCGGCAGCTGGGGCTGCGTGAGTGGCTCCAGTGCCGTGCTGGCCGCCTGTGAGGCCCAGGATCGCAGATCCTGGGGACCTGTTGACGCCGTTGTAAAATGCGCATTGCTGTGGGTCTGGAGTCACGTGTACGCCAGACTAGGTAAGGATGTCAGAAGGTCAGTGCTGAGGGAGTGCCGCACTGTCAGAGGGTCAGTACTGAGGGAGTGCCGCACTGTCAGAGGGTCAGTACTGAGGGAGTGCTGCACTGTCAGAGGGTCAGTACTGAGGGAGTGCCGCACTGTCAGAGGGTCAGTACTGAGGGAGTGCCGCACTGTCAGAGGGTCAGTACTGAGGGAGTGCCGCACTGTCAGAGGGTCAGTACTGAGGGAGTGCTGCACTGTCAGATGGTCAGTACTGAGGGAGTGCCGCACTGTCAGAGGGTCAGTACTGAGGGAGTGCCGCACTGTCAGAGGGTCAGTACTGAGGGAGTACTGCACTGTCAGAGGGTCAGTACTGAGGGAGTGCCGCACTGTCAGAGGGTCAGTACTGAGGGAGTGCTGCACTGTCAGAGGGTCAGTACTGAGGGAGTACTGCACTGTCAGAGGGTCAGTACTGAGGGAGTGCCGCACTATCAGAGGGTCAGTACTGAGGGAGTGCTGCAGTGTCAGAGGGTCAGTACTGAGGGAGTGCTGCACTGTCAGAGGGTCAGTACTGAGGGAGTGCAGCACTGTCAGAGGGTCAGTACTGAGGGAGTGCCGCACTGTCAGAGGGTCAGTACTGAGGGAGTGCTGCACTGTCAGAGGGTCAGTACTGAGGGAGTGCCGCACTGTCAGAGGGTCAGTGCTGAGGGAGTGCTGCACTGTCAGAGGGTCAGTACTGAGGGAGTGCTGCACTGTCAGAGGGGAGGGTCAGTACTGAGGGAGTGCTGCACTGTCAGAGGGTCAGTACTGAGGGAGTGCCACACTGTCAAAGGGTCAGTACTGAGGGACAGCCGCACTGTCAGAGGGTCAGTACTGAGAGAGTGCTGCACTGTCAAAGGGTCAGTACTGAGGGACAGCCGCACTGTCAGAGGGTCAGTACTGAGGGAGTGCCGCACTGTCAGAGTGCTGCACTGTCAGAGGGTCAGTACTGAGGGAGTGCTGCACTGTCAGAGGTTCAGTACTGAGGGAGTGCCGCACTGTCAGAGTGCTGCACTGTCAGAGGGTCAGTACTGAGGGAGTGCTGCACTGTCAGAGGGTCAGTACTGAGGGAGTGCTGCACTGTCAGAGGGTCAGTACTGAGGGAGGGCTGCACTGTCAGAGGGTCAGTACTGAGGGAGGGCTGCACTGTCAGAGGGTCAGTACTGAGGGAGTGCTGCACTGTCAGAGGGTCAGTACTGAGGGAGTGCTGCACTGTCAGAGGGTTAGTACTGAGGGAGGGCTGCACTGTCAGAGGGTCAGTACTGAGGGAGGGCTGCACTGTCAGAGGGTCAGTACTGAGGGAGGGCTGCACTGTCAGAGGGTCAGTACTGAGGGAGGGCTGCACTGTCAGAGGGTCAGTACTGAGGGAGGGCTGCACTGTCAGAGGGCCAGTACTGAGGGAGTGCTGCACTGTCAGAGGGTCAGTACTGAGGGAGTGCCGCACTGTCAGAGGGTCAGTACTGAGGGAGTGCCGCACTGTCAGAGGGTCAGTACTGAGGGAGTGCTGCACTGTTGGAGATCCTTTCTGAGGGAGATTCAACTGAAGTCCATTATTCTCTCTCGGGTGGCGGGGGGTGGGGTGGGGGTGGGGGGGGGGGGCAGGGTTGTAATAAACCTTGCAGCACTGTTTCATAGCAGAATGGGGGACTGTTCCTTGGCATCCTGGAGCCAATTCTTCTTCAGTCAATATCACAAAATCAGAGTACTGTTCTTGGGAGTTTGCTATGTGCAAATTGGCAGACGCGGGTCCAGCTTTGTAACAGTGGCTTTAAGTCAAAGAGCAAAGCACTCTGCGACATCCTGCGGCTGTGAAAGGCGATGGAGAAATCAGAGGTCTTTCTCTATCCCTCTCTCCTTCTGTTTCTCGCTCCGATGGAGAAGCCGGTTGAATAATTCATTAAAAACCTGATTAAAAACGACTCTCTGTTTATTTGCGTTTCTTTATTTGGCGGAGAAGAATGGGTGCTGAGGAAGTTTATTATCTCACAGGGTTTAACGAGCACAGACTGGGCGAAAAATGACAAGGAGCTCCAGTTAATCTCAGCGCAGGCACTGAATGAAACCTGCAAAGACCCTCCAAACAGGCAGGAGAATTCACTGACAAAGCGGATCACTGGGGAACGACTGGGAAAGGTAGCGGCGGAGAAATAAAGAGCTAAGCCTTCACATGACTCACCTGAGCTGCTGTTAATGGGGGAAGACCTTTTGCCTGTGTACGAGAGAGAATATGTGTCGGCTCACGGTAATAGTTTGCCACCATTACGAATCGCAGAATTGTGACAGAATTAGGCACGTGCCTCGATTGGAGCTGCCTCCTTCGCACCCTCTTAACCTTTTGTCGAACTGTGGTCCGTGTTGCTTTGTGGGCAAATGTATTCATGAGGTAATGAAGGCCCGGTTGATCTATTCTGTCAGTGTTGTCCGAGAGAAGGAAACACTTGCATTTGCATAGCGCCTTTCGTACACTGGGGCATCCCAAATGCAATTTACATCCAATTAAGTAATTATTTGAATATACTTGCTGTACACAGCAGCCGATTTGCGCACAGCAAGCCCCCCAGAAACAATGCTGTGACAATGACCAGATAATCTTTATTTTTCAGTGATGTTTATTGTGTAATAGGTATTGGCCCGTGTCTCAGGGACATCTCTGTTCATGGGCGAAATTCTCCGACCCCCCCCACCGCAGGGTCGGAGAATCGGCCGGGGCCGGCGTACATCCCGCCGCAATTCTCCGCCACCTGGGTATTGGCGGGGGCGGGAATCACGTCCCGCCGATCGGCGTGCCCTCCGCACCGATCGGCGAGCCCCCTGCGGCGATTCTCCGGCCCGCGATGGGTCGAAGCCCCGCCGCTGACAGGCCAATCCCGCCGATGTGGTTTCAACCACCTCTGGTGCCGGCGGGATCGGCGACGCGAGCGGGCACCCGGGGTTCTGGGGGGGGGGGGGGGCGCGGGGCGATCGGACCCCGGGGGCTGCCCCCACGGTGGCCTGGCCCGCGATCGGGGCCCACCGATCGGCGGGCGGGCCAGTGCCATGCGGGCACTCTTTTTATTCCGCCGCCGCCACGGCCTCCACCATGGCAGAGGCGGAAGAGAACCCCCCTACCGCGCATATGCCGGTGGTAACGTCAGCGGCAGCTGACACACCGGCACATGCGCGAACCGGCGAAGGCCTTTCGGCCAGCCGGCGGGCGTCAAAGGCTGTTGGCTCCGGTTTTGGCGCCAGTCGGCATGGCGCCAACGACTCTGGCGCAGGCCTAGCCCCCAAAGGTGCGGAGAATTCCACACCTTTGGGGAGGCCCGACGCCGGAGTGGTTGGCGCCACTCCGCTACGCCGGGACCCGCCGGGTAGGGGAGAATCCCGGCCCATGTTTGAAAGAGTGGCTATGAGTTCTTTACATTTACCTGAAACAACAGAGGGAGCCTTTGTTTAACGTTTCATCTGAAAGGTAGCACCTCCAACACAGCAGCACCCCCTCAGTACTGACTGGGCCAATTTGGGGGTTTAGCGGCCCAGGGCCAAATGTTAAAGACATCAAGATGTTGAGCCTCCTGCAGCTGGAACCAGAGTGGGAGCAGCGTAGGAGAGCACACACTTGTATGCAGAGCCTGCTGGGAGGAGCTAGCAGGCTGGGATTACTGTGGTATCTGTAATACACGGGCAGGACCGTAATACGCGTAGTGTGTTACCAGTAGTGTTTTACCACAAGTGCCCAATTAATTTTTTCCAAGTAAGGGGCAATTTAGCGTGACCAATCCACCTACCCTGCACATCTTTGGGTTGTGGGGGCGAAACCCACGCAAACACGGGGAGAATGTGCAAACTCTACACGGACAGTGGCCCAGAGCTGAATTCGAACCTGGGATCTCGGTGCCGTGAGGCAGCAGTGCTAACCACTGCGCCACCCTGCTGTCCTTCGGCCAGTATTTATTGTCCATCCCTAGTTTCCCTCGAAAAAGTGGTGGTGAGCCGTCTTCTTGAATCTTTGCAGTTCCTGGGTATAGGTACACCCACTGTGCTGTCAGGGAGGGAGTTCCAGGATGTTGCCCCAGCGACAGTGAACGGACGGCCGATATATTTCCAAGTCAGGGTGGTGAGTGACTTGGAGGGGAACCTCCAGGAGGTGGGGTTCCCAGGTATCTGCTGCTCTTGTCCTTCTAGATGGTAGCGGGCATGGGTTTGGACTGTCCAAGGAGTTTTGGCGAGTTCCTGCGGAGCAACTGGTAGATGGTACACACGGCTGCCGTGTGTGTCGGTGGTGGAGGGAGTGAATATTGGTGCAAGGGGTACCAATCAAATGGACTGCTTATTTCTGGAGGGTGTTGAGCTTCTTGAGTGTTGTTGGAGCTGCACTCATCCAGGCCAGTGGAGAGTATTCCATCACACTCCTGACCTGTGCTTTGTAGATGGTGGACAAGCTTTGGGGAGTCAGATGAGTGACTCGCCGCAGGATTCCCAGCCTTACAGTCAATTAAGTGCTTTTGAAGTAAAACCACTGTTGTTACGGAGGTGAGAGAGAGAAGGATAAAACAGGAGGAACAAAAGGGGAGAAGGAATAAAGGAAAGAGAGAAGAAGGAAGGCGAGGGAGAAAGAGAGAAGAAAGTAGCGAGTCATTCTCAGGAGTTGACACCAGGTTTCACAATGAATGGATAGCATTTGACTGTCAGCACAGGAAGATTGTCCTTGCTCGCTGTGTGGCCAGTCGAAATAACGGGACTCGACAGTGAGACCAAAAAAATAATAATCGGAAGGGCCGGCAATTCTGCCTCGCGAGCTGAGCTGCTCGTGTCTCCGTAATCTATTACAACTGCAGGTTTTGAAGCGCACAGCCACATCCCCAGGCTGCGTGAGTAATGATGCTGTAATGAAAATGGTGTTTGAGCAGCATTTCAATGAGGCAGGGACTGGATGTTACTGCAGTGTTGCTGCATCCTCACACTACATCACTGCTTGTCATCAAGCTCAATTTCTCCCCAGATGGATGGTCAGTGAATCGGTTGTTCCAGACCCCTTGAACAGGAGGCGCGGAAATGAGTGCAAAGCACTTTATAAATCTGCAAGTGCCTTTAGCTAAACCAGACTGGCAAGGGCATGAAAATTATTTAACAAGCGTTTCAACAAGTTGCCCAGGGCTGGTTGTTTTCACTACACGATGTGTTCGACAAGCTCGGAGGAAAGGTGGAATGGCTGAGATTTATAATGCAACCACTTAATCGACACAGCGGAGACATCCTTAACCAATTGAAAGTCTTGCATCGCGTCACGTGACTGCAGGGGATTGCATGCCCACGGCTATGTTGCCCAATCAGCGCAGGACATCATGTCAAGTGACTAACATAGCAGCAACCTTGTCCAAAGCTAGCCAGTAAATCACAGCAAAAAAAAAACAAGAGAAATAAAACACAGGGCAGATATTTCAGTGTTTTTTTATGGATCGTTGAGCGTTTTCTTGTCCTTTGCACCCGGCATTGATCAAGCGAGATGAGAGTCACAGTCAAGCCCATGGCTGGTGTCCCTGATGTCGCCTGAAATTGGCAGGGAGGGTTTCATTCATGTCACAGCGTTCGCAACCCTCCCGACATTCCCAAATCACCTGACGCCCAATCAAGTAACCTCAAGTGCAGTGACTGTTGTGACGTAGGAAACACGGCAGATAATCGGTCGGCGCAGCCAGCTCCCTGCAACTCCCAATGGGATATCACCCAAACGGTGGGGGGGGGGTGGAGGGGCAAATATTGGAAGGGTCACCGAGGAACGATCTTCCTGAAAGGGCCGGCACCGGTATGATGGGCCGAAGAGCCTCTTTCTGTGCTGTACCAGGCCAATCTTCTAGTCTTTGACTCTGGGTGGTTGATACGGGGATAGGTCGTTGGGAAGCTCACGTGCGATGCGCAGGTGTCAAAGGTTAGTGAGCGACCCCCACCCCCACAACATGGCAATCCATCCCATCGCTTCTTGGTACAGCCCTGGGGGAAGCAAGACGCAAGATCTCCGTGACCATCGACTTGTACTGACAAGGACCCCCGTACCTCTCCCATCAATTTGAACCTGAGCCAGGAGATAGCCCATCTCTCTCTCTCTCTCTCCTTTGCTCTCGCAAAGATGGGTGGGAGAGCCATTGAGAGATTGATAAGATGATGCAATTAGTTTGAAGTTGGAAGTGCGGTTGCAAATTGGTCAACTTTGAAGAAGGTGATGAGAAGCCCGTTGTTCTTCTTGAACCGTAGGGGTCGGTGTTACCCAACTGAGTGGCTTGCTGGGCTACTTCAGTGAGCAGGATCATAGAATCATAGAATCTACAGTGCAGAAGGAGGCCATTTGGCCCATCGAGTCTGCACCCTACCTAAGCCCACATCCCGGTAACCCACCAACCGCACCGAACCTTTTTGGACACTAAGGGGCAATTTATCATGGCCAATCCACCTAACCTGCACATCTTTGGACTGTGGGAGGAAACCAGAGCACCCGGAGGAAATCCACGCAGACACGGGGAGAACGTGCAGACTCCACAGAGACAGTGAGCCAAGCCCGGAATCGAACCTGGGACCCAGGAGCTGTGAAGCAACCGTGCTAACCACTGTGCCACCTTCAGTTAAGAGTCAACCACACTAGCTTAGAGTCCAGACTGGAATAGGATGGGAGGTTTTCATCCTGAAAGGGAGATGGTGGTCAGCAATCCAGAGGCCCAACCACTGATCCGGGGACACAGGTTCAAATCCCGCCAAGGCAGCTGGCAAAATTTAAATTCATTTAATTGAAAATCTGGAATATAAAATGGTGGCCGTGACAAGTATCATTGACTGTGGTTAAAAGAACCCCACCTAGTTCACTAATGTCCGTATTAGGGAAAAGAATCTTTCGTCCTTCCCTGGTATGACCTACACGAGGCTCTAGACCCACAGCGATGAGGCTGGCTCTGAAATGTCCAAACAGGTCGCTCACCGCAAGGGCATTTAGTGATGGGCAACAAATGCTGGTCCAGCCGGGGACACCCACATCCCATAGGGAAGGACAATAGTCCAGTGGTTAGCACTATGGCCTCACAGCACCAGGGTCCCAGGTTTGATTCCCAGCTGGGTCACTGTCTGTGTGGAGTCTGCACGTTCTCCCCCGTGTCTGCGTGGGTTTCCTCCGGGCGCTCCGGTTTCCTCCCACAAGTCCCGAAAGACGTGATTGTTAGGTGAATTGGACATTCTGAATTCTCCCTCAGTGTACCCGAACAGACGCCGGAGTGTGGCGACTAGGGGCTTTACACAAGAACTTCATTGCAGTGTAAGCCAACTTGTGACAATCTCAACGAATCTAAATTTGTCTTTCAAGTCGATTGGCAGTCAGTATTTTCATTACACTCCAGATTGGGACTGACGATTTCCGCTGTAGATCGGGGAAGGAAGGGGGGGGGGGGGGGGGGGGGGGGGGGTGACTGGGAGAACTTAGAGGCCCGTTCAGATAGAACTGCAAAGGAGGAATTAGCCATTATCGTCTGTCACAGGCCCAATTGCAATATGAGCTGACAGGGAGTGTGTGTGGAAATCTGTTGGATAATTGAGAAGTTCAGATTTACATTCCGGCTTGTTGGAAAGTTGGAGCTGTTTCAACGAGATAGAGTGGAGCTAAATTCACCTGGGAATAAAAACGATTTATTTCCATTAGAAAGCATTTAAACTGGAAGAAAGTCTTGGATTACTGTGGCGGCGCTAAAGATCTGAGGATGTCCCAAAGGGTAAAGTGCTTCTGAGGGGCTGCCATTGTTGTGTTGTGGACAAAGATGGCAGCCAATTGCGCACAGCAAGCTGCCACAAACAGGAATGTGATCCTGACCAGGTCACCTGCCTTTTATTCGTCATGTTGGCTAAGTGATAAATTATGGTTGGAAAAATGGTTATCTATGGAATTCCTTGCCCAGTGAAGCAGTTGAATCTATGGAATTCCTTGCCCAGTGAAGCAGTTGAGGCTCCTTCATTACATGTTTTTAAGGTAAAGATAGATAGTTTTTTGAAGAATAAAGGGATTAAGGGTTATGGTGTTTGGGCCGGAAAGTGGAGCTGAGTCCACAAAAGATCAGCCATGATCTAATTGAATGGCGGAGCAGGCTCGAGGGGCCAGATGGCCGACTCCTGCTCCTAGTTCTTATGTTCTTGACGCTGGGTAAGACCAGATGTGAACGGCGGGTCTCGGGCCTTTTTGGCGGCCACTCAGCCCACCCCGGGTGGAGAATTGCCGGGGGGGGGGGGTGTGAGCCGCGTAGAGCGGCCCCCCACCGGCCTCGTGCCGACCGCACCGGCGCCAATGGCTCATTCAACGGTCACCGGAGAATCGGCGGACGGACGTTGGGGCGTCATCGCGCCCGGCCCGGCGATTCTCCCAACTGGCATGGGCTGAAAGAATCCCATCTATGGAATTTTAGGACGTCGGGGATTCCTTCCCCACCATCCAAGGAGTTAATAAAAATAATAATCTTTATTGTCACAAGTAGGGTGACATGAAAATGAAATGAAAATCACTTATTGTCACGAGTAGGCTTCAATGAAGTTACTGTGAAAATCCCCTCGTCGCCACACTGTTCGGGTACACGGAGGGAGAATTCAGAATGTCCAATTCACCTAACAAGCACGGCTTTCGGGACATGTGGGTGGAAACCGGAGCACCCGGAGGAAACCCACGCACACACGGGAAGAGCGTGCAGACTCCACACAGACACTGACCCAGGCCGGGAATCGAACCTGGGACCCTGGAGCTGTGAAGCAACCGTGCTAACCACTGTGCTACCGTGCTGATACTGCCACCCTGCGACCATTTAATGCTCCAACCAGCGTTGATTGGCTTGAGGTGGGACCTCCGCCCCTCACTCAGGAGGAAGCCCTGCCTCGGAGAGCTGCCAGCCAAACAGATTGGCCGCCCGCCCTCGAGCCCCCGCGGTGGACTGGACTGGGCCTGCAAGCCGTCCCGTAGAGTCTTGGTTTTGGGAGCCTAATTTCAGGCCGGTTTGGAGGGAGTCTCAGGGCGTTGGGGAGGTGAGGACCAATGGGGTGGGCAGAGTGGGGTTGGGCTATTGGTGGAGAGGTAAGCGGTGGGGGGGGTTGGGGGGGGGGGATGGAGAATCTGCGGGAACCCGTAATTGGCCAACTGGGGCCTCAACTCAGCAAGGGCAGACAGGCCCAGCCTTGGCCTCGCCCATCCCAGCGTAAAAGTGTGGACGGAAGCCCAGTGGGAACGCCATCCGAGAAATTAAAAGCCCCCCTCACCCACTGCCGGCGAAACCACTCGAAGGCAACATAAAATCCTGCTCGTGCTGTTTCAGCTTTCCACCTCGCACTGAATTAGGACAAATGCAAGAATGCCAAATTTCAAAGGGAGAAACCATTTTACTGCATGAGACAAGAGTGCTGATTGGTTGGTGAGCCGAATCTGGTAGAATCTAGACCAGAAGCTCACAGAGAATATCGGCGAGCCAGCATCTGCTTTTAATTAGAAAATTGAAAGGATTTGGAGTGAGTCGAGATATTTAGCGAGGGTGTGCAAAAGTCTGGTCGAGAGCATCCTAACATTCATTATGTTGGTCCGGGTCTGGTAAACTGGGAGTGAAATGCAAAAGTAAATCTGGTCAAGAGGTCTTTTGTTCCCAGTGCCGTAAGCTTACTAAATAACATAATGCAAACTAAACCCGCTATTTTTACTTCTTTTGTTTATTCAACTGCAGTAAGTGCTTTAATATTGCATTGTGTTATGTTAGCAAGCCACGGATGTATGTTCTTCACTGTTTTTATACTGGAGGTTAAGCCAAAGATAAATTTCCACTTTGCATGGACAATAAAGCTTGATTATTATTACTATTATTATCATCGATAATAATCTTTATTAGTGTCACAAGTAGGCATATATTAACACAGCAATGAAGTTACTGTGAAAAGCCCCTAGTCGCCACATTCCAGCGCCTGTTCGGGTTCACAGAGAGAGAATTCAGAATGTCCTATTCACCTAACAGCACGTCTTTCAGGACTTGTGGGAGGAAACCGGAGCACCCGGAGGAAACCCACGCAGACACGGGGAGAACATGCAGACTCCGCACAGACAGTGACCCAAGCTGGGAATCGAACACGGGACCCTGGTGCTGTGATCATTTTGCCTGCACAGGACAGGTCCCTGTGTATGAATATGTGAAGTTTGTAACAAGCACAGATAGAATTAGAATTTACAGTGCAGAAGGAGGCCATTCGGCCCATCGAGTCTGCACCGGCTCTTAAAAGAGCACCCTACCCAAGCACACACCTCCACCCTATCCCCATAACCCAGTAACCCCACCCAACACTAAGGGCAATTTTAGACACTGAGGGCAATTTATCATGGCCAATCCACCTAACCTGCACATCTTTGGACTGTGGGAGGAAACCGGAGCACCTGGAGGAAACCCACGCACACACGGGGAGAACGTGCAGACTCCGCACAGACAGTGACCCAAGCTGAGAATCGAACCTAGGACCTGGAGCTGTGAAGCAATTGTGTTAACCACCGTGCTACCGTGCAGCACAAGTGACCTCGATTGATAAACTTGAATTGGTTATTTTTATTTATTTATTCATTCATTCACGAGATTTGGGTGTTACTGGCTAGATCATCCTTAATTGGCTTTGAGGAGGTGGTGGTGAGCCATCATTTGGACCGCTACAGTCCATGTGGTGTAGGTACACCCACTGTGCTGTTAGGGAGGCAGTTCCAGGATTTTGACCCAGCGACAGTGAAGGAACGGCCGATATATTTTCAAGTCAAGGTGGTGAGTGACTTGGAGGGGAACCTCCAGGTGGTGGTGTCCCCATGTGTCTGCTGCGCTTGTCTTTCTAGAAGGTCGTGGTCATGAGTTTGGAAGGTTCTGCTGAAGAAGCCTTGATGAGTTACTGCAGTGCATCTTGTAGATGGTACTGCTTCTGTGTGTTTGCGGTGCAGGGAGTGAATGTTTGTGGGTGGGGTATCAATCAAGCGGGGCTAGTTTCTCCTGGATGGTGTCGAGCTTCTTGAGTGATGTTGGAGCTGCGCTCATCCAGGCAAGTGGGGAGTATTCCATCACAACCCTGACTTGTGCCTCGTAGATGGTGGACAGGCTTTGGGGAGTCAAGAGGTGAGCTACTCGCCACAGAATTCCCAGCCTCTGACCTGCTCTTGTTGCCCCAGTATTTATATGGCTAGTCCAGTTATGTTTCTGATCAATGGTAACCCCCACAGGATGTTCAATTGTGAATTCACCATCACCAGTTGCGAGATCTCCTGCGGTCCAAACGATGGTTCACTACCACCTCCACAAGGCCAAGTAAGGATGACCTAGCCAGCGACACTCAAATCTCATGAATGATAGTGGGGGTTTCAGCAATGATAATGCCATTGAATGTCAGGCGCAGATGGAGAGATTCTCTCTTGTGGGAGATGATCACTATCTGTCATTTGTGTGACATGAATGTAACTTGCCATTTATCACCCAAGCCTGTTGTCCAGGTCTTGCAGCATTTGGATATGGATTGCTTCATTACCTGAGGAGTCGTGAATGGTGCTGAACATTGTGCAGTCATCAGCGAACATCCCCACTTCTGACCTTATGATGGAAGGAAGGTCATTGATGAAGCAGCTGAAGATGGTTGGGCCTGGGACACTATCCTGAGGAACTCCTGCAGTTCAGTCTCAAGTCAGGGGCGGGATTCTCCCCGACCCGGCGTGACGGAGGGTCCCGGCGTAGGGGAGTGGCACCAACCACTCAGGGGTCGGGCCTCCCCAAAGGTGGGGAATTCAAAGGTGGGCCAGCCCCGCGCCGGAGCGGTTGGCACCAGAAGACTGGCGCAAAAAACCGGCGCCCCCGGCAGCGGGGCTGGCCGAAAGGCTTTCGCCGGTCGGCGCATGCGCGGGCAGTGACGTCAGCGGCCAGCGCGATGTGGAGTTCTCTTCCGCTTCCGCCATGGCGAAGGCCGTGGCGACCGCGGAGGAGAAATAGTGCACCCAGGGCTCTGAACTGGCAGGCTAGTGTCTGAGGCACATGCAGCTAATTGTGTAACGAAGCAACTGCGAATTCACCATAACCAGTTGCGAGATCTCCTGTGCTCCCAGGTCAATGGCCGATTGAAAATGGCCGCTTGGGAGTCCCGGCGAAGAATGGCACAAAGACACTTATTGGGCTTGTTGCCACGTGCAGCCTCCCCCACTGAAGCTCACCGGCCGTCTTTGCTATCAGCGTCATGGGGGGGGGGGGGGGGGGGGGGGAGCAGTGGCCTGCATTGGCCCTCTGACTCCCTGTATCTGGTGGTGGGGGGGGGGGGGAGCAGTGGCCTGCATTGGCCCTCTGACTCCCTGTATCTGGTGGGGGGTGGGGGGAGGGGGGGGAGCAGTGGCCTGCATTGGCCCTCTGACTCCCTGTATCTGGTGGGGGGGGGGGGGGGGGGGAGCAGTGGCCTGCATTGGCCCTCTGACTCCCTGTATCTGGTGGGGGGAGCAGTGGCCTGCATTGGCCCTCTGACTCCCTGTATCTGGTGGGGGGGGGGGGGAGCAGTGGCCTGCATTGGCCCTCTGACTCCCTGTATCTGGTGGGGGGGGGGGGAGCAGTGGCCTGCATTGGCCCTCTGACTCCCTGTATCTGGTGGGGGGGGGGGGGGGGGGGGAGCAGTGGCCTGCATTGGCCCTCTGACTCCCTGTATCTGGTGGGAGGGGGGGGGGGTCACCCGTCAAAGATGGGCTGTCTGCAGCCAAGAGCTTAACCCCTTTCTGAGCACATTCTCCCACCCACCCCCCTCACGTTTCCCCGCTTCCTACTCCAGCCCCCCCCCCCCCCCCCCCCAACAATGGTCCCGGGAGCTAACCCCTTTAAGCAGGAGCATGTTGGCTCAGAGGTGGAACTGTGTGAGATGTTTAATCATTTTCTGTATCCACAGGGAGGCCTTTGTGTTTAAATTTAGAAGGCAGTAATGAAACAGCCTGTGCGCTGTCACGGTGAACCGTGAGCCAAGGCATTTACAATGCCCAGCTCAGCAAAGCCGCACACACAATGTTGTGAGAACAGGCCAGGTCCATGAAATACCGAGAGAGAGAGAGAGAGACATCCTGGCTGGGGCCACTGTGGCCCGGAGACGCTTGCAACCCCCTACCCCAAGCCCTCAACCCCCCCTCTCCCCCCCTCCCCCCTCCCCCCACGCACCCCTCCCACCCTCTTGCCCACTCTCTACATCTCTCCCTCTCCCTTCTCAATTCTCTTCTTCAAGCAAAGAGTTAAAGACATATTGAAGTGGCAAGTTGGGGAGGGGGGTTGGGGGGGGGGGGGGGGAACGTTACCATGTCAACAGCACGGAGCTCAAACCGATTGGCTGGCTTAATGTCCGCAATGTCCCAATGAGTATCATTCACGTTGTTGAGGAGATGATTCAATCTGCAGCTCTGTGATGTGATGCGGAGCGGAGGTAACGTTTCAGCAAGCGCTGTGTTTTTTTTAAATCTTCAATCTCTGTCGAGGCTCTTGACGATCCAAGATTTAAATGGTTGGCGGGGGGCGGGGGACCCGATCAGGTTTAAAAGACTGAAAAAAATATCATTCGCTTTTCTGAAGCGCTTTTCACCCCTTCAGGCCGTCCCAAAACATTTCACAGCCGACCGAACGCCGGTCAGGGGAGGCGGTGGGCAATTTTTCCACAGCAAGATCCCAGACAGCAATGCGGCAACGACCCAGATAATTAGATTTTTTTTTTCAGCGTCGATAATGGAGGGGTAAACATTGGCCGAGACTGCAGGTGGGTTTTACCTCTGGATGGTGGCCAGAGAGAGAGAGAGAGAGCAGTCCCTTGGTCTACAATAATAATAATAATCTTTTTAGTGTCACAGGTAGGCTTACATTAACACTGCAATAAAGCTCCTGTGAAAAGCCCACATTCCGGCACCTGTTCAGGTACACACAGAACATACATACATAGAACATACAGTGCAGAAGGAGGCCATTCGGCCCATCAAGTCTGCACCGACCCACTTAAGCCCCCACTTCCACCCTATCCCCCTCGCACAGAGGGGGAGTTCTCAGCTGGTGCGGGAATTGAACCCACGCTGTTGGTTCTGCATCACAAGCCAGCCGTCTAGCCCACTGAGCTAAACCAGCCCCCTAACGCCTCACCTGAAAGCAACGTCTTGGAGAGCAGCGATGAGATTCTGATCGGAATCCAGTGCTGGCCGGGGCAATCAGAGTCTGACTGGCTGCCGCCGTCGAGGATGGAGGTTCCCTTCAGCCCATATTTGCGAGGAGCAATGGTCTTCCCAACAGGTAAGCGGGTCTCAGCCACAATGTCGCTTGAGTAGCTCCAACAATTACGCCGCCCAGCGAAGGCTCAAAGGAAACCAGGTTGATGACGTCCGGCCCGGTAGAGTGAGAGGGTATCGGGACGAAAATGGTCAGTGTAGAACATAGAACAGTACAGCACAGAACAGGCCCTTCGGCCCTCAATGTTGTGCCGAGCCATGATCACCCTACTCAAACCCACGTATCCACCCTGTACCCGTAACCCAACAACCCCCCCCCCCCCTTAACCTTACTTTTATTAGGCTACTACGGGCAATTTAGCCTGGCCAATCCACCTAACCCGCACATCTTTGGACTGTGGGAGGAAACCGGAGCACCCGGAGGAAACCCACGCACACAGGGGGAGGACGTGCAGACTCCACACAGACAGTGACCCAGCCGGGAATCGAACCTGGGACCCTGGAGCTGTGAAGCATTTATGCTAACCACCATGCTACCCTGCTGCCAGGGATGTGTATCAGTGATGGATGGATTGGTCACGTCCATCTGGCATTAATCAGATGGTGGGATGTAAAGCCAGCTCGGTTTTTATTCTCAGAGATTCCCCACTACAACATGAAGCTCAAGCCTGTTTGGCCACAGAAGGTTGTGGAGATCTCATTCCTCTGGTTAACGCCATTTGTGTGAATAATTCGGGCTGGGCACTTTCTTAGAGTTGTGCAGCCGACCCTACTGCTCTGCTGCGATCGGGGTGAAAATGTGTGCAGGCAGAGTAGGGGCAGCTCCGAGCAATTTTCCAGTTCACGCCCAATTGCCACAGCTTAGCTTGCTGCCAGTGGCTCACTAAGGAGACATTCCGACGATCCGAGATCAGCATCGTCCGGCCACACTTGGGAATAATCAGGAGTCTCCTGAACTCCGTGGGTCCTCCCCCCAGAACAGGCTAACAGGCCAGGGGCTTTAAACATCCCCCGCTTGGCCCCTCTGTCAGCACCCACCCCTCACCCTTCCCTGACTGCCCCCCCCCCCCCCCCAGCTCTCTCTGTGGCTGCAAGGAGCCTTGACCAGCTGAAGGACCAACAGGGGGGAGCTAAGATGAAGTCTAGGTAGCCCAGGAGCATCTTGTTGAATGCTATCCCATACCAGACAAGAGAGAGAGAGCAGGCTGTAACAAGTCGACTGAAAGACCCATTGAGGTACCAGAGGTGGTCTTAACACCCCAGTGCCAGAGAGAGGGGGGGGGGGAGCAATGTGAATATTTGCTCGCCTGAGCATTAGCTGGTGTTTCCTGCTGGCGTGAATGAGTGGTGGTGGTGGGGAAAGGGGAGGGTATGTAAAACATGAATGACCGAGTGACATGCAGTCACCAAGTCTTCATAGAATCCCTGCAGTGCAGAAGGAGGCCATTTGACCCATCGAGTCTGCACCAACCCTCCAAAAGGGGGGTCCACTCCCCCACCCACCCAGTCCTATCCCCATAACCCTGTAACCTGACCTCCACATGCTTGGGCACTAAGGGGCAATTTAGCACGGCCAATCCACCGAACCTGCACATCTTCGTTCTGTGGTGGGAAACCGGAGCGTCCGGAGGAAACCCGCACGGACACGGGGAGAACGTGCAAACTCCACACAGACAGTCACCCAAGGTCGGAATCGAGCCCAGGTCCCTAGCGCTGTGAGGCATCAGTGCTAATCACTGTGCCCCCATGCTACCAAACAACTTAGGAAGAGTGATCACTTGGTGACAGGAAGCAGCCAAGATTTTTTTCACTGTCCCTTCACAGAATGTGGGCACCGTCCTCCAGACCACTATTTATTGCCCATCCCTAATTGTCCTTGAGAAGGTGATGGTGAATCATCTTCTTGAACTGCTGCAGTCCCTGTGGTATAAGTGTGTTGTTCCTCGTGTCTTAATAAAGCTCGTAGTCTCAAATGTGGAGAAGATGCTTTATTGTGAATTCGTTCTCTCTTCAGAGCTTTACCTACGGCTACCTCAAGTGCTACTAGCTGGCGTGTCTGTGTCCTGCTACAAGTTCTGCCTTCTGTGAAGTGTGTCCTCACTTCCTGTCCCGGTCTATTTATATGGCTCTCCCGTGCTCCCTCTAGTGTTTGCTCAGTTGTATTGCATCTAGTTAACTTGTGATCACCACAATAAGTACAGCCATTGTGTTGTTAGGAAGGAAAAATATCCAGCGAAGAATGGCAAAAGACTGTAGTACGCACAAAGGGACTTGCTGCCACGTGCATCCTCCCCCACTGAAGCTCACCAGCCATCTTTGTTATGAGCATCATGGGGGAGGGGCAGCTGTTGACAATGGACCCAACCAACTCCCAAGATCAGTGAGTGGCTGACAAGGTTAGTCTCTCTCTCTCTCTCTCTCTCTCCCTCTCTGTCTCTCTCCTCACTTCCTCCCCCCCCCCCCCCACCCCCCACCTCCCCGCTCCCCCACTACCACACTCCCACAAACAAACACACCAGCATTTGATCTTTCAGGCTCCCTGAATGGCCACGTCTGCTTTCGGTCGAATACCAGCAATGCGGCTGAGGTCCTTAAGGGGCACCGACGAGGAGGACATTCACGAGCCTTCCCATCCCAGATTTAATCGAGAGGGGAGGTGGGAAGGTGACAGGGTCCTCATCCGGCTCATTCCACCCAACTAAATGCCCCTTCACCGTCAAACCCACCCCGGGAAGGGCATTAAATTCCATTGTTTGTCTGTCGAGGTGCCTCCTAATGACAGTCCACCAAGGTCTGGCTTTACCTTCCCCCAGCCACTTGACTCCCCAACTAGCGGGAATTCCTACCTTGCAAGCCCTTGAGACTTCGGTCAAACACCCCTTACCCTTCGAAAACAGCCCTTCACCCTTGATGGAAGAATTTCATTTTCATCTGGACTATCTGGACAACCTACTCCACAGGTACAGAGATAGATGATGGGAAAGCTGCACTGCCTCACAGGAAAAGTCTAACCATGACTTGGGAACCAGCCCATGATCAGTAAGTGCTTTGTATTACAGAAATCTTCTGGGGGACGTTTTGTTGATATTACTGCTACTTATTTTTAAAGAACTGGCAAGGTAGTCTCTCTCTCTCTATCTCTATATATATATATAGATATATAAATACTGCTTGTATAGCTGAAATGTTTCAATATATATTCCAGAAAACAGCAACAGAGTAAAAATAACTGAAAGCTGCTATGCTAAGCAAATACTAGAACTAAACAAAGGATAAATTACATTAATAATATTGTCTGGTTGCTTGAAGTGAAACTGGAGGAGAGAATGGTTCATTTTACGTCATTTCAAAATGAATTTCCAATTTATTTGACATTACCCTCTTTACCCACAGAAGGACGTTATTACTGGCTAATTATCCTGCAGCCTCATTAGCATCTACGACCTGAAATGTGTCTCTCTCTATTTCCCTCTCTCTCTCTCTTGCAAACAGACAAATTGCAATCATTCCAGCACAATAATGTCCAGGGCGTTGCGTTCCATTCTGGGCACTTCACCTGGTATCAGACGGGCAACACCTAGAATGATACAGGGTCCAAAAGAGTTCAATTAGGAGAATGGCTGGCATGGGCTAGTCTTGTATTCCTTGACTATAGAAGATGCACGGGTGATCTAATGGAGGTTTTGAAGATGATTAAAGGATTTGAAAGGGTAGATCGAGAGATATCACTTCTTCCGATGGAGGAGTCTAGAACAACAGGTCAGAAATCAGAGGGAGGCCTCTGATCGAAGGTGATGCCAGGAATCATTCGTTCACTCAAAGGACAATGAAAATTTGGAAATTTCGCTCCCCTAAAACACACATCAAGGCTCACAGTGGTTAGCACTGTTGCTTCACAGCGCCAGGGTCCTGGGTTCGATCCCCGGCTTGGGTCACTGTCAGTGCAGAGTCTACACGTTCTCCCTGTGTCTGCGTGGGTTTCCTCCGGGAGCTCCGGGTTCCTCCCACAAGTCCCGAAAGACGTGCTTGTTAGGTGAATTGGACATTCTGAATTCTCCCTCTGTGTACCTGAACAGGCGCCGGAATGTGGCAACTGGGGGATTTTCACAATAACGTCATTGCAGTGTTAATGTAAGCCTACCTGTGACACTAATAAAGATTATTATTATAAAAATGTCATTAAGATTGAAAGATTTTTGTTGGGAAAATGTTTTAAGGACCAAGAAGATACAGATCCACAATAATCTAATCCAACTGTACACAAGAAACAGGACAATTTCAACCTGGCTGATTACCACCCAATCAGCCTACTCTCGATCATCAGTAAAGTGATGGAAGAAGCCATCAGCAATGCTCTGAAGCGCCACATGCTCAGCAACAGCCTACTCACCGACACTCAGTTTGGGTTCCACCAGGGTCACTCATCTCCTGACCTCATTACAGCCTTGGCTCAAATACGGACAAAAAAGTTCAACTTCAGAGGTGAGGTGAGAGTGACTGCCCTTGACATCAAGGCAGTATTTGGCCGACTATGGCATCAAGGAGCCCTAGCTAAATTGGAGTCCATGAGAATCAGGGGTAAAGCTCTCTGCTGATTGGACTCAAACCTGGCACAAAGGAAGATGGTTGTGGTTGTTGGATGTCAGTCACCTCAGCTCCAGGCTATCAGTGCAGGAGTTCCTCAGGGGAGTGTCCATAGCTTCTTCAGCTGCTGCATCAATGACCTTCCATCATAAGGTCAGAAGTGCCGACATTCGCTATGTTCAGCGCCATTTGCAGCTCGTCAGATAATTAAGCCGTCCATGTCCAAATGGAACAAAACCTGGACAATATCCAGACTTGGGCTGACAAATGGCAAGCAAATTCGTGCCACACAAGTACCAGGCAATGACCATCTCCACCAAGAAGGAATCTAACCATCACCCCTTCACATTCAATGGCATTAACATCACAGGATCCCTCACCATCAACATTCTGAGGGTTACCACTGACCAGAAACTGAACTTGACTAACGATATAAGAACATAAGAACTAGGAGCAGGAGTAGGCCATCTGGCCCCTCGAGCCTGCTCCGCCATTCAATGAGATCATGGCTGATCTTTTGTGGACTCAGCTCCACTTTCCGGCCCGAACACCATAACCCTTAATCCCTTTATTCTTCAAAAAACTATCTATCTTCACCTTAAAAACATGTAATGAAGGAGCCTCAACTGCTTCACTGGGCAAGGAATTCCATAGATTCACAACCCTTTGGGTGAAGAAGTTCCTCCTAAACTCAGTCCTAAATCTACTTCCCCTAAATACTGTGGTTACAAGAGCAGGTCAGAAGCTAGGAATCCTGCAGCACGTAACTCACCCTCTGACTCCCCAAAATCTGTCCACTATCCCAAAAGCACAATTCCAGAGTGTGATGGAATACTCTCCATATGCCTGGAGCTCCAACAACACTCAAGAAATTTGACATCATCCAGGACAAAGCAGCCCTGCTTGATTGTTCCCCCTTCCACCAACATTCAAACCATCCACCACCAATGAACAGTGGCAGACATGTGTACCATCCACACGATGCACTGCAGGAACTCACTAAGGTTCCTCAAACAGCACCTTCCCAAACAACAACCTCTACCATCTCGGAGGACGAGGGCAGCGGACACATGGGGAACACCACCCCTTGGAAGTTCACCTCCAAGTCACTCACCACCCCGACTTGGAAATATAATCGGCGCTCCTTCACTGTCACTGGGTCAAAATCCTGGATCTCCTTCCTAACAGCACTGTGGGTGGACCTACACCACATAAGCTTCAGAGATTCAAAAAGACAGCTGACCACCATCTTCCCAAGGGGCAATTAAGAATGGGCAATAAATGCTGGCCCAGCCAGTGACACTCGCATCCCTTGAATGAAGGCCTCAGATGTTGAATGGCTTCCTCCTCTATTTTCCTCAGGTGACTGGAGTCTTTCCTTGTCTTAGCCCAATAGTCCCACCTCCTTCCACCATGAAAATTGCCCCCTGTATTGAGGCTGCCTCCTGGGTTGGCAGGGATTGTCATTCTTGGCCTGTCTATTGGCGTTTCCCATAATTTGGTTCATCTTTTCCAATCAACAGTTGTGTGGTGTTTGATCAGAATTGACGTGCCTGGCTCACATCAAGACACCTCCCCACCCACTCCCCCACTACCCTGTCTACCCCCCCCCCCCCCCAATCTTTGGTTATTAATAAACCTAGAGAAAGGGAAACAAAGATTGAGGTGGAAATGACCCCCTGTAGATGGGAAGATAAGGTAAGTCAAAATGTGTGATTAGATGACACGAAATGTGGATTTCTAAGGCCCACAGGATGTAGAGGACTGAGTAATTCCACAGTTTTCACTGTCTGTGAAAGAATGAATATCCGGCAGCTAGATAAGAGTTTCGATTTCAATGATCACTGATTCTTGGTTCTATGTTATTGATATACCTTCAATTCACCGAGAGGCAGAGAAAGCGAGTGAACATTAGGCTGTATTAATCATAAACTTGCCTAGCCGGAGTCGGTTGTACAGATGAGTGCCGCCCAAAGGAGGCTGGACTATATATGGCCCCGGTGAGGGCGGAGCCAGAGGCGGAGCCCACCAGGGTTACAGTACAGTACCTGGAAGCAGCTCGTATCACCACTTCCAGGTCATAGGTCATAGGTTACAGTATCATACATGCATTAGGTGAATACATTCACCGCAGTTATATTTTTAATTCAGTGCAGTACCGAGGGAGTGCTGCACTGCCGGTGGTGCTCTCCTTCAGGAAGCTAATCTGAAGGTCAGTCTGCGTCCCCAGTTGGATGTGGAAGATCCCGTGGCGCCGTTTTGAGGAAGAAAAGCGGGCTGGTGTCCCGGACAATATTTCCCCCTCGATCAACGTCACAGAGGCAGATGGGCAGAGCAGCAGCACAGTGGTTAGCACAGTTGCTACACAGCTCCAGGGTCCCAGGTTCGATTCCGGCTTGGGTCACTGTCTGTGCGGGGTCTGCACCTTCTCCCAGTGTCTGCGTGGGTTTCCTCCGGGTGCTCCGGTTTCCTCCCACAAGTCCCGAAAGACGTGCTTGTTAGGTGAATTGGACATTCTGAATTCTCCCTCAATGTACCTGAACAGGCGCCAGAGTGTGGCGACTATGGGCTTTTCACAGTAACTTCATTGCAGTGTTAATGTGAGCTAAATCGCTGGCTTTTAGAGCAGACCAAGCAGGCCAGCAGCACGGTTCGATTCCCGTACCAGCCTCCCCGGACAGGCGCCGGAATGTGGCGACTAGGGGCTTTTCACAGAAACTTCATTGAAGCCTACTCGTGACAATAAGCGATTTTCATTTTTGGCATTTCACTTGTGACAATAAAGATTATTATTATTCTATCTGGCCATTATCCCGTGGCCGCTTGTGGAATCTTGCTGTGCACATTTCCTGCATTACAACAGTCACTGCGCTTCAACGAGTGCTTGGCACAGTGGGTAGCACCTCTTCCGCTGGACGAGAGGACTTGGTTTCGAGTCAAAGGAAGGAGCGTTCAACGTGGTTCAACGGGCTGATAATCAGCTCACAAATCCCTCTTACCTCCCTGACCGCCCCCCAACTATGCTCCAAAGGGTAAAATAACAGCATATGGATGAGAAGATACGGAAGCAACAATGAGCACTTCATCAGATATAAAGCACTTTGGGGCAGCTGGAATCATGAACGCCGTTGGGTAATCTTTATTCGTTGCTAGTGCTTCTGATCATCAAAATATGTAACCATTCCACTGTGTCATTGGCACATTCTCTCAAATTCCTTCTCAAATAAGGTCGGCATGGACCTGTTTTGGCCGGAGGGCCTGTCTCCGTTTCATAGGTTCTATGAGCAGGCAGCAGCATCTTTAGGTGTCCATGTCCCAGTCCGTCCTGTCCACATAAAGTAGATAGAAAGGATGTTCCTGTCGCCTTCAAGGTTGAGTTATCTGAGTCCACGCTGAGTGGAAGGTTTACCTTGCGAACTGTCGCATTATCACATGACCGGTTCGTGTTGGTCAAGTGCGTTAGAACCGGGGAATGAAACCCATTTTGCCCCGGGGCTCAGCATACATTCCGTCACCCAGAATTCAACCTGCGACCTTCTTGGTCTTGTGACTCAGCGACTAAAACATGCGACGAGCTCGGTGTCCTACCACGCTCTGAATGACAGGCTGCTCTCTCCTGGCCTCACTTAGCAGCACTCTGGAGCCCTCTTTAAATTAAACCTGAAGAGCGCATCCGAACCCGTTCAGCCTGACTAAAGAGTCCTTAGCTACGTCACGCCGTGTTGGAGTTTGACCCGATGAAAGTCTCACTGATGGAAATCGCCTTCTCCCCCCCCCCCCCCCCCCACCCCCACCCGCAAAAAAAAAAAATCAGCAACACTATCAAGTCATTGAAATCACTTTGCTTCTCTGCAGCTCAATGAGAACTTAACCTGGCCCTGATCCAGCTTTTCATTTCTGCCTGAAAAAAATAAACGTCAAGAGCTCAGATTCGGCAACGTTGAGTCCTGGCCACCGTCCATGATCGCAGTAACTGATATTCAGCTCCCAGTGGTGAAGCTCTGCTCTTGGTGATATCGCAGAATTACAGAATCACCGAATAATACAGCACAGACAAGGCCCTTCGGCCCATCGAGTCTGCGCCAACGCATGAAAAACACCGGATTTATCCACCTAATCCCATTTGCCAGCCTTGAATGTTTTGATGTGCCAAGTACTTTTAAAAAAAATTTAGAGTACCCAATTAATTTGTTTCCAATTAAGGGGCAATTTAGCGTGGCCAATCCGCCTACCCTGCACATCTTTGGGCTGTGGAGGCGGAACCCACGCAAACAGGGGGAGAATGTGCGAATTCCACACGGACAGTGACCCAGAGCCGGGATTGAACCCGGGACCTCGGCGCCATGAGGCAGCAGTGCTAACCCACTGTGCCACCATGCTGCCCCCCCCCCCTCCCCCAGTACCTTTTAAAGGATGTGAGGCAACCCGCCTCTAGCACCCTCCTAGGCAGTGTGTTCCAGGCCGTCACCACCCTCTGGGGAGAAAAGCTTTTCCTCAACCCCCCCCCACTAAACCTCCTCCCCCCTTGAACTTGTGTCTCCTCTAACTGACCTTTCGAGAAAGGGGAAAAGCTGCTCGCTATCCACCCTGTCCATGCCCCTCATAATCTTGTCCACCTCGATCAGGTCACCCCCTCAGTCTCTGCTCCAGCGAAAACAACCCAAGCCTATCCAACCTCTCTTCATGACTTAAATGCTCCAATCCCAGGCAACATCCTTATAGGAAGGATGTGATTGCTCCAGAGGGGGTGTAGAGGAGATTCACCAGGATAGAAAAAAAATTCTTCTATTCTATCCTGGTGAATCTCCTCTACACCCCCTCTGGAGCAATCACATCCTTCCTATAATGTGGTGACCAGAATCGCACACAGTGCTCCAGGTGTAGCCTCACCAAAGCCCTTTACAACTCCAGCATGACCTCCCTGCTTTTGTTGCTCCTGTCTTGCTATCCTTCCACACATAGAAGAGGAGGTATTGATGTTAACCTTCCCCCCCCCCCCCCCCACTCCTAACTAAAGACATGACAACTGCAGATGTCTAGCCTTATTGCAAGGGGGATGGATTATAAAACCCTTATTACACCTGTGGAGGGCTTTGAGGAGGTGGTGCACCTTTTCCAATTCTAGCCCCTCCATTTAAGGTGGAAAATACATTGAAAGTAGTTCAGAGAAGATTGACCAGGCCGATACCCACGACGGTGGGATTGTCTTATGAGGGAAAGGTGGATGGCGTAGTAGTATTGTCACTGGACCATTGTCGTAAAAACCCATCTGGTTCACTAATATCCATTAAGGAGGGAAATCTGCCGGCCTTACCCGGTCTGGCCTACATGTGACTCCAGACACATAGCAATGTGGTTGACTATTAACTGCCCCCCCCCCCCCCTCTCAAATGGCCTCGCAAGTTCTCTGAGTTCAAGAGGAAATTAGGGATGGGTTTGTTGGCCTTGCGAATTTTTAAAAATGTTTGCGCAGGTTGGACCTATATTCATTGGAGTTTAGAAGAATGAGGGGTGTTTCTTATTGAACATCCCAGATTGCCCAGGTAGATGCTAAAGATGTTTCCCCCTTGTGGGTGAACTAAGAACCTCCCATTTAAGACGAATTTAAGATCAAGTTGAGGTGTGGATCTTTGAGATTCACGATCCCAGAGAGTATTGGAAACTGGGCCGGTGAATATATTGTTATGGGAGAGGTGTTTTCAGACCCCAAAATGTATCATGGAGTTCAACCAACCCCCACCTTTAATGGATTGTTGCTTTTGAAGCACACGGCTTGTTCCCCAGGTGTAGTATTACAATTATGGACACGTGGTTTTTAAAACAAAACAATGTTTATTCCATGAACTCAAATTAACCTTTTAAATAAACATTGGATCTCTTAACACCCCTCACTTCAAAGATGACCCCCAAAATAATACAACACTACCCAATCCTGCAAACTGTTCCTTTACACATCCAAAAGACTTAACAAATCGTTCAAACAGAAGCGCATTAGATTTATATTCAATACTGAGACCTTTTTACAATTCCGATTTCACCAAAGGATTAAGAGATAGTCCTTCATGGCAGAGATTACCAGCAATCGCAGTCCTGGTAACAGTTGGAATTCTATTGTGTCAGAGAATCTCAGAACCTTTAAAGTGCAGAAGGTTTTTTTTTCATATAAATTTAGAGTACCCAATTTTTTTTCCAATTAAGGGGCAATTTAGCGTGGCCAATCCACCTACCCTGCGCATCTCTGGTTCGTGGGGGTGGAACCCACGCAGGCACGGGGAGAATGTGCAAACTCCACACTGACAGTGACCCAGGGCTGGGATTCGAACCTGGGACCTCAGCGCCGTAGTTCCAGTGTTAACCACTGCGTCACATGCAGCCCTGAAGGAGGCTGTTATAACCTGCCTGAATACTATTGGTTGGGCCGTATTCGGTCCTGAGTATGAGCTCCTCCAATGAGGGGGTGGGGGGGGGGGGGCGGAGAAATCATTCACAGTTTCACCTCCATAAATAGAGCTGGCCAGTGTGGTACCAGCTGGAGGAGAGAGCAGTGAGAGGAGAGACTACTGCTGCTGTTGTATATATGTAACTGTAAATAAAGTTATTTCTTTTGACTCTACAAACTCCTGCTGGATTCTTCGTGGCTCTCACAATACTGGCGACGACGATGGGATTCCTCTGATGTTCTCTCCCCGGATGGGGTCATTATCACGTTCAGCAGTGTTTCGCAGTTAGCTGTCTACCCTTAACAAAGCCTGTCTGGTCCTCTGCGGCCATCTCTGGTTCCCAGTTCTCGCGAGGGCCGTATTCAAGCACGTTGTCTATTCCGCCCATTCCCAGCAGCCCCCCTCCTTTCTCCCTGGCCTCTCCCCTCCCTCCCCTCCTCCCTCTACTTGCTCCCTGGTGTCTTGTTGGCCCCTGTGTGGCCCCGCCAACCCCTCTCGCTCTATTGGCTGTCCAAAATTTCTTTTGATCTGACAGCATACGCCATATACCACCCTGCGTCCAATGGTTTGGCCATTCAGACCATTAAACCCACCAAGAAGAGACAATCTGACACACCGCTGCATCAACGGCTTGCGAATGTTTTTGTTGTTGTCCAATTCAAACCTCCCACGACACCATCATTGAGTTACCGATGGGCCATCACCTCAGAACCCTTTCGGTGGGGGGGGGGGGGGGGGGGGGGGGGGGGGGGGGGTGGCGTCCCCACTTTCAGAGCAGATGGGTCCCACTGGTGTTGCCGGCACACCTGCGAATGTTCCTGAGCAGTGGGAGCTGTGAATTCCAGAGTTGACCCAGTCAGCCGGACCATTGGGAGTCGGGTCGGCAAGTTCCTCCACCCAGGTGACAGGGCTTCCTGAGCTACCACCAGCCAATGCCGACGTGACTACCCTGAAGGGTGTTAAGCCTGCGGGAGGGCGACGGTGGTCCGGGAGGTCCCCGGGCAGACTGACTCTTTGGTGAACTCCCTCTTCCTTGACGTCTTTCGCCATGAAAAAAGAAACTGCACATAGTTATTGTGTAAACTGTAATAAGGGACTTAAGGGGAGGGCGGGATGTGGTAGCACGGCTCCTTTCAGGGGTGGGCCAGGCAGCCCACATGACCAGCTCGTGGCCAATCGCACGGAAGAATGTGAATCCTGGCCAATGGTAAGTTAGAGCGGGGCCCTGAGAGCAGACGCCCGATCAGTGTGGGCCCCAGAGCTGAACAGAGAGGATGGTGTTCTGTACCTGTCCGTACGCCAGCCTTTGCCCTTCATTAATGAACCCCTTTGTTACGACTGGAGGCCGCCAGAGTGTTTCTCAAGCCACCGCGGAACCAACGTGGTTCTGAACTACACTCTGTGATTTAAACATTTATTTTTCATGGGCGGCACGGTAGCACAGTGGTCATCACAGCTCCAGGGTTCCAGGTTCGATTCCCGGCTTGGGTCACTGTCTGTGCGGAGTCTGCACGTTCTCCCCGTGTCTGCGTGGGTTTCCTCCGGGCGCTCCGGTTTCCTCCCACAAGTCCCGAAAGACGTGCTTGTTAGGTGAATTGGACATTCTGAATTCTCCCTCTGTGTACCCGAACAGGTGCCGGAGTGCGGTGACTAGGGGGCTTTCACAGTAACTTCATTGCGGTGTTAATGTCAGCCTACTTGTGACACTAATAAAGATTAATATTAAACAGAACTATGAGCTTTCCGTTGTTCATGACGAATGATTAGAATCTATTTGGCCACTGATGACGGATATTAATTGTTAAGCCATGACTCCCCTTTGCTGATGGGATCGCAGCTGTAATACAACTGTGTCCCTTCACTATAGCCTTCACTCTGCATTCCTGCCTTCCGCTACGTAGCTTTGAAACTTTGAAGTGAAGCTATTGAGTTGTGCCTATCCCTTTAAAAGTGCAAAGGGTTGAATCCTGGCTCGCTGTTGCTCCCCGGGCAATGGGGTGTGCGGCCTGTGTAATTGCCCTGGACCCTGTCTACTGCAGTGGCACCAACAAGGAGCCCCAGACCCCAGCTTAGTGTTCCTCCCGCAGTTCATCATCACCCTTCCCAGATAGAACTGATCTTAGGTTCGATTTTTGGAAGGCGCCATTTTACCACTGTGTCGAGATGGTAGTCCTACACCTCCAAGACAGGGACGGAGTTTGGCGCTCCCTCCGTCGCTGTCCGTGTGTGTTCGATTTCCCTGGAACCTCATGATGTGGAGATTCCACCCTGTTATCCTCCAGCCTCCCCCAATAATACGGATGAGGTGCTGGCCATTCCCACCCTCCCCTCTGAGCCTATCACCCACGAGGCGTCCATGCTACACGTGGACCTGTACCCATTCCCCATTCCATCTGGAGGCTGTGTGCACCATCTCTCACAGGGTTTCCCCACTCCCACTCCATGTGAGTTTCACATATCTTCCCCCTCCCCACGCCCATGTGTTTCCTATATATAGGCTGCTGATGCCTTCTGTGAGCATCACCCTGCCCTGTACAGCCCAGCACCGAGTCCACCACACCCAGGGGCATTGACTGTAGGACAGCCCTGCAGACCAAGCTGTGCATTTTTCCTTTAAAGCCCTTTGCCCCTCCCGGCCGCTGGGATACACAGTGTCCCTGCTTCTCTCCTACCTCTGCCTTCACACTGACGTCCACATAGACCCTGGACTGCCCATCACCTGTCACTCCCGGCCCTTTCAATCCAGAATCCCTGCCCTGTGTCTCCTGTCTGACAATTTCTGAAGCTTTGACATAATTGCTGTTTCCAAAGAAGACTATGGACAGTATCAACATTCGCAAAGACCTGTTTCGCCCCTGTCAACCCTCCCTCATGTGCCACATGAACAGGCCCTCACCCCATAACCTGGAGTCATCGTGCATCCCCTTCCAGTAAACGACATAGCGGATAGCGATGAGGACTGTTGGAGGATACAGCAGGATTTAGATCGTTTGGAGACTTGGGCGGAGAGATGGCAGATGGAGTTTAATCCGGACAAATGTGAGGTAATGCATTTTGGAAGGTCTAATGCAGGTAGGGAATATACAGTGAATGGTAGAACCCTCAAGGGTATTGACAGTCAGAGGCATCTAGGTGTACAGGTCCACAGGTCACTGAAAGGGGCAACACAGGTGGAGATGGTAGTCAAGAAGGCATATGGCATGCTTGCCTTCATTGGCCGGGGCATTGAGTGTAAGAATTGGCAAGTCATGTTGCAGCTATATAGAACCTTAGTTAGGCCACACTTGGGGTATCGTGTTCAATTCTGGTCGCCACACTACCAGAAGGATGTGGTGGATTTAGAGAGAATGCAGAAGTGATTTACCAGGATGTTGCCTGGTATGGAGGGCATTAGCTATGAGGAGCGGTTGAATAAACTCGGTTTGTTCTCACTGGAACGACGGAGGTTGAGGGGCGACCTGATAGAGGTCTACAAAATTATGAGGGGCATAGACAGAGTGGATCGTCAGAGGCTTTTCCCAGGGTCGAGGGGCCAATTACTAGGGGGCATAGGTTTAAGGTGTGAGGGGCAAGGTTTAGAGTAGATGTACGAGGCACGTTTTTTACACAGAGGGTAATGGGTGCCTGGAACTCGCTGCCGGAGGAGGTGGTGGAAGCAGGGACGATAGTGACATTTAAGGGGCATCTTGACAAATACATGAATAGGATGGGAATAGAGGCATACGGACCCAGGAAGTGTAGAAGATTGTAGTTTAGTCGGGCAGCATGGTCTGCACAGACTTGGAGGGCCGAAGGGCCTGTTCCTGTGCTGTACTTTTCTTTGTTCTTTATTCTTTGACATGATATCCCTTTGACCGCCTTGCGTTTGAGCTGTTTGTGCAGCTTTGTCAGGGTCCAGCTTCCCTCGCCCTCCTCCAACCCCACTCCCCCAACCCTACCCACTCCCATCTTCCCTCTGTCTTCCATTGTTCAGCTCTTCATCCACCTCCTCACTTCCTCTGCCTGCTATCATGAGCCCTCACCCTCAACCCCCCCCCCCCCCCCCCAACTCCTTGCACAACCCACCTTCCACGTTGCACACCCGTGTCTTCGTCGGTGCTGTCCATCAAGACCGGCTCGGCTTGAGTATGGAACCGGGCGTCCCCAGCAGAGTGGTGAACGGCATATCAGGAGCAGCGGAGCTTCACGGCAGCTGCACTCACCTCGACATCTCTCGCGATCGTCTTGTCCAGGCCTGACGTGACACCGGTGGGCAGCTGTTTTATGGACATGCACGAGGTGCAAATAAACGCAAACAGCATTCACGCCACCAGCCAGCAGGAAGACCGAGCCGCCATTAACCAGCCATCGGGCGAATTGCAACGCGTTTCTATTCTGGCAGAACCAGACACTTCTATTCTGCCCAAGTGTCAAGACCAGTGAAACATTCTTAAAATTCATTTATGGGATGTGGCCATCGCTGGCAAACCAACACTTATTTCCCATCCCTAGTTGCCCTCAGGAAGGTGGTGGTGAGCCGCCTTCTTCAACCGCTGCAGTCCCTGTGGTGTAGGTACACCCACAGTGCTGTTAGGGAGGGAGTTCCAGGATTTTGACCCAGCGGCAGTGAAGGAACGGCCGATATATTTCCAAGTCAGGATGGTGAGTGACTTGGAGGGCAACCTGCCGGTGGTGGGGTTCCCAGGTATCTGCTGCCCTTGTCTTTCTAGATGGTAGAGGCCATGTGTTTGGAAGGTGGTGTTGAAGAAGCCTTTGTGAGTTGGTGCAGTGCATCTTTTTAAAAAAAATAAATCTAGAGCATACAATTCTTTTTTTCCAATTAAGGGAAATTTAGCGTAGCCAATCCACCTACCCTTCACATATTTGGGTTGTGGGGGTGAGATCCACGCCGACACGGGGTGAATGTGGAAACTCCACACTGACAGTGACCCGGGGCCGGGATCGAACCCGGGTCCTCGGTGCCGTGAGACAGCAGTGCTAACCACTGCGCCACCGTGCCGCCTCTCCTCTCTCCTGCAGTGCATCTTGTAGATGGTACACACGGCTGCCAGTGTTCATCTGTGGTGGAGGGAACAAATATTTGTGGAAAGGATACCAATCAAGTGGGATGTTTTACCCGATGGTGTCGCACATCTTGAATGTTGTTGGAGCCGCACTCTAGATGGGCGAGAGGCTTTGGGGGGGTCATGAGGTGAGTTATTCATCATAGTATTCCTAGCCTTTGACCTACCCTGGGAGCCACAGGATTGAGATGACTAGTTCAGTTTAATTTCTGATCAATGGTAACCCCCAGGATGTTGATTGTGGGGGATTCAGCGATGGTAATACCATTGAATGTCAAGCTATGATGGTTAGATCCTCTCTTGTTGGAGGTAGTCATTACCTGGCAATTGTTACCTCCCACTTGTCATCCCAAACCTTGATATTGTCCCTTCCATTACTTTATTGATGATGGAGAGTAGACTGATAGGGCGGTAATTGGCTGGGTTGGATTTGTCCTGTTTCTTGGGCACAGGACCCACCTGGGCAATTTTCCACATTGCCAGAAGATGCTTATATTTAAATCCTTATACTTAAACAAAAACTCTTAATGATGAGGTGTTGTGCATAAGAACAGATTATGAATCATTGCATCGCGTGCGCTAAGCGGGCACCTGATTGAGACTTATAAAATAGAGGCTGGCTGGTAAATTATTCCGGTTTGACAGATTAGAGAGGACCAGGAGTTTAAATTATGACAGAGGGGGAGCAGACAGGGTGTTAGACAGTGTATCTTTTGCCAGAGAGTGGTGAAAAATTTGGCGATGAGTCCCTGTTGCGTTTGCAAAGCTGAAGGAGTGATGCCAGAGAGATTGGCACGACCGCCCGGGATGTCCCTGTGCTGAAGGTGCGCGCGGTTCGAGGATACGTTGCTTTGCTGAAATTGGAACTCATTCCCACTTCTGTTACCAATCAGGATTTGAGTCAGGAAGCTGGGTGTCCGAATGGGATCTCGCTGACTGTGCTGGAGCAGCAAAACTCCCTCTACCCTATCATTGAGCATGGCATCAGTGGAACTTCTACCCATGGGTCACAGAGGGTCTGGGAGCCTCATTCCAGATATCCCAGTGAGTTGGGACTGGATCACCAGTCCTAAACTCTGGGTTGATCTCCAGGGGAACCTCCCATCCAATCTGACCTTCCCCTTCTTCATATGGTTATGGAAGCCCATTCATCCTCCCACTGACTGAGGCGGGGCACAAAGAAGGTAATGGCCATGTCAAGGCCTGTCGCTCTGTTAATCAGCCTGCAAATCTTCACACTACCCTATTCTTCAAGGGAAGAGGGTGAAGATATAATAGCGTTACCAACGCCCAATCTCCAAGTGACATTGATCAAGGGCGGCGCGGTGGCACAGTGGTTAGCACTGCGCCAGGGACCTGGGTTCAGTTCCGGCCTTGGGTCATTGTCGGTGTGGAGTCTGCAAGTTCTCCCCGTGTGTGCGTAGGTTTCCTCTGGGTGCTCCGGTTTCCTCCCACAGTCCCGAAACATGGACACCACATTCGCACATATGAATGTGGGAAAGGGTTGCGTTTGCGTTCTCCTGCTGTGACCTGATAATGATGTAAACTCCAGGCTAAATAACTCCACTCACACAACTCATTTCATTAAGCAACATTTAAGGGGCGACACGTGGCGCAGTAATTAGCACAGGCGAATATGGTGCTGAGGATCCGGGGTGGCATGTGAGAACTGGCACTGTGCGGAAGTGAAAAAGAAACCATTGCAAGTGAAACTCCACCTCCATTAAGACTGGAAGATAGGATGAGGAGTCATTAACAAATGTAACAGATGGGCAGCATGGAAGAGGATGGAGATGGCGTCCTGTGTGGGTACGAGCCTGGAGGCGCTGGTGACGGCGCCGCTGCCGTTCCTTCCAACGAGGTATACCACGAGCCCGGTGGTGGTGGCTACCCTCAAATTTGGGGGCAGTTGAGGCGGCACAGGGGGTAGGTGGGGGCCTCGATGGGATCCCCGATATGGGGGAAACCACCGGTTTGTTCCGGGGAGAATTGATGGCGGGTTCCTGAGTTGGCACAGGGCAGGTATCAGGAGGTTGGGGGACCCGTTTATAGACGGGATATTTGCGAGCCTGGGTGAGCTGGAGAGGAAGTTCGGACTCCCCCCGGGGAACGCCTTTCGGTAGATGCAGGTGAGGGCGTTTGTCAGGCGCCAGGGTTCCCTCTGCTGCTGCCGCGTGGGGTCCAGGACAGGGTGCTCTCGGGGGTGTGGGTTGGGGAGGGGAGGATCTCGGCGGCGTACCAAGTGATGCAGGAGATGGTCGAGGCCTCGGTTGAGGAGTTGAAGGGTAAATGGGAAGAGGAGCTGGGTGAGGAGATTGAGGAGGGGACATGGGCGGACACCCTGGGGAGGGTGAACTCCTCCTCTTCTTGTGCGAGGCATGGCCTCATACAGATCCAGGTGCTGCTCAGGGCTCACATGACCGGGACAAGGATGAGCCGGTTCTTTGGGAGTGAGGACAGGTGTATTAGGTGCTCTGGGAGTCCAGCGAACCATGCCCATATGTTCTGGGCATGTCCAGCATTGGGGGAATTTGGGAAGGGCGTGGCAGGGACGGTATCGAAGGTGGTAGGATCCAGGGTCAATCCGGGCTGGGGGCTCGCAGTATTTGGGGTTGCGGAGGAGCCGGGAGTGCAGGAGGCGAAAGAGGCCGGTGTTCTGGCCTTTGCGTCCCTGGTAGCCCGGCGGAGGATTCTTCTTCAGTGGAAGGATGCGAGGCCCCCAAGCGTGGAGGCCTGGGTCAATGACATGGCGGGGTTTCTCAAGCTAGAGAAGGTGAAATTTGCCCTAAGGGGATCAGTGCAGGAGTTTTTCAGGAGGTGGCAGCCATTCCTGGACTTCCTGGCAGAACGATAGAAACAGGCCAGCAGCAGCAGCAACCCGGGGGAGGGGGGAGATGTTTTGTTGTTTTGCACTAAAGGGACGGGCATAGTTGTTCTGTGCCAATGTCGGGCATTAATTCATTTCCTCTTCTAGTATACGCGGGTGGGGGGGGTCTGTCCTGTCTATTGAAGGGACGGGCAGATGTTTTGGGGGAATGATGGGTGTTAGTTTATCTCTTCTGCTGTGTATGCGCGGGGAGGTGGGGGGGGAGGGGGGAGGGGGGACTGTTCTTTCTGTTCTTTGTTTAAAAAAAAATTCTGTCTTTCTGTTGTTGATATTATGCAAAAATTTGAATAAAAATTATTTTTTTAAAAACGAATGTAACAGATGCAAGTGCGTCCAAAGTATTAATAAAGACTTCACAAGGTATGTTTTTTTTTCCCCATTTATTCAGAGAATAGTGTGATTAAGAAATGTTTTACAGTTCTGTACATTTCTCTAACTCTACTCAATTTATAGGCATTCGTACTGGATTTTTTTTTGTTCTGCAGATGTTTGAACAATCAAAAGCATGCACAGATTTTAAGAGCTGTAAGTAACAGTCCATACTCAAAAGATTCATACCTGTGTTTTTATTTTGTCTTGTTTTTCTTTTGGCAAGTTTTTGATTCATCAGATTTTTCTAGATGTCTGACAATCTCTCAACAAATTAATACAAAAAGAAATTGCAGATCATCTTGTAAATTTCCCTGATCACCTCGAAATAGACCTGTGTTCTTTTCTCCCACCCCCGCTGTACAGAGACAGGATGTACCATTCGCAGCTTTGTTGGGGATGTGGGACAACCACCCATCAGGCAGCCTTTTTTCAATATATAACTTGGTGATTTCTCTACAGTCAGTGTCAGCAGGGGCACAAGGAGGCAGATACAGCACGGGGTTAGATACAGAGTAAAGCTCCCTCTACACTGTCCCCATCAAACACTCCCAGGACAGATACAGCACGGGGTTAGATACAGAGTAATGCTCCCTCTACACTGCCCCCATCAAGCACTCCCAGGACAGGTGCAGCACAGGGTTAGATACAGAGTAAAGCTCCCTCTAGACTGTCCCCATCAAACACTCCCAGGACAGGTGCAGCACAGGGTTAGATACAGAGTAAAGCTCCCTCTAGACTGTCCCCATCAAACACTCCCAGGACAGGTACAGCACAGGGTTAGATACAGAGTAAAGCTCCCCCTACACTGTCCCCATCAAACACTCCCAGGACAGGTGCAGCACAGGGTTAGATACAGAGTGAAGCTCCCTCTACACTGTCCCCATCAAACACTCCCAGGACAGGTACAGCACGGGGTTAGATACAGAGTAAAGCTCCCTCTACACTGTCCCCATCAAACACTCCCAGGACAGGTACAGCACGGGGTTAGATACAGAGTAAAGCTCCCGCTAGACTGTCCCCATCAAACACTCCCAGGACAGGTGCAGCACAGGGTTAGATACAGAGTAAAGCTCCCTCTACACTGTCCCCATCAAACACTCCCAGGACAGGTACAGCATAGGGTTAGATACAGAGTAAAGCTCCCTCTACACTGTCCCCATCAAACACTCCCAGGACAGGTGCAGCACAGGGTTAGATACAGAGTAAAGCTCCCCCTACACTGTCCCCATCAAACACTCCAGGACAGGTATAGCACGGTGTTAGATACAGAGTAAAGCTCCCTCTACACTGTCCCCATCAAACACTCCCAGGACAGGTGCAGCACGGGGTTAGATACAGAGTAAAGCTCCCTCTACACTGTCCCCATCAAACACTCCCAGGACAGGTATAGCACGGTGTTAGATACAGAGTAAAGCTCCCTCTACACTGTCCCCATCAAACACTCCCAGGACAGGTGCAGCACGGGGTTAGATACAGAGTAAAGCTCCCTCTACACTGTCCCCATCAAACACTCCCAGGACAGGTACAGCACGGGGTTAGATATAGAGTAAAACTCCCTCTACACTGTCCCCATTAATACTCCCAGGGCAGTTGCAGCATGGGCTTAGATACAGAGTAAAGCTCCTTCTACACTGTCCACATCAAACAGTTCTAGGACAGGTACAGCACGGTGTTAGATTCAGAGTATAGCTCCCTCTGCACTGTCCCCATCAAACTCTCCAAGGACAGGTACAGCACAGGGTTAGATACAGAGTAAAACTCCCTCTACTCCGTCCCCATCAAACACTCCCAGGACAGGTACAGCACGGGGTTAGATACAGAGTAAAGCTCCCTCTACACTGTCCCTATCAAACACTCCCAGGACAGGTACAGCACGGGGTTAGATACAGAGTAAAACTCCCTCTACTCCGTCCCCATCAAACACTCCCAGGACAGGTACAGCACGGGGTTAGATACAGAGTAAAGCTCCCTCTACACTGTCCCCATCAAACACTCCCAGGACAGGTACAGCACGGGGGTAGTTACAGAGTAAAGCTCCCTCTACACTGTCCCCATCAAACACTCCCAGGACAGGTACAGCACGGGGGTAGATACAGAGTAAAGCTCCGTCCATTTCTGCAAGGTGGTTCCTCAGATGAGATAAGAGTTGAATCCAGGATTTCTTTTCGTGCTGTCTGATCACCTGCCTTAATTACTCCTCCCTACAACAGACAGAAATTCATCTCCCAATTGTCATATCATAATCCTCACTGACTCCCAGCCCATTTCTTAGTGAACTGAGAGCTGATGAACCCCCGGGTGTTTATACCCACTGGACAGGAATAACTAAGAACATTCTTAAACCAAGGGCAGATTGTTGTACTCCGAGCTCAGTCCCAGAGGGACTGCACTTCCCTCCTTGACCCACCCCACACCTCCCACTGCTTGAAGCCCTCATAGTCCCGGATATGTATATTGAGAGGACGTGGGGAAAGGCAGAAGATTTGAAACATTCATCCAGGACACAACAAAGCTGGAACCAGTCCGAGGATTCTAAAGATGTTCTCCAACAGATTCCTGTAAAGTTTACCCCAACATGTACCTAAAAAACACCAACATTCCTTTAATCTCTGCAGAGATATGTTGACCGCCCTGCAATGCTTCTCCTGTTAAAATTCTCTGGCATTTTTTTTATTTTCCTGTATGATAAAATGTCACCCAAAAATATTGCACAAATACTTTGTACATTTTTTCCTGTAAATGTTCTTGTTTTTATTGCGCATAACCTTTCCGTTAAAAATGTTTGCATAAATATCAACACAGATATCACGTAAATATCAGTCAAGGTGAAATTTGAAATCACAGACACAAAACAACAAGGGCTCTGGGCTCCAGTGAACCTTGGCATCCAAATACTTGGGGGCTGGCTCAGTCCACAGGTCCAGATGGAGGGCAGTGTCTGGCGGTGAGGTGCAGCTCGCACCGCTGACGGGCAAGAAGCCACTGGTGGGGCCCCTCGGGATCAACGAGAGTGGGGAGGAGATGGGGAAGGGGAGAGCGGAGGAGGCGAGGGGTATGCAGAGGGGAGAAGAAAATGTGGAGGGGGGGGGAAAAGGGGGTGCGGAGTGGGGTCAAGGCTATGGGGAGTGCAGGGGGTTTGGCCAGGAGTGCAGAGGGGTGGGAAGAGGAGCACAGGAGGGGATTGGGAAGTGGGAAAGGGAGGGAGAGATGTCCTCAAATCAACCGGGCAGGAAGATGTGGGTCGGAATACCCTGTCCCGCGGGTTTCCCGGCGCGCGTAGGGTGGCCTCAATGGGAAACGCCATTGCCAGGGGATGGGAAGACAGGAACTGCGCTCCACCAGGGAACACGCGGCTGGGGAACGCAGATTCGCACCCGTGTTGCTCTTTTTAGTTTTACCAACCCCCCCAGGAATGACTTATGGAGCAAATCTGCCTCTGAGATCCCGAATGGCTAACTGAGACCATCCCCCCGCACACTCACCGCAAACCTCCCCCACACCCTCCCCTAGCTCCCCCCCACACCCTCCCCTAGCAACCCCCACCCTCCCCTAGCTCCCCCCACACCCTCCCCTAGCTCCCCCCACACCCACCCCTAGCTCCCCCCACACCCACCCCGAGAGCCCCCCACCCTCCCCCACACCCTCCCCTAGCTCCCCCATACACTCCCCTAGCTCCCCCCACCCTCCCCTAGCTCCCCCCCACACCCTCCCCTAGCTCCCCCCTACACCCACCCCGAGCTACCCCACACCCTCCCCTAGCATCCCCCACCCTCCCCAGCTCCCCCCTACACCCACCCCAAGCTACCCCCCACCCTCCCCTAGCTCCCCCCCACACCCTCCCCTAGCAACCCCCACCCTCCCCTAGCTCCCCCCCACACCCTCCCCTAGCAACCCCCACCCTCCCCTAGCTCCCCCCCACACCCTCCCCAGCTCCCCTCACACCCTCCCCAGCTCCCCTCACACCTCCCCTAGCTCCCCCCACACCCACCCCGAGAGCCCCCCACCCTCCCCCATACCCGCCCCTAGCTCCCCCTACCCTCCCCTAGCTCCCCCATACACCCCTAGCTCCCCCCACCCTCCCCCCACCCCCACCCCTAGCTCCCCCCCACAACCTCCCCCATACCCTCCACTAGCACCCCCCACACCCTCTCCTAGCTCCCCCCACACCAACACCTAGCTCCCCCCCCACCCACCCTTAGCTCCCCCCACAACCTCCCCACCACCCTCCCCTAGCTCCCCCACCCACCCCTAGCTCCCCCCCCCACCCCTTTACTCTCCCCGAGCTCCCCCCACCCTCCCCTAGCTCCCCACACACCCTCCCCCAGCTCTCCCCCAGACCCTCCCCTAGCTCTCCCCCACACCCCCCCGAACCCCCCCCCCCACATCCTCCCCTAGCTCCCCCCAGACCCTCCCCCATCTCCCCCCACCCACCCCTAGCTCCCCCCCCCACCCCTTTACTCTCCCCGAGCTCCCCCCACCCTCCCCTAGCTCCCCACACACCCTCCCCCAGCTCTCCCCCAGACCCTCGCCTAGCTCTCCCCCACACCCACCCGAACCCCCCCCCACATCCTCCCCTAGCTCCCCCCAGACCCTCCCCCATCTCCCCCCACACCCACCCCGTGACCCCCACCCACATCCTCCCCTAGCTCCCCCCAGACCCTCCCCCATCTCCCCCCACCCACCCCTAGCTCCCCCCCCCCCCCTTTACTCTCCCCGAGCTCCCCCCACCCTCCCCTAGCTCCCCACACACCCTCCCCCAGCTCTCCCCCAGACCCTCGCCTAGCTCTCCCCCACACCCACCCGAACCCCCCCCCCACATCCTCCCCTAGCTCCCCCCAGACCCTCCCCCATCTCCCCCCACACCCACCCCGTGCCCCCCACACCCTCCCCTAGCTCCCCCACACCCTCCCCTACCTCCCCCCACACCCTCCACTAGCTCCACCCCACCCTCTCCCAGCTCTCCCCACACCCTCCCCTAGCTCCACCCCACTCTCTCCCAGCTCTCCCCCCACACCCTCCACCAGCTCCACCCCACCCTCTCCCAGCTCTCCCCCACACCCTCCCCTAGCTCCACCCCACCCTCTCCCAGCTCTCCCTCCACACCCTCCCCAGCTCTCCCCCAGACCCTCCCCTAGCTCTCCCCCAGACCCTCCCCTAGCTCTCCCCCACACTCTCGCCTAGCTGTCCCCCAGACCCTCCCCTAGCTCTCCCCCAGCTCCTCCGCTCGGTCTCCCCACACCCTCCCCCAGACCTTCGCCTAGCTCTCCCCCACACCCTCCCCCAACTCCCCCACACCCTCCCCCAGCTCCCCCACACGCTCCCCTCCCCAGGTTTTTTCCTCGAGAACATCACCAATATCCTGCAATGACCCTATAGCGAATGCAGCTTGTTTGCAACATCGCAAAAGAGGCCTTTAAAACCTACAACCCCTTCGACATTAACGTTTAATACGAGGTTCAACGTCTTTAACTTTTAAAAATTAAACTGCTCTGGGGTTGCAGGCACCTTGTGCAGCTGAGGGTGACTCAGCTGGTGACGGCCTGTATGGTCTGCTTTAACTTCCGCTGCCTTCTTCGCTTTAACCCCCACTTCTCTCTTCCCTCGTGCCCCCCCCCCCCCCCCCCTCCCGCAGCTGCCTCTAAGGTGGTCGGCGAAACTGAACCCACGTCCCCTGATGCTGTTACTGAGCCAGCGATGGAGGGTCAGCCACTGTCAAGAGTCGCCCCCCCCCCCCTATTCCCCCCTCCCCAACCCTCCAACTCCACCCTCAAATATTTCCTCCAGTCTGCAGTGAGAACCTGGGAGTTCTAACTTCCCAGAGCCGGCCTGCCAAAGTGAGCAACTGCAAGGAATTGGAGGTGGTGGCGGGGGGGGGGGGTGGTGTCGGGGGTAGGAGGGGAAGGAGGGAGGGAGAGGGGCAGGGTGGGGGGGGGGGGGGGGGGTGGGGGGTGAATGGGCGTCGATCGCCAATCTCAAGATCTGGTCGGGGTTGCGCCATACTACAGCACCTGGCAGAAACATCGACCCTCCGGCCTAGTTTCCACGTGATACCGGCATTTCTCCCTCATAACCTTCACGCTTCCTCCCCCAGACCAGGTTAAAGTGAACCAGGTGAGGGAGTGGCGTGGGTGGCGCTGGGTGGCCCCCCCTTACCTCCACCACCAGCACATCTTTTGCCCGCTCCATTAGGATTCAAGCGCCATTGACCCAGCCAGCAAGCGATCTGGTATCTCTGGTGCCCAGCTCCCCCCTCAGTACACATTTACAACGCTTTCCACATTGCGAGAAAGCGCCATTGGGGGGGGGGCAAAGAACAAAAATACTTTCAGACAATTCAATTGAATCATTTTTTTTTTCTTCCTTATTGTTTTTAGATCTCAGTAGGTTCAAAGGGCAGGACGGATCTGACCAATCACAGGCATGCTTAAAGGAAAAACATTCAAAAAAAAGGGATTAAAAAGATTCAAAATGCATAAATACTTGAGAGTAAAATTCGGCAAGACCAAAACTGGTTGAGTGTTACAGCAGATCCGTTGCTGGTGATGTGTTTCAGTGTTTCGGTGAATCAGAATTGCCAGGTCCATTTGCGAGTGCTCACAACGTTCGACCATGACGGCGGCAAGTGACCAGGGTAATTCATGCATCTGGGGAGGTTTTGCACAGATCCTCCTAGAGTGGAGGCCTTTGGCTGTCTCTCCTCATTCCCGGCCTCTGGGTCTGAACGCCACCGTGCGTCCCAACGCAGGAAAGGGAAGCATCTCAGGGGGCTTAGGAAATTAGCCTGTGAAAGGACGGGTGGTGGGAAGGGGAGAGAGACCAAAGGCAAGGCCGAGCGGCTGACTGGCCCGATGGGCCGAATGGTCTGCTCCTGCCCCTATCTCTTGTGTTTTTGGTGGTGTTCTTAGAAGGGAGAGCAAGTCTGGTTTAGCACAGGGCTAAATCGCTGGCTTTGAAAGCAGACCCAGGCGGGCTAGCAGCGCGGGTTCAATTCCCATACCGGCCTCCCCAAACAGGCGCCGGAATGTGGCGACTAGGGGCTTTTCACAGTAACTTCATTTGAAGCCTACTTGTGACAATAAGCGATTTTCATTTCATTAAAACTCAGAAGGATAGAGTTAGCCAGAAGGCATCGGGGTGTTGTGACAGAGGTTTTGGCCTCCAACAAGGAGGAATTATGAGGGCAGTTCAGCAGAGGAACAAGGAGTATTTTTGAGAATGTATGACTGGAGCCTCCTCTGTTTGGTGGGTGGGGCACCGGCACAGTTTGAAAACAAGATGGCCGAAATGGCACCGAGCTGTTCTGAGGTGACATGTCTGAGAAGACATTTGATGGGGCAAATTTCCCCTCTGGTCACATCACGGGGACAACGGCAGATTTCCTGGTTGAAGCTCTGTGTTAACAGCTGAAGCACAGCCTGGAATGGGTATTCCGAGCTCACCTGACATTATTGGATGGCAGAACTTCAATCCAAGTTGCATTTAAAGCCGAAAGGAATGGTATTTTACCAAGACCCTTTGCAACAAATGGGCCTCAGCATTCACACAGAAACATGTGCCAACACCAATCGCAGAGACTTTTTGGAGGGAGTGAGAGAATAGTTAGATTTACCATAAATCTGTTCACACGCCCAACCCCAACTTTCAGATGTTTCAACATGGATTCAAGGCAGAGTACTGCCTTACCACCCCTAGATGTCTCTAGCGTGCTGGCTAACAAGAATATGGTGCATCATGGTGTCCAATGAGTTGGTGGCATCTGTTGGCTGAAGCTAAATACTACAACGCCCTTTCTTGTTGGTCTATTGAAAACCAGGATTATTTCTTTGAACTTATCAGGACTATTGGTTGCTTGACCAAATTAATAATTACACATTTGAAGTTCTTTTCCATATTTTAAAAGAAGGTGTGAAACTCTACTCCTCCGCTGAAGTGTCTCACGCTCTCAGAGGATATCCTTCGTTCCTGAGCTGGCCTGCTTGGTTGCACTTTGGGCCTCCAGCAGAGGGTTGGGTCAACCTACCGTTTATGGGGCTTGGTGAGCACACATTGGCGCTCCCAATGGGCCTAAAGCCCAACATGGGCCCCAAGGGCATGAGTGCGGAGCAAGCCGGAGGTTTTGAAGGGTGGAAGAGAGCAGTCACTGGATGACGCCAAGTTTGGGTTCGGGAAACGCGAAGGTTGTCGGTGAAAACTGAGAGAGGTGAAGGTATTCCAGTTTCAAGGTCCTGGCAAAGATTGTGTTTGAGCAGGGGATGGTCTGATAGGTTGAGGAGGCAGAGGGAGAGGGAAAATCTGCAGGGTGGGTCTTCGGCATGTCGACTAGCCTGAGCCAGTAATGCTGCCAGAGAGAGGGACTGCTTCATGTCAAGGGTCAACGCTTTCCCATTTGTCTGTCAATGAATGTAGGAGCTCATCACAGCCAATCGTATTGAATAGAATTATAAACAAATATCCGATTAGGCGACTGAATTTGAAATAGCCTGTAATATGAACAGGTTAAAATAGCAGAAAACAAATGCTACTTGACTGCGTTAAACATAACTCTGCCTGGCCTGATGATCCCTAATTTGTATAACCAGCTGGAGGACATAACAGTTTTTGGATTTGTCCTCATTGGTAGATTCAAATGGGAAATTGTCTTTTTTTTTTATTTTTTTTATTTTTATAAATTTAGATTACCCAATTATTTTTTCCAATTAAGGGGCAATTTAGCGTGGCCAATCCACCTACTCTGCACGTTTTTGGGTTGTGGGGGCGAAACCCATGCAGACACGGGGAGAATGTGCAAACTCCACACGGACAGTGACCCAGAGCCGGGATCGAACCTGGGACCTCAGCGCCGTGAGGCGGTTGTGCTAACCACTAGGCCACCGTGCTGCCCGTAAATTGTCTTTTTAAACAATATACATGACTCGTATTTGTGTGTACGTGTGGACATGTTTGTGGGCATGTGTACATGTGTTTGTGTTTATGTGCATGTATTGACGTGCGTGTGCACATGGTGCATGTATGTATTCATATGTTTGTGTGAGTGTGTTTCATAGATTATCATAGAATTTACAGTGCAGAAGGAGGCCATTCGGCCCATCGAGTCTGCACCGGCTCTTGGAAAGAGCACCCTACCCAAGGTCAACACCCCCACCCTATCCTCATAACCCAGTAACCCCACCCAACACTAAGGGCAATTTGGACACTAAGGGCAATTTAGCATGGCCAATCCACCTAACCTGCACATCTTTGGACTGTGGGAGGAAACCGGAGCACCTGGAGGAAACCTACGCACGTGTTGTCGGCATGTGAGATATGTACTGCTCGAGGTGAAGGGGTAGCTTTGACTGCAACGTTCAGTGAAAATGCAAGTTGCTAGCGGTTCAGAGGGAGCTGATGTATTCCCACAACAATATCACCTGAGAGTGAAAGCTTCCTGGACGCCTCACAACTTTCCTTTATTAATCCATGCAACTCCGCACAGTAAAATTTATCTTAACGGTTCAATTGAAAGGCAATCCATTCCCCTGAGCATGTTCCATCGACTGGATTTTGGCACAGGACAAGGAAGCTGAGTGTGTGTGTGTACGCAAGAGGTTTTGTACCTTGTGGGGATTGAAGGGCCTGTGAAATAGTATCCTTGGAGAGAAAGGTGGGTGTAAACTCACTACTGCGAGTGCAAACTCGGGAGGCACGGCCATTGTGACCAACACTCCTTTCCCCCCCCACCCCAATAAAAATCGCTTATTGAAAATTGTTTATTGTCACAAGTAGGCTTCAAATGAAGTTACTGTGAAAAGTCCCTAGTCGCCACATTCCGGCACCTGTTCGGGGAGGCTGGGACGGGAATGCAAGAGGAAGACAGCTTTCTTCCTGAATTCCCATTCTTATCTCTCGAACATGGGGACATACTTGACAATCATCCCATTGACGTTACACTGCCACCCTGTGTGCCCACAAAGCCCTGCCTGACGGGATTCAGGGCAGTGAGGCGTTGACTTCTTGAGTAGGTGAGTAGCAGCACAGCGATAGGGGCTTTCTTTGTGCTGGACAGCACCGGGCATTCACTTGCGAGATTCTGGAGCTTTACCATCGAAGGTTAAGAGTTGGTAAAGTGAGAGTTGGGGGTAGGTTGTGTACTTGGATTTTCCACCTGCTTTGCCCGAGGTGTCACTGACTGCAATGGGAGGAGCCAGGGGTCCCGCTGGGAGAGGAGGGGGGGGGGGACCACTAGCTCCGGGAGGTTGCAAGCTCCTCGGGGTGGGGGTGGGGGGCGAAACCGTGGGCTCCAAATCCAGACATCACGGGGGATCTGCAACGTAACACTGAACATATCTTTTGCCTCTGCATTTCTTGAACTAGCGTGCCAGCGAGAGGAACAGAGCAAGACAGACAGAGAGCGAGAGAGAGAGAGAAAAACAATGGGAAAAATGCAGTCAATATGACCGAGTAATGTACCTTTCTTATATACAAGCCTTTTAATATTAACTCTGATTAAAAAATAGAAAAAAAAGTGCTGCATCCTTTTAATAATACTGTTTTATATGATCGATTAAATTTTTCTTTCACGTATTTTTCATCGAGTTTTGCAATCTGGAAGGAAAATATAATTTTTTTTTGCATATGACGATAAATATCCTTACAGTACATCATGCAAGTTCATGCTGAGGTTGAGAAAAATGCACCTTTTAAATATATAATACTTTTTTTTTTCGATCCCCCCTCCCACCCTCCCCCCCCTCCACCCTTCCCGGGTCACAGGGCGACCTTTTTCCCCCCCTCTTTGTCCAGATTTCTCACTCCACTCTCCCCCCACCCGCCACCCCCCACCCACCCCACCCCCCCCCCCACCCCGCCCTCATTCCACCAGCCGTCGTCACACTTTTGATTGGTCCTCGGCGTTCCTTTTATTTTTTTTCCGGGGGGGGTTCCTGGTGGCCACATTTTCCGCGCCGTTTGTCCTCCTCCTTTTGCGTCCCTCGCCGCTGACGTCGGCCTTTTGGTTTTGTGTTTTGGTTTGGGGAGGGTGAGGGGGGGAGGGGGGGTTGGGTGTGAGGGGGCTTTTTTTTGTTGTTGTTGTTTTTCTTTCAAAGGGTTTCCCTGCTTGAGAGTGAAGGGAGGGCAAACGTGGGTGTGCAGGAAAAAGGTTTGGGGTGGGAGGGGGGGGTCCGAGGAGGGAGGGAAGGAATGGAAGGTTCTTTGTTGGCCAGGGTTTATGGGGCCAAGGGTGGGGGTATGGTGGCCGGCAGAGGCTTGGAGGGCTCGAAGGGCCTGTTTCCTGCGGCTGTATTGGGGCTGGGGCGGGTTTAGCACAGTGGGCTAAATAGCAGGCTTGTAATGCAGAACAAGGCCAGAAGCGAGGGTCCAATTCCCGTACCGGACCCCCCACCCCCCAGAACAGGCGCCGGAATGTGGCGACTCGGGGCTTTTCACAGTAACTTCATTGAAGCCTACTTGTGACAATAAGCGATTATTATTATTATCATTGTTCTTTGGGGGGGGAGAGGGGGGGGGGGGGGGTTCAGAGGAGGACGTGCCGATGGAAATCAAGCAGGGTTGGTGGAGGTCGTAGGAGGAAGGAGGAAGCTTCGGCAAGGAGAAGGGGTAGAGGGAGGTTGGGGGGGGGGATGGATCAGTGGGTGGGCGTCGGGGTGAGGTGAGACAGCGGGAGGATGAAGAGGCTTCAGAGGAGGCGGGGGAAGAGGTGCTGCGGGAGGAAAAGAGGGGAAGGGGGATTGGAGGGGGGGGGGGGCGGGTGTCACTAGTTGACCGTGACGGTCTCCAGTTGCATGTATCTAGAAATCACTGGACTGTCCTTATAATTATCTGTGAGTAGAGAAGAGAGCAAAAAAATGGCTCAGGGGACATCTTTGATCAACCTCGCTCTTGCATCACAAACATGCATTAGGGCGAGGCCAAACACTCGGCTTCAGACAGAACTATTGTTTTCTTTAAAAAAAAAGAAGGAAACAGTTTTTTTTTTTTCGATTTTGTTTTAAATTGTTCAACATGCACCAAGGCAAACGTATTCATTTGCTTATTGCTTGCAATGGAGTTCCATGCATTAGAATGCGGGAGAAAGGGGTTAGGGCGAGGGGGATGAGAAATCCCCCTCCATCCTGGATCAGAAAGTCATTTCCACTGGTTTCCCCCACCTTTGTGTGTGTGTGCGTGTGTGTGTGTGTCGTGTCGTCGCTGTGGGTGCTTCTTCCCTTTGTCCGCACGGCCCGTTAATCCTGAGTGCACACTTTAAATTTCGTTTAAAACCAAGAGTCACGACGGAGAATATACAATGTGGTCCGGGGGGGGGAGAGAGAGAGAGAGAAAAAAGAAAGAAGAGAAATCTGCGGCTTCCCTACGTTAAAGCGTCCATCGCTCCTCGAAGAGTCAACTCCTCTTTTTTTAAAAGTTTCTGATTTTTCCTTTCCCGACCCCCTGGGGGACATGGGCCGCGAGGGTGGGAGTAACATATGTTGTTTCGAACATAGGTAAAGAAAGATCCAACTCGCTGTCCACGAGGGGATTGTGGGGGAGGGAGGCGGGGGAGGGGGGGGGGGGTTAGCTGGGGGAGGGTCTGTTCCTCGAAATGAGCCAACAATTGTCACAAATTTAACCATTTCAATTTTCCATTCCATTGGTAGAAAGCAGATTCTTCTGTCATTTGGTATATGCAGCCTATTGTTCAAGCAATGGTCTCCATTGTGTATTTTCTTTTAATGACTTTAGTAGTCCTAGATATATATATATATAAACATATCTATATATACCTAGATATATACATAAATATATCTATATATACCTATATAGATACATACACAGACAGAGATATAGTTCTATAGAAAAATATTTCCCACTCTTTGAGTCCAAGCTACAGAATGGATGGAATGGGTGATTTGGATCCCCTTAACGGACATGGCGAGTTGAAGGGCGAAGTGACAGGAGACAGCCGGAGCGCATTCCCACTCATGCCAGAAATGTTGTTTAGGCTCCTCGACTTTTCATAACCTTGGGTTTCAAAAAGAGAGAAGAAAGCAATTTTGTTTGCACATTTACGAAAGAATGAATGAGCGAGCCAGACTCTGAGACAAGGCCTAACTCTCTGGGCACAAACCTTACTCAGGCTGAGGGTGACCGGGTGCCCTGGAGTCTCCGGTGGGGGGGGGGGGGGGGGCTGTTGAAGGCCGCCAATCTCTAGCACGCTGCTGTGTGCGCCCGGCCCTGGAGAACAATTGTCGGGCATTTTTTAAAAAAAATTGAGGTGATGTATCTTTGTTTTCCAATTGGTGCAGGAAGGCCATGGGTCACAAGGATGATGTGGCCAATGAATCGCCTGGAAGGGAGGGGGGGGAGGGGGGAATGGGACACACAAGTCATGTGATGAAAGCTCCAGGTAGGCCTTCATTTAATTACATTTGGCAACATTAACATAGCAGTCAAAATTTAAAAATGATATACCAGATCTCATTCCTCCACTGGTCTTCACTGTTTGTGGTAGATTCTTTAAGAATAGGCTTTTCTAGGTTTTTTTGGGGGGGCAGGGGGAGTGTCTCCAATGGACTGGCTTTCTAGATGATTCCAAACTCTAGGCCATGAACTAACCCTGATCGGCAGACCATCCAACCCTTCTCTCGTCACCAAACCAGGTACAAAGTCCAACCTTGAAGCCAACGTTCATTCACTCGCCCACCACACAAATTTTAAAACAGATGATAATTTAAATTTCCTTTCAAGATGGGACGCCATCCTCGCTGGCTGAGTGGGCGGCCTGTGGGGTCAACTCCAAGGGTTTTCATTAAAAGCTACTTGGATCACTATCCATCGCTGGATGGGTGGAGAGCCATTTTACTTTAGTGGGAGTGGGGGGGGGGAAACAAGGGTAAGATTGTTTCGATCAGCCCTGATCCACTAAACATGATTCCTGGACCCCGTTTCGTGGAACAGCATAATCTACTCATTGAATTTTTTTTTTTTTAATTATAAATTTAGAGTACCCAATTTTTTTTTTTTCCCAATTGAGGGGCAATTTAGCGTGGCCAATCCACCTAATCTGCACATCTTTGGGTAGTGGGGGTGAAACCCACGCAGACATGGGGAGAATGTGCAAACTCCACATGGACAGTGACCCAGGGCTCGAACCCGGGTCCCTCAGCCGTAGGCAACAGTGCTAACCACTGCGCCACCGGGCCTCCATCTACTCATTGATCATTAAAATGACACATAAAAGAGGGGCAGTAGGGGCAAGTAAGCACAAAATAAGACAAAATGAAGTGGATAGTATCTCCTAACAAAAATAATTAAATACCCATGAATTTGGTTTATCAGGGGTCAGAGAGACTAGCTCTGGGCAATGGAACATTCACCGCTTATTTTAGTCATGACCAGATCCAGCAGTTGCATCGCAAACAAACCATGGGTTCGATTCAGAGTAAAGCTCCCTCTCAACTCTCCTGCCAAGCACTCTCAGGGCAGGTATACTGTGGGTTAGACGGTGGGTAAAATTCCCTCTAGCCTGTGCCCCGTCAAGCATATCAGGTGTGTGATGCAGAGCAAAGCTCCTTCTTGGCCGCCCGCACAGAGCACTCTCGGGTCAAACTCCAGCTCCCTTTACTGAGACTCAACAATGTGCCTTAACCTCGATGTCAGAAGAGTTGCTGAACTATTGCAATACCCTCCCCTCCCACACTGGGCCAAGTTGCTACTGTCTGTTGCAATCTCTCACAGCTCGAGCATATTCGCCTCCCCTCCTTCAGTTCTGATGAAAAGCCAAAGGACTCGAAACGTTAACTCTGCTGTCTCTCCTTACAGATACTGCCAGGCCTGCTGAGTTATTCCAAAATTCTCTGTTCTCCTTTCAGGTTCCTGCATCTGCAGTAATACCTTTGAGTGGCACAACCATCTCTGCAGTGTCTCTTTGCAATGTTAGTGGCAATTGTGCCCTTTAGCTAAGGTTGTCCCAAACCCTTTTCGGATTGTTGCATCTCATCAACCACCGGTCATTCATCCATATTTTCTGGGCTGGATTCAACCCAGATCCTGAAATGAAGGGACAATATTCCACCTAATTGTACCACCTAACCCACTCCAGGGAAAACACAACCACCCTTACATGGGGTAAGATTCTATCTGAAATTCCGTTGAGAGACTGATTAAAGCTCTGGGTGAATGACATACTCTCTTCTGTACAATCTCTCCAATGACCCATGGACTGTTAACTGCGGGCAACCTCTATAGGTTCGTACCCAGTGTCTCTGGGAGGATTACATGTTGGCGATCCCTGTCCACATGCTATACATGTGGCAGTGACTGTGCAAGGTCATGTTTGGCAGGGGAGGAAAAGAAGAGGGCCCCTCCCCCCACCCCCACCCCCATCACCCGAGCCTTGCAACGAACGATGCCGCCCAAGGCACTTGACCAGAGAGGGACTCCTTTTTAAATTCAATGAGAAACTGAGAAGGAGACTTCGACCAGAGAGTTAAGATGTCTCAGAGTCAGTCATGGCAACATCAGTGATCTTCTATTTCATGCATTCATGCTTACACAACAGCGCTGCATTTTCTTTGACACAGAAAAGGCGGAGACACACGAACAACTGAATTCTGATAAGACGCAAGCATTATCTTAAACACCTTGTGACCTCATTTCCTTAGCGTTCCCTCCTCTCAGTCCCAAAGTTAGAGGCTCCCATCCTTTTCGAATAAAGTGGTCTCCCATTGCCGCCAAGTGCATAGTCAAGATGCCCACCCCCCCCCCCCCCCCCACCCCCACCCCTCGGTTGATCTTCCAGGGCACCTGAGGAGTGAGAGCCCCCCCCCACCCCCCCCCCCCCCCCCCCCCCACCCCCCCCCCCCCCCCCCCACCCACAAAGAACAGTCAATATTTTCTGAGGGAGAAGCCTGAATGCGAACGTCATTTCAAGTCAGGGCAGGAACCCACTACCCCTGGATGGACTCCTCCACTTTAGTGTTTCACAAACCAAACAAAAATCTATTCAACATGACTCATCCTCTGCCCACGGACTCTGTGACCTCTCCTCGCTGTCCTGCCCCTCGGGGTACAAACTAAGGGATCCAGTTCTGAAACATCCCTGCCATCGACCTTTGACACTGAATCACCGGGCAACCCCCTCGGTTTGTTTCGGGTCATCGGTTGTATTGATGTACCCTGTGGACACTGAAATGGTGGAGAATTGGTGAAGGGATAACAAGGAATAGTATAATCCAGCCTGATAAGCCACACGAGGGAGAGTGGAAGTGCGATGGTACGGCACTGATGAGATTAGCGGCAATGGTGCATTATGGAATCGTTGAGGTAGCAGTTCATGCAACGGAATGACTTTGATGAGGCAGAGTGGTTGAGGAACAAGCCTCAATGTGGAGGAATAATTAACTCAAGCCTTGCCCTGTCAATTAGGGAACCACAACGCTAAAAAAGGGCCCAGTAAGCCCCTACCCTTCACTACTTCGCCATTCTTGCTGAAAGGCACTGACGTTCCCATTGGGAACACACATAAGGATGCCACCAGCCAAATAAAAATAAAGCAGCAAACATCGCATCGGACGTATCCGACAACAGAGGACAACGTTCCGCCATTCTTTTCAATGATGAGTTCTTTGCTGCTGGTTAATTCCTCCACAGCAGAGAATGTCCTTGCGCTTAACAGACAACCTACTGAGCATGGCCCGTTAATCGCAAAGGTTAAATTACTTTTCTTGCCATCTCGCTGCTCCCAGGAAGCTGGCGAAGAGTTTCGCATTGAAGGGGATAAATCTGCTGCGTTTTAGTGCTCGGTCACAGTTGGAATTAGCATTTTACACGGAGGTCAGTGAAAACCTTGCAGAGATGCATTAAGCAGCTCCGCCAGTCAAAACCGAATGTCACTACGAGGGCGCAGCAATGTTCTATTTGCTTTTCCTTGGGGAAAACGATTTAACACTTGGGTCCTGGGGTCTGAAAGCAAGGGCATTTTCAACAGCTGTGCTTTCCGGAATGGGTGAAAGCTCTCGAGGTTTGTATCAAGATCTGAAATAGACGCTGCTGGATTCTCCGTCGGCGGATCCTCCGTTTCGCCGGCAGCGCTCCCGCGTGTTTCCCGACGGGGTGGCCCACAATGGGAAACCCCATTGACCGGCTGCCGGGACGGAGAATCCCGCTGCTGGCGGGGACGCACCGGAAAACGGGGCTGGTGGGCTGGAAATTGCCCCCCCTGGAGTTAAATCCCACTATCTGGTAACTATTAGTATGGCTATGATTCGGGGATCGGTTTGGCTAAGTTGGCTGGATGGCTGGTTGGCAATGCGGAGCGAGGTCAGCAGCGTGGGTTCAATCCCCGTCCCGGCTGAGGTTATTCATGAAGGCCCCGCCCTCTCAACCTTGCCTGAGGTGTGGGTGAACCTCCGGTTAAATCACCGCCAGTCAGCTCTCCCCCTTAAAGGGGAAAGCAGCCGATGGGGCTATGGCGACTTTACTTACGACTGATATGAGCACACTTCATGCACAGCACTGAACACCTTAAATGACCATATTCAGAGATACAAGCAAACCTGTGTCCAATTAAATTTGGTTGACAAATCTGTCGTGTTTCGAATTATGACGGTTTCCCCTCCTTTTGTTTTCAATATGCAAACTCTGGTCACCTCCCAAAGCTGACGAATCGGCCCTTCGGTATCAATGAGTGATTTACAAATATTGTGCATCTTTCAGGCAAAGTCCCTTCTCAACAACCACAGTGAAGAGGGTGCCAGTGTCTGGTCTGTTTGGTGCAGGAGGGAAGAGTTGGTGGATATTTGCGTCAAAATGGCATCTAAAACTCTGGCAACTCAATGCAGAGAGGCCCCTTTAAAAATCAATGGCGATCTGAGTTTGGTTTACCTCTTAAACTGTGACAGGGAACAACCATTGTGACACACCCCAATGTGGAGGAACCAGAGGGGTCCTTTACTCCAGATACTCAGTTTGATGTATTCCGCCTTAAATGCTGCTTTTGACAAAATAACAAACACCCATTCAGCCACTAGAGCACTTGAGCCACTTATCTCTTCCTCCATGCCACCTGCTGCCCTGATGATTGAAGTAGAGGCAATTGCACTGTTGTAACCATGTTATCTTTTACAGTCGTGCAATGATACCACATCTTGATCACTATAGGCCTAACACAGGGCCTTTGTTATGAACTGTAGGTCAGCGAGCACAGGGTGCGGGGTAGGGGGACAGCACTAAAGGTGAGAAAAAGTCGGCAGGGTGGCACAGTGGTTAGCACTGCTGCCTCACAGCGCCAGGGACCCGGGTTCGCTTCCGGCCTCGGGTGACTGTGCGGAGTCTGCACGTTCTCCCCGTGTCTGCGTGGGTTTCCTCCGGGTGCTCCGGTTTCCTCCCACAGTCCAAAAATGTGTAGGTTGGGTGGATTGGCCGTGCTAAACAATTGCCCCTTAGTGTTTACAGATGTGCAGGTTAGGAGGGGTTTCCGGGACAGGGAGGGGGAGCGGGCCCAGGTGAGGTCTTCTTTCGGAGGATCGGTGCAGACTCAATGGGACCTTCTGCATTGTAGGAATTCTATGGACCACGGATTTACAGTGGGGAGACCAGCCTGCAGTGCACTGGAATAGTCAAATGAAGTCACAAATGAGAAGCTCAATACCAGCTCAATGAGCTCAGATAAGGAATGAACTCACAGAGATGGGGGTATAGCTCAATGGTAGAGCATTTGACTGCAGATCAAGAGGTCTCCAGTTCAAATCTGGGTGCCCCCTCTTTTGATAAGAGGTAGAAGGGACGTGAGGAAATTTCTTTTACGCAGAGGGTAGTGGGAGTCTGGAATTCTCTGGCCCAGTTGGTGGTGAAGGCAGAGACCCTAAACTCTCTTAACAAGTATCTGGATCTGCACCTAAGCTACAGGGTTATATACCGGGCGCAGGAAGGTGGGATTAGAAAGGGCAGCAGGGTGTCCTTGGGCTGGCATGGACAAGATTGGCCGAATGGCCTCATTCTGTGCTGTAATCTTTCTATGATTCTATAATTCTAGGTGGGATTAGGTAGACATTCGCACCCCACAAGTGCTAGGCAATGACCATCTCCAATAAGAGAGAATCAAACCATGGCTTCATGACTTTCATAGAATCTACAGTGCAGAAGGAGGCCACTCGGCCCATCTAGTCCACATCGGCCCCTGGAAAAGGCACCCTAATTAAGACCACAGCTCTACCCTACCCCATAACCCAGTAACTCCACCGAACCTTTTTGGACACTAAGGGCAATTTAACATGGCCAACTCACCTAACCCGCATCTCTTTGGACCGTGTAGGAAACTGGAGCACCAGGAGGAAACCCACGCAGACACGGGGAGAACGTGCAGACTCCACACAGTCAGCGACCCAAGCCGGGAATCGAACCCGGGACCCTGGAGCTGTGAAACAACTGTACCAACCACTGTGCTACCGTGCAAAGTGGGATTTTCTAATTTTTAATCCACGTTTACTTAATAATGAGGAATTTCATTCCCATGATTAGGCCGGAAAGAAATGTGACAAGGTGATGAATTGAGAAATCATGTTTCATTCAATGAAACTTTCAATGATATTACCATCACTGAATCCCCCACTATCAACATCCTTGGGTTTACCATTGACCAGAAACTAAACTGGACCAGTCATATTAATACTGTGGCTACCAGGGCAGGTCAAAGGCTATGAATCCTGCGGCGAGTAAATCACCTCCTGACCCCCCCAAAGCCTGTCCACCATCTACAAGGCACAAGTCAGGAGTGCGATGGGATACTCTCCACTTGCCTGGATGAGTGCAGCTCCAACAACACTCAAGAAGCTCAACACCATCCAGGACAAAGCAGCCCCACTTGATTGGCACCCCTTCCACAAACATTCACTCCCTCCACCACCGACGCACAGTGGCAGCCGTGTGTACCATCTACAAGATGCACTGCAGCAACTCACCAAGGCTCCTTAGGGAGCACCTTCCAAACCCATGACCTCTACCATCTAAAAGGAAGAGGGCAGCAGATATCTGGGAACCCCACCACCTGGAGGTTCCCCTCCAAGCCACTCACCACCCTGACTTGGAAATATATCGGCCGCTCCTTCACTGTCGCTGGATCAAAACTCCCTCCCTAACAGCACTGTGGGTGTACCTACACATCAAGGACTGCTGCGGCTCAAGAAGGCAGCTCACCCCCACTTATCGAGGGCAACTAGGGATGGGAAACAAATGCTGGCCTAGCTCCAGCAACGCCCACAACCCGCAGAAACATGAATTTAGAGGCGGCCTGATTATGAGCTCAGACGCACATCTCTGGGTCAAATGGGAGGTGTTTCCGCTTGTGGGCAAGAAGGTACGGTAAGATATAATTCCAAATCACATATGGGGGCATTGGGTGGTATTCAGTGGTCCCGTAGCTGCCTGTCAGCGCCGGCCCTAGGGTTGCTGGGCGCCGGGCAAGCTGAACTTCGGCGCCCTTCGGGCGGGGGCGGGGGCGGGGCGGGGCCCGGGCCGGGCCGGAGGCGGGGGGGGCGGGCACGAGGCGGAGGCGGGGGGGGCGGGCACGAGGCGGAGGCGGGGGGGGGGGGCGGGCACGAGGCGGAGGCGGGGGGGGCGGGCACGAGGCGGAGGCGGGGGGGGCGGGCACGAGGCGGAGGCGGGGGGGGCGGGCACGAGGCGGAGGCGGGGGGGGCGAGCCCGAGGCGGAGGCGGGGGGGGGGGCGGGCCCGAGGCGGAGGCGGGGGGGGCGGGCACGAGGCGGGGGGGGCGGGCACGAGGCGGGGGGGGCGGGCCCGAGAGCGGCGGGCGGAGGGGGCCGCCCTAGGGGAGGGCGGCCACCGCGCATGCGCTGGTTGGCACCGGCCCAACTGCGCATGCGCGGGACCCGAGTCTCTGGCGCCCCCTAGCACATGGCGCCCCGGGCGACTGCCCGAGTTGCCGATGCCTTGGGCCGGCCCTGCCGCCTGTTACTGGGTAATGGGACTTCCCGGTGAAACCAACTCTCACCGTTGGTAAATCCACGGGCAGGTGATGGCAGGGGGGTGGGGGGGTTGCTCTCTGTACTATTATTGGGTGGTGAATGTCGAAAAGGTGAGGAGTTGGGTTGGAGACTCACGGACCTCAAACGATGAAACATTGCCACATGTTGATGAGATTATCACGTGTGACACGGGACCATTACATACATGGCATCGGGCAGCCTCTCCTATGTTCCCGGAATTGATCATAACGTGCGTCAACACGAATGTCGGCCTCTGTACGTTTGGCCATTGCCGCCTCGGTGAGAGTCCGGGTGCACAGGGCCACAGGCGGTAGATACCACACCAGCCGCTGTCACCTTCCAAAAGAACCACCCCCCCCCCCCCCCCCCCCCCCTCCCACCGGCCAGAAAACGCCCCTCGCAGCTTCCAGAGAGATAACAGCCCCTGCCAATTTATGTGGGTCAGAATCATTCATTCGAATTTTAATTTAAATTCTAATTGCTTCAAGTAAATGAGATCTCGCCTCAGCTTGACTGATCCTGGGCATTACCAAACCAATTGGAAACAGGTTCGCTGATGGTGCGACATCTTTGCAATGACTCGTAGCCCCCCACCCCCCCCCCCCCCGAACTTCCTCCATTGAAACACACAAGTTCCAAATCATGGATTTGCTGTCTGTGCGGAGAAACATTGGGCGCGATCCACCGGCTGTTCACACCGGCGGGATATTCCGACCCCGCACCGTCGCGGAGGTTTCCCGCCGACGAGGGGGCACTGCGCCGGGAAATCCCGTTGCTAATAGGCGGGGTCAGTAAATCCGGCTTCTGCCGCCGAAAGGCTGATCAATAAATCCCCCCCCCCATTAACTTAAGTCAAGAGATGTACCCCTGGCCTGTGCTGGCATCCTGCAACAGTCGGAGACACGAACGTTGGTCTCAGTTCCTTTGGATTATCGCTGGGGTAAAACTTCTGTCAAAGTTTTCCATCTTGTACTCATCAGATCAACGGCAACTCATACCATGTGAGAAGAGAGTGCTGATTGGTTGGCAAGTGGTTGCCATGGAGAATGGACCAGAATGAAAGGGATAATTTCTGTGGTCGAGCGAAAGCAGGAATATCTGTGATGTCTGCGATGCCCTACGTAGACAAATGCCCTGCTGAAACGCACTGTGTACGGTTCAAAAAGTAGCTACTTGAGTGAGGCCCCAAAAAGGATGCTCCCGGCCCCCGGCAAAAGGTCACGTTTAGATGCCAGTGAAGTCTGGAATTCGAACCAGGGGTTGGCTGGTGGATGGGGGGTACCCCAGGGGTTGGCTGGTGGATGGGGGGTACCCCAGGGGTTGGCTGGTGGATGGGGGGTACCCCAGGGGTTGGCTGGTGGATGGGGGGTACCCCAGGGGTTGGCTGGTGGATGGGGGGGTACCCCAGGGGTTGGCTGGTGGATGGGGGGTACCCCAGGGGTTGGCTGGTGGATGGGGGGTACCCCGGGGGTTGAGCTTTCTGGAATTGTGTTCATCGGCTGAACACGTGGGGGGTGGAAAAAATGAAGAAGGAATGTCAGCTCGTGATGTGACGCCAACCAGAGGGGCCTTGGATTCTGCTCTGTGAGGCAAACCTAAATTCATCTCTGATTCTCCTGGTTAACATTCTATTGTATCCGTCACTGTTTGCCAACTGACCATCGCTATCTCAGCTCTTCTGGTCTTCACGGTGACTATTCGTCAAATAGAACATAGAATGTAGAATATACAGTGCAGAAGGAGGCCATTCGGCCCATCAAGTCTGCACCGACCCACTCAGACCCTCACTTCCACCCAATAACCCCTCCAAACCTTTTTTGGGCACTGAGGGACAATTTAGCAAGGCCAATCCATCTAATCTGCACGTCTTTGGACTGCGGGAGGAAACCGGAGCACCCGGAGGAAACCCACGCAGACTCCGCACAGACAGCGACCCAGTGGGGAATCGAACCTGGGACCCTGGCGCTGTGAAGCCACAGTGCTACCGTCACTAGATAGACATGTCCTCCTCACTTCTCCCTTCTCTCTGTCCCTCCTATCCCCCCCCCCCCCCCCCCCCACCACCCCAGTCAAGCCAAGGAATGGGACAAGTAGAACACATTGAAAACAAGAAGCGGTGAATGATTATGTGAAAGACGGGGTTGTGCAGTGGGAGACAAAGCTTTCTTTCATTCCAGCTCGAGTGCTGATAGCCGCTACCTTTCTTGCTCATCTTTGGCTATTTAACCTCCGTGAAGGTCCTCTGTGGTGATCCAGACTGAAGGTCCCATATACCTCCCTCGCGAACCCAGCCTCCCCTTTAACAGTCATAACAACATCCTGTATCATTTATTTACAGAGCGGTATAACGTTTCAAATCCATTCCCTGTACGGTCAAAAAAGGAAAATTCAAGCGTTATATTATCCCCCAAACTAGGTCCCTAGCGAGTTTCTGAGGGCTAGATTGGCCACTAACATTGCGCTAATCTTATTTTAAGAAATTGCGTATTAATTTCAGCTCTGCGATATTGCCAATTGTAACTTCTGTTTCAGAGATCAGCGATCTTGAATTCTGGAGTTGAGTGATATGGTGGCAGAGGGCCAATGATTGGGGTCGGAGTTCAGATTTCAGTAACACAAGCCTGCCTCGTTCAGCTACTAGACAGTCTCACAGGAATCATCCTGTGATTTATTTCTGGGGAGGTGGGCCACGATTCGCTGTCCATCGCTAGTTGCCCACACAGGTGAGTAGGGCACCACAGTTTATTTGGGGAATTTAGAACCCAATTCATTTTTTCCAATTCAGGGGCAATTTAGCGTGGCCTATCCACCTACCCTACACATCTTTGGGTTGTGGGGGTGAGACCCACGCAGACACGGAGGGACACGAGGGGCTGGTTTAGCTCACCAGGCTAAATCGCTGGCTTTTAAAGCAGGCCAGCAGCACGGTTCGATTCCCGTCCCAGCCTCCCCGGACAGGTGCCGGAATGTGGCGACTAGGGGCTTTTCACAGTAACTTCATTGAAGCCTACTCGTGACAATAAGCAGTTTTCATTTTTCATTTCATCTGCAAACTCCACACGGACAGTGACCCAGAGCCGGGATCGAACCTGGGACCTCGGCGCCGTGAGGCAGCAGCGCTAACCCACTGCGCCACCGTGCTGCCCCAGGCCACCACAGTTAACAGGCCACCGCTATTTGTTTTTTTGAACTGGAGTCACATATAAGTCCAGGCCTGGACAGATTTCCTTCCCGAAAGAGGCGGGAGTGGCTTTACCGTCGTCATTTTAATTTCCAGATCTTTCTTTCCGAAACCCAAATCAGTTTGAGAGGGGGGGGGTGAATTTTGAGTCTGCGCTCTCTGGATTGTTAGTCCAGCCGCTGAACCTTCAGAACACTGATTCGCTGAGAGACCATTCCGAGCCCAGGAGAAATTGGAAAGACTCCCACTGTGGATCACCTCAAGGACCCCATGGAGGTTAAGCAAAGGATCCCATTGCATTCCTCAAACCCCCGCCCCAATCTGTATTCAGACTATGGACCTGCTTGTATCCCTTTTCCATTTGAGACCGGGAGGGCGTCATGTGGTACCTTTGCGAATACTTCCATCAGGAGAGTGCTCGAAGTCTCCGGTGGTCAGCAGGAAGCATGCTCTGTCCCGGGCGTATTTCTCCCTCCCTCCAGGGGTGACGGGCTGGTTCTCCTCTGGCGACAAAGCCTGGTCGATGGTCGGACAATCCTCGTTGGCCAAAGCAGCATTGGCAGCATCGCCGTTCTGTTTGGGGTCTTGTAGGCAGACAGACAAAAAGAAAAATTGAAACACACACAGAACCATCACTCATCAAAATCACAAGGATTACCTCGAACTATAAGCTGCTGAGTAGATTTTCATTCAGTAGCGGCGTCCATATATGCAAATATACATGGCTGAACAACTTTTTTTAGCGTACCCAATTCATTTTTTTTCCAATTAAGGGGCAATTTAGCGTGTTCAATCCGTCTAGCCTGCACATCTTTTTAGGTTGTGGGGGCGAAACCCACGTAAACACGGAATGTGCAAACTCCACACGGACAGTGACCCAGAGCCGGGATCGAACCTGGGACCCCGGCGCCGTGAGGCAGCAGGGCTAACCCACTGAGCCAACGTGCTGCCCATGGCAGAACAACTTGACCATTTATTCTTTCTTGGGGTTTGGGCATCACCTTCAAGGCCAACGTTTGTTGTCCATCCCTGATTGCATCTGAACTGAGTGGCTGGCTAGGTTGTTTCAAAGGGAAGATGAATAATAATAATCTTTATTATTGTCACAAGTAGGCTTACATTAACGCTGCAATGAAGTTACTGTGAAAAGCCCCTAGTCGCCACACTCCGGCGCCTGTTCGGGTACACGGAGGGAGAATTCAGAATGTCCAATTCACCCAACAAGCACGTCTTTCGGGGCTTGTGGGAGGAAACCGGAGCACCCGGAGGAGACCCACGCAGACACGGGGAGAACGTGCAGACTCCGCGCAGACAGTGACCCAAGGCGGGAATCGAACCCGGGACCCTGGAGCTGTGAAGCAACAGTGCTAACCACTGTGCTGCCGTGCCGCCCCCTAAGAGTCAACCACATTGCTGTGGGTCTGGGGTCACAGGTCGAGGCCAGGCCAAATGAGGGTGACAGATTTCCTTCCCGAAAGGACATTAATGAACCAGATGGGTTTTAAAGAAAATGTATTTTATTACAAACATGCATCAAAACAGGTTACAGCGAATAAACACCCCGGGAAACATACTTCCCAACAATCAAATGCCGACCGCCACGCCGAGCAAAATTTGCCGCTGCGCAATCAGAGAGGCGAAGGCCACGACTTCGGCCTTCCTCCTCTCCGTGAGCCCCGGCTTCTCTGAAATCGGATGGGTTTTTATGATAATCGATGGGTCACTTTTCGGATTTATTAATTGAATTTAAATTCAACTGCCGAGGCAGGGCTTGAACCCGTGTCTCTGGAAGATTAGCCGAGGTCTCTGCACTAATAGTCCAGTCACATTACCCACTACACCACCATCTCCCCCAAGGTGGGTTTATAAATGGAAGCTTAGAGTATAAAAGCAAAGCGATCGTTGCACTACATAAACCACTGATTAGGACCCCGTCGCAGTATTGAGGGCGCAATACTTCAGGGAAGGCCTTAGAAGGGCAACACAGGGGGGCAGGATTCTCCCTCCCGCCGTACCCGTTTTCCGGCCCGGCGCTCCCCCCCCCCGCAGGCAGCTGGGATCCTCCATCCCGGCAGCAGCCGACCAATAGGGTTTCTAATTGTGGGCACCCACCCAGGCCGTTGGGAGATCCATGGGCGTGAGTGCGCTGCCGGCGAAACCAAGGGTCCCGTCGACGGAGAATTCCCCCCCCCCCCCCCCCCCCCCCCCAGGAGGGTTTACCAGGATGCTGCCGGGGGTGAGGGACTTGAGACAAGATGCAAAAAAAGTTTGTACTGTCCCACCCCTGGAGCCAGGAGGTTTAAGGGGTGACCAAGATTATCATAGAATTTACAGTGCAGAAGGAGGCCATTCGGCCCATCGAGTCTGCACTGGCTCTTGGAAAGAGCACCCTACCCACCCCATCCCCATAACCCAGTAATCCCACCCAACACGAAGGGCAATTTTGGACACTAAGGGCAATTCATCATGGCCAATCCACCGAACCTGCACGTCTTTGGACTGTGGGAGGAAACCGGAGCACCCGGAGGAAACCCACGCACACACGGGGAGGACGTGCAGACTCCGCACAGACAGTGACCCAGCCGGGAATCGAACCTGGGACCCTGGAGCTGTGAAGCAATTGTGCTATCCACAATGCTACCGTGCTGCCCTGACGATGATAGGTTTCGACGGCGTCGAGCAGAAAAACCTCACAGATTCAAAATCGTTGACAAAAGATAGGAGGCCGGGATTCTCCATTGCGGGTCCATCCCCTTTGCCACTGCGAGCCAGGACGGAGAACCTGGCGCCAAGCGGGGCCCGAGAATCCGGCTGCCGTGATCGGACGGAGAATCCCGTCCATAGTTGGGAGACGAGGAGAAGTTCTTTTCGCTCAGAGGGCTGATGGGTCGAAAAAAAGTAACTAATTTGCAAAGGGAATTGGACAAGTGCTCGAGTGCGAGCGACTTGGGGACTGGGGAACTAAACATGGCTGCTCTTTCCAGGAGCCAGTAAGGCAGAATGGGGCCGAATGGCCTCCTTTATCTGTAAATACCTCGGGCTCCATGAGAATCAGGAGGGTGAGAGGTTACAGCTATCTTTTCATGAAGGAAGCAATTGAGAACTGACCTGATGGAGACCTTTCAAAGTATGAATGGGTTGAAAAGTTTCAGATTGGGGACAATCCAACACTAGGGATCATTAATGCATGATTGTTACTAATAAAACCAATTTAGAGATTTCTTTAGGATCTATAATTCTACTCTTGGCAGCAAACTTGGAAACAGTTCCAATTAGTTCAGCCCCCACATTGTCCAACCCGTACATATCCTTGTCTATGGGACTTACACACAGAAAGAACATAGAATTTACAGTGCAGAAGGAGGCCAATCGGCCCATCGAGTCTGCACCGACCCACTTAAATCCTCACTTCCACCCTGTCCCCGAAACCCTATAGAACATAGAACAGTACAGCACAGAACAGGCCCTTCGGCCCTCGATGTTGTGCCGAGCAATGATCACCCCACTTAGACCCACATACCCCTAACCCAACAATCCCCCCATTAACCTTTACACTACGGGCAATTTAGCATGGCCAATCCACCTAACCCGCACATCTTTGGACTGTGGGAGGAAACCGGAGCACCCGGAGGAAACCCACGCACACACGGGGAGGACATGCAGACTCCACACAGACAGTGACCCAGCCGGGAATCGAACCTGGGACCCTGGAGCTGTGAAGCATTGATGCTAACCACCATGCTACCGTGAGGCCCCTATAACCCCTCCTAACCTTTTTTGGTCACTGAGGGCAATTTAGCATGGCCAATCCACCTAACCTGCACGTCTTTGGAAAGTGGGAGGAAACCGGAGCACCCGGAGGAAACCCACGCAGACACGGGGAGAACGTGCAGACTCCGCACAGACAGTGACCCAAGCGGGAATCGAACCCGGGACCCTGGAGCTGTGAAGCATTGATGCTAACCACCATGCTACCGTGAGGCCCCTATAACCCCTCCTAACCTTTTTTGGTCACTGAGGGCAATTTAGCATGGCCAATCCACCTAACCTGCACGTCTTTGGAAAGTGGGAGGAAACCGGAGCACCCGGAGGAAACCCACGCAGACACGGGGAGAACGTGCAGACTCCGCACAGACAGTGACCCAAGCGGGAATCGAACCTGTGACGCTGTGAAGCCACAGTGCTAATCACTTGTGCGGCCGCACTGCCCAATCACTTGTGCCATCGTGCTGCCCGATAGATACCAGATAAAACACTGTGGAACACGCTGCCCAGTCCATACACATCCCTGTGTGACAAAGCTATCCAGTCCTTATAGCTCTGATATTTAAGGTGCTGCTCACAACATACACAATAATAAATGGAAAACACTCAGCTGGTCGAGCAGCATCTATGGGGAAAGGGAGACCAGAGTTAATGGGTGGGGCAAACCACCCCCCCCAACCCCTCCGTCCCCGAGGTGTGTGTTGGCCTGTGGAGGGATCCTCCAGTCCTGCCGCTATAATCGTTCACATCCTCAGCTGCCGGACAACCCGCGGCGGGAGTTCGCCATCGGCGCGTTTACCATCGGAACTGGGAAAAGTTAGAGATGCAGCATGTTTTAAGCGGGTCCAGAGGCAGGCAGTGGGGGTTGGGGTGGAGGGAATGTGGAAGAAAGAGCAGAAGGGGAAGGTCTGCGATAGGGTGAAAGACGGGAGACTGTGGGGTCTGTATGGTTACCTGACAAAGGGAACGTTGCTGCAGGGAAGAAATGTGGTATTGAGACAAGAACCGGAGGACGTGTCGGGAGAAGGTGCAACGGTGAAGCACAGAATCATCACCAAATCGCAGAATAGCATCCCGACAGTGCAGAAGGGCACCATTCGGCCCATCGAGCCTGCATCGACCCTTGGAAGGAGCATCCTACCTAGCCCCACACCCCTACCCGATCCCCGTGACCCAACCTAACCTTTTTGGACACTAACGGCCAATTGACTGCGGCCAATCTACCCTAACCTGCACACCTTTGGCCTGTGGGAGGAAACCGGAGCACCCGGAGGAAACCCACGCAGACATGAGGAGAACGTGCAGACTCCGCACAGACAGTCACCCGAGGCCGGAATTGAACCCTGAGGTCAGCGTGGGAGTTGGTCAAAGTCTTAAAATGATCGAACGGAATTGTCCAGAAAAGCAATCGTCCAATCTGCGTTTGGTCTCCCCAGAGTAGAGGAGGCCGCATTGTGAACTTTGAGTTGAAAGACATGGAGGTAAATCACTGTTTTACCTGAAAGGGGTATTTTGGGGCCTTGGGTCAGTGAGAAGGAAGATACACCGGCATTGGAGGCAGTCCAGAGAAGGTTCACTCAGTTGATCCCGCGTGTGGAGGGGAGCGAGGAGAGTGTGTTATTATCATAACTATCAGCATTACAAAGGTTAATGTAGGACCGTGAATAGCCACTGGAGGGAGCTGCAGATACAACTATATAAGGCAGTGACACTAGACCTTAGGGGAGGCGTGCACGCAGGAGATAGCTAGTGAAGGTCATACAGCAGATAGTGTGAGAAGGTTAGATTATAGTTTATCCCGCCAGTGAGATTAGCAGTAGGTGAGTGTAGTCAGATGTTATTGATCAATTATGTATACTAAAGGACTAAGTGTCGAAACCCAGTTTAGTGGTGTAAATAAAATCATAGCTTTGTTTAAGTAAAAGCTAGACTGTGGTCTGATTCTCCTGAATCAGCAACACAAAGAACATCACAGAGAGGTTGAGTAGGTTGGGCCTGTCCTCATTGGAGTTTAGAAGAATGAGAGGCGACCTTATTGAGAAATACAGGATTCTCAGGGGGTTTGACAGGGTAGACACTGAGAGGATGTTTCACCTTGTGGGAGAGTCTAGGCCCAGAGGGCATCATCTCAGAGTAAGGGGTCGTCCATTTGAGACAGAGATGAGGAGGAATTTCTTCTCTCAAAGGGCAGTGAATCTGTGGAATTCTTTACCGCAGAAAGCTGGAGAGGCTGGGGCGTTGACCATGTTCAAGGCTGTCTGTGATGGACAGATATTTAATCAATAAGGGTTACGAGGATAAGGCGGGAAAGTGGGTTTGAAGATGATATTAGATCAGCCATGGTCTCACTGAATGGTAGAGCAGTCTCGATGGGCCGAATGGCCCGCTTTTGTTCCCACACCTTATGGGGCGAGAAGAGTAAGTGTTGCACCTCCTGTGCTTGCTTTGAAAGCTGCGGTGGGAAGGGGGAAGAGATGTTACGGGTTATTCAGGAATGAACTAGGTCGACCAGACTGCAGGGAGGTGGAAGGCTACTCAACCGAAGGTTTTCCCCAACTGACCTTGCCCACTCCATTCCCTGTTCTTCTGCTCCCATTCCTTCCCCCGCTCCTCCCATGCCCCCACAACATTCCCACCAACTCCAGCAGACATCAGCTGCAAAACCCATCCTCTCAGCCTTCCATGGGGACCATTCCTTCCGTCGGATCCTGATCCAACCTTCCAAGATTCAACGGTGAGTTCAACCATTTCAGATCATAACGTTTGCCTCCGTTGACTTATTCTGTTGAGCTTCGGGCAGCAGCTGTTGGGTTGATAATTTTGTTTTGCGTTCTTGACATCTCCTCTGGGCCTGCAGCTTTAGTCTCTTTACTCGTCGCGTTACCATCCCCCTTTCATCTTGTCTCTTTTGTCACTTCATCGCTCCTGTCTCCCACTCTATCGCAGACCTTCCCTAGTTTGTGGGATTCGTGGCATGTTAATGAATCCCTCAATCACCTCAGGGCCGTGTATGGACACCTTTACATTCCGTCTTCTCTGCGAATCATTGTCGATCAGGGTGTTAGGGCGTAACGACCCTGAGGTAGGCTGGAGATACGGCACCTGTGGGTCTCTAAGAGATGGCAAAGGAGACTACAGGAACACGGTGGAGATGTCCGGTAAATACGGCCGACACCAAATCTCTTAAACGGAACAAAAACCCGACTTAAGAACTAGTTGTAGAATTTCGGGGGAAAAAACGTCAATGATGTTTTCCTGTGACGTGGACATTTAAATAGTCCTTCGCTACAGGTATCCAGATGTAAAAGTAGATGATGGCCGGAAATTTGCGACTGTTCGCAATTGGCGGGGTTCCCTGGTCGCGCTGGGAGCACCCCCCGCCCCCGCCCGAGGGTTTCCCAGCGGCTTGGGGTGGCTTCAACCGGAGCAGAGAATCCCGCCACCAGCAAACGGCTCGGTGCTGAGAAACACACGACTGGGGGGGGGGGCGGAGATTCAGCCCAAAAGGTTGAATTAGAGGGAACACTATACGGTGTGGGGGCGGCTGCGGACTGAGTCTGGGGCCGCCCTGGTCGGGGGCAGGCCGATCGGAGGGCATGGGGGGCCTTATAGGCGGCCAGGGCAATATTTGGGCGGGCGGTCAGGGTCGGGCGCGCGGCCGATCGGGGAGTCTATTCTCAATGTCCAACAACGCGGTCGGAGTCTGCCTTGGCGCACGGCTCAGGCGGGAAGTGCGGGGGCTCGTATCTGCTGGTTTTACCGCGGGGTCCCTGCTAGCCACCTGCAGGGCGAGGGATATGTGTCCCTTTCACGCCAGTTTTTCTGGAATGAAAGTCCACAGTTTTTACGACGGCGTGGGGACGTGGGAATGCAGCCCAAAAAGTGTCACAAAGGACGGCAATCCGCCCTTCTTTCAGTGCGACTCTTGGTGGCACCCAGGCAAAAGGGGCAATCCCTCAGATACAGGGCAAATGGGCTCCAAAATTAGTATCGACTTTGCGAGAATAACTTGCAACAAGAGGCTGATGCACGAGAGAGAATATGAGCTCGGGGTGAGAATCACTGATTGAGTGTTTTCGTGCATTGGAACAGTTTTTAACACACATTAAATCAAGGTCAGACCTCGTGATTGGGTCATTTTCTATATTTTATTGTGAATATCCATTTATATCTAAGATTTTAGCATAAAATCAATGAAATGACTTTCCATGTGGATGATAAAGTAGAATTCACATTGAATATTGATATCCCTGTATTCCCCAGCCCTGGACCTGCTTAGAATCTGGTTGGATCTCCAACTTTTCTCAGTTCCGAAGAAATGCAAATTCTGTTTCCCTCTCCACAGGTGATGCCAGGCCAGTTGAGTGATTCCAGCCTCTTCTGTTTCTAGTTTAGATTTCCAAGCCCCCTTTCTGTCTAACACACTGTACATAAATACACCTCCTTGCTGTGTAACACACTGTCCAGTACATGCATCTCCTTGCTGTGTAACACGCTGTCCGCTACATACACACATTGTCCAGTACATACACATCCTTGTTGTGTGAGACACTGTCCAGTACCTGCATCTCCTTGCTGTGTATCCCACCATCTAGTGCGTACACTTCCTTGCTGTGCAACAGACGGTCCAGTACATACACCTCCTTGCTATGTAGCACACTGTCCAGTGAATACACCTCGTTGCTGTGTAACACTGTCCAGTACACACGCCTCCTTGCTGTGTAACAACCGGTTCAGCACACATACCTCCTAACTGTGTGACACACTGTCCAGTACACACACCTCCTGGCTGTGTAACACACTTTCCAGTACATACACCGCCTGACTGTGTAACGCACTATCTCGTACATACACCACCTTGTTATGTAACACATTGTCCATTACATACACCTCCTTGCTTCATAATGCACAGTCCAGTAATTACACCTCCTTGCTGTGTAACACACTGTCCAGTACATATTCCTCCTTGCTCTCGAACGTATTTTCCAGAACATACACCTCCTTGCTATGTAACAGCCTGTCCAGCATGTACACCTCCTTGCTGTGTGACACACTGTACAGTACATACACCTCCTTGCTGTGTAACACACTGTCCAGTACATATTCCTCCTTCCTGTGTAACACACTGTACAGTACATATTCCTCCTTGCTGTGTAACACACTGTACAGTACATATTCCTCCTTGCTGTGTAACACACTGTACAGTACATATTCCTCCTTGCTATGTAACACACTGTACAGTACATATTCCTCCTTGCTGTGTAACACACTGTACAGTACATATTCCTCCTTGCTGTGTAACACACTATACAGTGCATATTCCTCCTTGCTGTGTAACACACTGTACAGTACATATTCCTCCTTGCTGTGTAACACACTATACAGTACATATTCCTCCTTGCTGTGTAACACACTGTACAGTGCATATTCCTCCTTGCTGTGTAACACATTGTACAGTACATATTCCTCCTTGCTGTGTAACACATTGTACAGTACATATTCCTCCTTGCTGTGTAACACACTGTACAGTACATATTCCTCCTTGCTGTGTAACACATTGTACAGTACATATTCCTCCTTGCTGTGTAACACACTGTACAGTACATATTCCTCCTTGCTGTGGAACACACTGTACAGTACATATTCCTCCTTGCTGTGTGACACACTGTACAGTACATATTCCTCCTTGCTGTGTAACACACTGTACAGTACATATTCCTCCTTGCTGTGTAACACATTGTACAGTACATATTCCTCCTTGCTGTGTAACACACTGTACAGTACATATTCCTCCTTGCTGTGTAACACACTATACAGTACATATTCCTCCTTGCTGTGTAACACACTATACAGTGCATATTCCTCCTTGCTGTGTAACACACTATACAGTACATATTCCTCCTTGCTGTGTAACACACTGTACAGTACATATTCCTCCTTGCTGTGTAACACACTGTACAGTACATATTCCTCCTTGCTGTGTAACACATTGTACAGTACATATTCCTCCTTGCTGTGTAACACATTGTACAGTACATATTCCTCCTTGCTGTGTAACACACACTCCAGTACATATTCCTCCTTGCTGTGTAACACACTGTACAGTACATATTCCTCCTTACTGTGTAACACACACTCCAGTACATATTCCTCCTTGCTGTGTAACACACTGTACACTACATACACCTCCTTGCTGTGTAACACACTGTACAGTACATATTCCTCCTTGCTGTGTAACACATTGTACAGTACATATTCCTCCTTGCTGTGTAACACACACTCCAGTACATATTCCTCCTTGCTGTGTAACACACTGTACAGTACGTATTCCTCCTTTCTGTGTAACACACTATACAGTACATACACCTCCTTGCTGTGTAACACATTGTACAGTACATATTCCTCCTTGCTGTGTAACACATTGTACAGTACATATTCCTCCTTGCTGTGTAACACACACTCCAGTACATATTCCTCCTTGCTGTGTAACACACTGTACAGTACATATTCCTCCTTGCTGTGTAACACACTATACAGCACATATTCCTCCTTGCTGTGTAACACACTGTCCAGTACATATTCCTCCTTGCTGTGTAACACACTGTACAGTACATATTCCTCCTTGCTGTGTAACACACTGGACAGTACATATTCCTCCTTGCTCTGTAACACACTGTACAGTACATATTCCTCCTTGCTGTGTAACACACTGTACAGTACATATTCCTCCTTGCTGTGTAACACACTGTACAGTACATATTCCTCCTTGCTGTGTAACAGACTGTACAGTACATATTCCTCCTTGCTGTGTAACACACTCCAGTACATATTCCTCCTTGCTGTGTAACACACTGTACAGTACATATTCCTCCTTGCTGTGTAACACACTGTACAGTACATATTCCTCCTTGCTGTGTAACACACTCCAGTACATATTCCTCCTTGCTGTGTAACACACTGTACAGTACATATTCCTCCTTGCTGTGTAACACACACTCCAGTACATATTCCTCCTTGCTGTGTAACACACTGTACAGTACATATTCCTCCTTGCTGTGTAACACACTGTACAGTACATATTCCTCCTTGCTGTGTAACACACTGTACAGTACATATTCCTCCTTGCTGTGTAACACACTGGACAGTACATATTCCTCCTTGCTGTGTAACACACTATACAGTACATATTCCTCCTTGCTGTGTAACACACACTCCAGTACATATTCCTCCTTGCTGTGTAACACACTGTACAGTACATATTCCTCCTTCCTGTGTAACACACTGTACAGTACATATTCCTCCTTCCTGTGTAACACACTGTACAGTACATATTCCTCCTTGCTGTGTAACACACTGTACAGTACATATTCCTCCTTGCGGTGTAACACACTGTACAGTACATATTCCTCCTTGCTGTGTAACACACTATACAGTACATATTCCTCCTTGCTGTGTAACACACTATACAGTACATATTCCTCCTTTCTGTGTAACACACTGTACAGTACATATTCCTCCTTGCTGTGTAACACACTGGACAGTACATATTCCTCCTTGCTGTGTAACACACTATACAGTACATATTCCTCCTTGCTGTGTAACACACTATACAGTACATATTCCTCCTTTCTGTGTAACACACTGTACAGTACATATTCCTCCTTGCTGTGTAACACACTGTACAGTACATATTCCTCCTTGCTGTGTAACACACTATACAGTACATATTCCTCCTTGCTGTGTAACACACTGTACAGTACATATTCCTCCTTGCTGTGTAACACACTGGACAGTACATATTCCTCCTTGCTGTGTAACACACTATACAGTACATATTCCTCCTTGCTGTTTAACACACTGGACAGTACATACACCTCCTTGCTGTGTAACACACTGGACAGTACATATTCCTCCTTGCTGTGTTACACACTGTACAGTACATATTCCTCCTTGCTGTGTAACACACTGGACAGTACATATTCCTCCTTGCTGTGTAACACACTGTACAGTACATATTCCTCCTTGCTGTGTAACACACTGTACAGTACATACACCTCCTTGCTGTGTAACACACTGGACAGTACATATTCCTCCTTGCTGTGGAACACACTATACAGTACATATTCCTCCTTGCTGTGTAACACACTGGACAGTACATATTCCTCCTTGCTGTGTAACACACTGTACAGTACATATTCCTCCTTGCTGTGTAACACACTGTACAGTACATATTCCTCCTTGCTGTGTAACACACTGTACAGTACATATTCCTCCTTGCTGTGTAACACACTGTACAGTACATATTCCTCCTTGCTGTCTGACACACTGTACAGTACATATTCCTCCTTGCTGTGTAACACACTATACAGTACATACACCTCCTTGCTGTGTAACACACTGTACAGTACATATTCCTCCTTGCTGTGTAATACACTGTACAGTACATATTCCTCCTTGCTGTGTAACACACTGTACAGTACATATTCCTCCTTGTGTGTAACACACTGTACAGTACATACATCTCCTTGCTGTGTAACACAGTGTACAGTACATATTCCTCCTTACTGTGTAACACACTGTACAGTACATATTCCTCCTTGCTGTGTAACACACTGTACAGTACATATTCCTCCTTACTGTGTAACACACTGTACAGTACATATTCCTCCTTGCTGTGTAACACACTGTACAGTACATATTCCTCCTTACTGTGTAACACACTCCAGTACATATTCCTCCTTGCTGTGTAACACACTGTACAGTACATACACCTCCTTGCTGTGTAACACTGTACTGTACATATTTCTCCTTGCTGTGTAACACACACTCCAGTACATATTCCTCCTAACTGTGTAACACACTGTACAGTACATATTCCTCCTTGCTGTGTAACACACTGTACAGTACATACACCTCCTTGCTGTGTAACACACTGGACAGTACATATTCCTCCTTGCTGTGGAACACACTATACAGTACATATTCCTCCTTGCTGTGTAACACACTGTACAGTACATATTCCTCCTTGCTGTGTAACACACTGTCCAGTATACACCTCCTTGCTGTGTAACACACACTCCAGTACATATTCCTCCTAACTGTGTAACACACTGTACAGTACATATTCCTCCTTGCTGTGTAACACACTGTACAGTACATATTCCTCCTTGCTGTGTAACACACTGTACAGTACATATTCCTCCTTGCTGTGTAACACACTGTACAGTACATATTCCTCCTTGCTCTGTAACACACTGTACAGTACATATTCCTCCTTGCTGTGTAACACACTGTACAGTACATACACCTCCTTGCTGTGTAACACACTGTACAGTACATACACCTCCTTGCTGTGTAACACACTGTACAGTACATACACCTCCTTGCTGTGTAACACACTGTACAGTACATATTCCTCCTTGCTGTGTAACACACACTCCAGTACATATTCCTCCTTGCTGTGTAACACACTGTACAGTACATATTCCTCCTTGCTGTGTAACACACACTCCAGTACATACACCTCCTTGCTGTGTAACACACTGTACAGTACATATTCCTCCTTGCTGTGTAACACACTGTACAGTACATATTCCTCCTTGCTGTGTAACACACACTCCAGTACATATCCCTCCTTGCTGTGTAACACACTGTACAGTACATATTCCTCCTTGCTGTGTAACACACTGTACAGTACATATTCCTCCTTGCTGTGTAACACACTGTACAGTACATATTCCTCCTTGCTGTGTAACACACTGTACAGTACATATTCCTCCTTGCTGTGTAACACACTGTACAGTACATATTCCTCCTTGCTGTGTAACACACTGTACAGTACATATTCCTCCTTGCTGTGTAACACACTGTACAGTACATATTCCTCCTTGCTGTGTAACACACTGTACAGTACATATTCCTCCTTGCTGTGTAACACACTGTACAGTACATATTCCTCCTTGCTGTGTAACACACTATACAGTACATATTCCTCCTTGCTGTGTAACACACTGTACAGTACATACACCTCCTTGCTGTGTAACACACTGGACAGTACATATTCCTCCTTGCTGTGGAACACACTATACAGTACATATTCCTCCTTGCTGTGTAACACACTGGACAGTACATATTCCTCCTTGCTGTGTAACACACTATACAGTACATATTCCTCCTTGCTGTGTAACACACTGGACAGTACATATTCCTCCTTGCTGTGTAACACACTGGACAGTACATATTCCTCCTTGCTGTGTAACACACTATACAGTACATATTCCTCCTTGCTGTGTAACACACTGGACAGTACATATTCCTCCTTGCTGTGTAACACACTATACAGTACATATTCCTCCTTGCTGTGTAACACACTGGACAGTACATATTCCTCCTTGCTGTGTAACACACTGGACAGTACATATTCCTCCTTGCTGTGTAACACACTGGACAGTACATATTCCTCCTTGCTGTGTAACACACTATACAGTACATATTCCTCCTTGCTGTGTAACACACTGGACAGTACATATTCCTCCTTGCTGTGTAACACACTGGACAGTACATATTCCTCCTTGCTGTGTAACACACTGTACAGTACATATTCCTCCTTGCTGTGTAACACACTGTACAGTACATATTCCTCCTTGCTGTGTAACACACTGTACAGTACATATTCCTCCTTGCTGTGTAACACACTGTACAGTACATATTCCTCCTTGCTGTGTAACACACTGTACAGTACATATTCCTCCTTGCTGTGTAACACACTGTACAGTACATATTCCTCCTTGCTGTGTAACACACTGTACAGTACATATTCCTCCTTGCTGTGTAACACACTGTACAGTACATATTCCTCCTTGCTGTGTAACACACTGTACAGTATACACCTCCTTGCTGTGTAACACATTGTCCAGTACATATTCCTCCTTGCTGTGTAACACACTGTCCAGTAAATACACCTCCTTGCTGTGTAACACATTGTCCAGTACATATTCCTCCTTGCTGTGTAACACACTGTACAGTACATATTCCTCCTTGCTGTGTAACACGCTGTACAGTACATATTCCTCCTTGCTGTGTAACACACACTCCAGTACACACACCTCCTAACTGTGTAACACACTTTCCAGAACATTCACCTCCTTGCTGTGTAACATACTGTACAGTACATATTCCTCCTTGCTGTGTAACACACTGTACAGTACATATTCCTCCTTGCTGTGTAACACACTGTACAGTACATATTCCTCCTTGCTGTGTAACACACACTCCAGTACATATTCCTCCTTGCTGTGTAACACACTGTACAGTACGTATTCCTCCTTGCTGTGTAACACACACTCCAGTACATATTCCTCCTTGCTGTGTAACACACTGTACAGTACATATTCCTCCTTGCTGTGTAACACACTATACAGTACATATTCCTCCTTGCTGTGTAACACACTGTACAGTACATATTCCTCCTTGCTGTGTAACACACTATACAGTACATATTCCTCCTTGCTGTGTAACACATTCCTGGCTGTGTAACACACTGTACAGTATATCCTCCTTGCTGTGTAACACACTGTACAGTACATATTCCTCCTTGCTGTGTAACACACTATACAGTACATATTCCTCCTTGCTGTGTAACACACTATACAGTACATATTCCTCCTTGCTGTGTAACACACTATACAGTACATATTCCTCCTTGCTGTGTAACACACTGTACAGTACATATTCCTCCTTGCTGTGTAACACACTATACAGTACATATTCCTCCTTGCTGTGTAACACACTGTACAGTACATATTCCTCCTTGCTGTGTAACACACTGTACAGTACATATTCCTCCTTGCTGTGTAACACACTATACAGTACATATTCCTCCTTGCTGTGTAACACACTATACAGTACATATTCCTCCTTGCTGTGTAACACACTGTACAGTACATATTCCTCCTTGCTGTGTAACACACTGTACAGTACATATTCCTCCTTGCTGTGTAACACACTGTACAGTACATATTCCTCCTTGCTGTGTAACACACTGTACAGTACATATTCCTCCTTGCTGTGTAACACACTGTACAGTACATATTCCTCCTTGCTGTGTAACACACTGTACAGTACATATTCCTCCTTGCTGTGTAACACACTGTACAGTACATATTCCTCCTTACTGTGTAGCACACTGTACAGTACATATTCCTCCTTACTGTGTAACACACTATACAGTACATATTCCTCCTTGCTGTGTAACACACTGTACAGTACATACACCTCCTTGCTGTGTAACACACTGTACAGTACATATTCCTCCTTGCTGTGTAACACACACTCCAGTACATATTCCTCCTTGCTGTGTAACACACTGTCCAGTACATATTCCTCCTTGCTGTGTAACACACTGTACAGTACATATTCCTCCTTGCTGTGTAACACACTGTACAGTACATATTCCTCCTTGCTGTGTAACACACTGTACAGTACATACACCTCCTTGCTGTGTAACACACTGTACAGTACATATTCCTCCTTGCTGTGTAACACACTCCAGTACATATTCCTCCTTGCTGTGTAACACACACTCCAGTACATATTCCTCCTTGCTGTGTAACACACTGTACAGTACATATTCCTCCTTGCTGTGTAACACACTATACAGTACATATTCCTCCTTGCTGTGTAACACACTGTACAGTACATATTCCTCCTTGCTGTGTAACACACTCCAGTACATATTCCTCCTTGCTGTGTAACACACTGTACAGTACATATTCCTCCTTTCTGTGCAACACACTGTGCAGTACATATTCCTCCTTGCTGTGTAACACACTGTACAGTACATATTCCTCCTTTCTGTGTAACAGCCTGTACAGTACATATTCCTCCTTTCTGTGTAACACACTGTACAGTACATATTCCTCCTTGCTGTGTAACACACTGTACAGTACATATTCCTCCTTGCTGTGTAACACACTGTACAGTACACAAACCTCCTTGCTGTGTAACACACTGTACAGTACATATTCCTCCTTGCTGTGTAACACACTGTACAGTACATATTCCTCCTTGCTGTGTAACACACACTCCAGTACATATTCCTCCTTGCTGTGTAACACACTGTACAGTACATATTCCTCCTTGCTGTGTAACACACTGGACAGTACATATTCCTCCTTGCTGTGTAACACACTATACAGTACATATTCCTCCTTGCTGTGTAACACACTGTACAGTACATATTCCTCCTTGCTGTGTAACACACACTCCAGTACATATTCCTCCTTGCTGTGTAACACACTATACAGTACATATTCCTCCTTGCTGTGTAACACACTGTACAGTACATATTCCTCCTTGCTGTGTAACACACACTCCAGTACATATTCCTCCTTGCTGTGTAACACACTGTACAGTACATATTCCTCCTTGCTGTGTAACACACTGGACAGTACATATTCCTCCTTGCTGTGTAACACACACTCCAGTACATATTCCTCCTTGCTGTGTAACACACTATACAGTACATATTCCTCCTTGCTGTGTAACACACACTCCAGTACATATTCCTCCTTGCTGTGTAACACACTATACAGTACATATTCCTCCTTGCTGTGTAACACACTGCACAGTACATATTCCTCCTTGCTGTGTAACACACTGTACAGTACATATTCCTCCTTGCTGTGTAACTCACTGTACAGTACATATTCTTCCTTGCTGTGTAACACACTGTACAGCACATATTCCTCCTTGCTGTGTAACACACTATACAGCACATATTCCTCCTTACTGTGTAGCACACTGTACAGTACATATTCCTCCTTGCTGTGTAACACACTATACAGTACATATTCCTCCTTGCTGTGTAACACACTGTACAGTACATATTCCTCCTTGTGTGTAACACACTGTACAGTACATATTTCTCCTTGCTGTGTAACACACTGTACAGTACATATTCCTCCTTGCTGTGTAACACACTGTACAGTACATATTCCTCCTTGTGTGTAACACACTGTACAGTACATATTCCTCCTTGCTGTGTAACACACTGTACAGTACATATTCCTCCTTGCTTCAAAATGCACAGTCCAGTAAATACATCTCCTTGCTGTGTAACACACTGTACAGTACATATTCCTCCTTGCTGTGCAACACACTGTACAGTAAACACGCCTCCTTGCTGTGTGACACACTGTCCAGCACATACACCTCCTTGCTGTGTGACACACTGTCCAGTAAACACGCCTCCTTGCTGTGTGACACACTGTCCAGCACATACACCTCCTTCCTGTGTGACACACTGTCCAGTACACACACCTCCTTGCTGTGTGACACACTGTCCAGTCGACATTCCTGTGCAACACATTGTCCGGTGCACACAGACCCTTGGTAACACTCTCTCCATTTTGTGCAGACCCCTCTGTAGCCCATTGACCTGTCCATGCACCTCCCAATGTCGAACCTTAGCGAAAGGAAGAGGCCTTTTACGCTCTCTAACCTGTTTGCTCCATTCACTCAGACACATGGAGACACATCTCCCTCTGCCTCCCCTCCATACCCCACTCGACCTTTGGTAAACAAATAATGATCAACATCTGACGTTAAATGATCTCGCAATAACTGCCAAACCTGTGCCTCCCACCGTGTGTTGGAGCCTCTCCTGACTTCACTGCTGTCAGGTACGGCTCTGATTTTTACACAATAGCCTTCCCACCCCGTCAAAAATAGTTTGTCCCCCTCATCCAATTCAAGGTGCTGCACCGGGCCCACATGACTGGGACGAGGATGAGTAGGTTCTTTGGGGGTGAAGACAGGTGCACCAGGTGTTCGGGGAGTCCAGCGAACCATGCCCATATGTTCTGGGCATGCCCGGCATTGGAGGAGTTCTGGAAGGGGGTGGCGAGGACGGTGTCGAGGGTGGTGGAATCCAGGGTCAAGCCAAGATGGGGACTCGCGATTTTTGGGGTTGGGGTGGAGCCGGGAGTGCAGGAGGCGAAAGAGGCCGGTGTGCTGGCCTTTGCGTCCCTAGTAGCCCGGCGAAGGATCTTGCTACAATGGAAGGATGCGAGGCCCCCAAGCGTGTAGACCTGGATCAATGACATGGCGGGTTTTATTAAGCTAGAGAAGGTCAAATTCGCCCTGAGAGGATCGGTACAAGGGTTCTTTAGGCGGTGGCAACCTTTCCTCGACTTTCTGGCTCAACGATAGGGTACGGGGACAGTAGCAGCAGCAACCCGGGGGGGTGGGGGGGGAAGGGGGAGGGAAAAGGTGTTTTTTGGGGGGGGGGGGGGGGGGGGGGGGGACGATGACTATGTTTGTTTATTTAATTTAAATTTATTTTTAAGTTCTTCTGTTGTTCATTGGGGTTGGGGGGGTGGGGGATGGGATACATACGTTGATACGGTCTGGGGGTGTTACAGTTATTATGGATTATTTTGTTGCATTTCATTGTTTGTCGTTATGTTTTATATTTTCTGTAAAAAAATTCCAATAAAAATTATATTAAAAAAAAAAATAGTTTGTCCCTATTTTGCACCTGTCTTTCCCCCCTCTTGAACACTGGAGCAAATCACTGCTTAACCTTCCCAATTTCAGGGAACCCAACCCAAATTTTGGCAACGCGGCCTCATAATTGGGTCCTGGTATCCTTCTGGGAAACAATACCAGGCTCCCCTCCGGGACCAATCTATGTGTCCTGAGGCCCACTGCCCAGGGCAGCTCACCTCAACTCAAGCAACGATTTAATCTGGGCCTTGTGCAGCTGAAGCACAACTTCTGCAACTTTCCATTATATTGTAGTCCTCCAGACATAAAGGCCAGCAGTCCATGAGCTGTTTTCTATTATTTGCTGCCTTGGGCAATGGTATTTTCATGCCCCATCTACCTGGACCCCAAGTCTCTCCGTGGCCTTTCCCATTTCTAGCTTCCTGCCATTTGCGAAGTACCCGGTTCTATTCTTTTTTAGGTGAGGATATGGGTGACCTCACCTCTGCCTCTGTTGAAATCCACTAATATCTCTTTGAGATGTTATGTTTCCATCTACTCTGCTTCCAGTACCACCAATCCGTTTTTAACCACGTGGTTGCCTTGCTTTCCATCCCATCATCAAAGTTGTTCATGAGTAGAGTGAAGCCCTGACACAGGCCCTGGAAGGTGACCGCTAGTCACATCCTGCCAATCAGATTTGCCTGCCCATTCTCCCTGCTCTCCCCCTGCTCGATCACTTTCCCAACCAGGGTTAATCGTTTGATTGACCCCAGGAGATGCAACTTTGGCTAACAGCCTCTTATGGAGGCACTGTATCAAGAGCCTTCTGGAAGAATAACATCCATAGACACTCCCCCATTGGCCAATTATATTAACTCTTCAAAATATACAATCAGACCACAGACCCCTGTGTTACTCATGAAGAAAATCTTGAACATTTTGCCTCATTCATCCATGTGTAACAGTTTAACTCTCCAGTTAAAAAAGACAATTGTATAAAGCACTGGCCAATAAAGTTCCTCTGATCTTTTTTAAGATGGTAGCTTATACCCTACACAACAGGTTAAAGGATTCGATGCTTATTTATAAAGTAACACTTAATCATAGGTTAGTTGACTGGGTGACTTGCATGAAGTTGAGTCTATTTCTGACTGAATCGACATCCAGTGTAGTTTGTGCGAGAGTTTATTAAGCAGTTCTTCCAAAGCTATATAAAAAAAAACACACATTTCCCTTACATTCCAACCCAGGCATTTCTGGAGATTCTTATCCAGCATTTGCTTGTCTGCCTGTTGTTGACAGGTCACCCTTCCTCAGGCCCCAGCTACTCCCCAGCGATGCACCCAAGGGCAGCTGAGCTCCTGAGTTTTAGAGGGCTGTTTTTTTTTTTTTTTTTTTTAAATTTAGATTACCCAATTATTTTTTCCAATTAAGGGGCAATTTAGCGTGGCCAATCCACCTACTCTGCACATTTTTGGGTTGTGGGGGCGAAACCCACGCAGACACGGGAAGAATGTGCAAACTCCACACGGACAGTGACCCAGAGCCGGGATCGAACCTGGGACCTCAGCGCCGTGAGGCGGTTGTGCTAACCACTAGGCCACCGTGCTGCCCTTTAGAGGGCTGTTTGACGATGGAGACCATCCTCAGCTACTTTGGACCGAGCGTCCATAGCTCATGGGCTGCCCATGACAGAGTGTGACGAGACACACAACAATCGGGCATCAAACCAAACCAGACCTGTCCCCACAGGGCTAAATCGCTGGCTTTGAAAGGAGACCAAGGCACGGTTCAATTCCCGTACCAGCCTCCCCGAACAGGCGCCGGAATGTGGCGACTAGGGGGCTTTTCACAGTAACTTCATTTGAAGCCTACTTGTGACAATAAGCGATTTTCATTTCCTTTTTCATTTCATTTTCCTCTCTCCCAATCCCTGACACGTGAGCCTCCAACTAAGGTCTCCAGGTAGCCGGCAGGAGCAGGGGCTCCGGGGTATTCCCTTCTCTTACCCGGCGGGGTTCTGAGGCCAACTGAGGCCTCCCCCCCCCCGGCACAGATCCGTTAACCCAACAACAGACTGAACCCAGGACCATATTGGCTCCAATAACCCAATGGCTGAGTTCACTGAACCATCAGAAGTCTTTGCCCGTCAGATATTTCAACCGAGTCGTGAAGCAGTTTTTGCCTGGGGCCTTTGCCCACAGCGGAAGGCCTACCTGCCCTGTTTATTTCGATGATCTCCTCCTGAGCTAATGGGCAGGAATCACCCTGGGAACTCCTCTGGGGGGACTTGATGTCAGGCTTGCAGTAGTTGGGAGAACCCGGCTGGGGAGCCCGAGGGATGTGCTTGTTCTTCTTCTTTGGTAGCTTCTGCTTGGCCATGGCCAAGGAATAGTACATGCCAAAGTTATTGACAATAACAGGTACAGGCATGGCGATGGTCAACACACCAGCCAAAGCACAGAGAGCCCCCACCAACATCCCAGACCAGGTCTCAGGATACATGTCCCCGTAGCCCAGGGTTGTCATGGTGACCACCGCCCACCAGAAGCCAATAGGGATGTTTTTGAAGCTGGTATGCTTGCTGCCCGTTATGTCTTCAGGGTCGGCCCCTATCCTCTCGGCGTAGTAGATCATGGTGGCGAAGATCAGGACCCCGAGAGCCAGGAAGATGATCAGCAGGAGGAACTCGTTTGTACTTGCCCTCAGCGTGTGGCCCAGGACTCTCAGCCCGATGAAGTGGCGGGTGAGCTTGAAGATGCGGAGGATTCGGACGAAACGCACAACACGCAGGAAGCCCAGGACATCCTTCGCGGCCTTGGATGAGAGTCCGCTCAGCCCAACCTCCAGGTAAAAAGGGAGGATGGCCACAAAGTCAATGATGTTGAGGGTGTTCTTGATGAACTCCTTCTTGTCCGGACAGAACATGATGCGCATCAGGAACTCAAAAGTGAACCAGATGACGCACATCCCCTCCACGTAGGTGAGGAACGCCTCAGTCTCAATTTCCACATCCTCCACCACGTTGGTAACGTTCCCCGTGGTGACAGTCTCGGTCCTGTTGACCACGTGGTTGAATGCTTCATGGGTCTCAAGGCAAAACGTGGTGATGGAGATCAAGATGAAGAACAGTGATGCAAACGCCACATACTGTAAGAAAAAAACAAACAAAAGTAGAGAGGTGTTATTGAAAAAAAAACCAAGAGCATCAACACATCACCGCGGTAACGCTGAGCACTCGGACCTCTGGGTAACAATTTATAGGGCTAGGTCTGCCACTGTAGTTTGAATTATGGTGGTGGCAAGTGACCATTTCCCCTTTGAGGGAGGGAGAGCTGGCTGGGGGTGATTTAACCTGAGGGTCACTACACCTCAGGAAAAAGGGGCAAGGTTGAGAGGGCAAGGCCTTCACGGGCGCCCTCAGCCGGTGCGGGGATTGAACCCACGTTGCTGGCCTCGCTCTGCATCACCAACCAGCTGTCCAGACCACTCAGCTAAACTGGCAAAGAATTGTACAGTACTGAAGAAGGCCATTGTGCCTGCGCTGGCCAATGACACAAAGATTGGTGGCACAGTGCATGATGAAGAGGGTTATATAAGATTGAAACACGATCTTGACTAATTGGACCAGTGGGCCGATGAATGGCAAGTGGAGTTTAATTTGGATAAATGTGAGGTGATGTATGTTGGTCGATCAAATCAGGGCAGAACCTACTCAGTTAATGGTAGGGAGTTGGGGAGAGTTACAGAACAAAGAGATCTAGGGGTACAGGTTCATAGATCCTTGAAGGTGGAGTGGCAGGTGGACAGGGTGGTGAAGAAGGCATTCAGCATGCTGGGTTTTATTGGTCAGAATATTGAATACAGGAGTTGGGACGTCTTGTTGAAGTTGTACAAGACATTGGTAAGGCCGCACATGGAATACTGTGTTCAGTGCTGGTCACCCTACTATAGGAAGGATATTGTTAAACCAGAAAGAGTGCAGAAGAGATTTACGAGGATGCCAGCAGGACTTGATGGTTTGAGCTATAAGGAGAGGCTGGATAGGCTGGGACTTTCTTCCCTGGAGCGTAGGAGGCTTAGAGGTGATCTTATAGAGGTCTATAAAATAATGAGGGGCATAGATAAGGTGGATAGTCAACATCTTTTCCCAAAGGGCACAGGTTTAAGGTGAGAGGGGAGAGATACAAAAGAGACCAGAGGGGAAATTTCTTCACACAGAGGGTGGTGAGCATCTGGAACGGGCTGCCAGAGGCAGTGGGAGAGGCGGGTACGATTTTGTCCTTTAAAAAGCAGACAGTTACATGGGCAGGGTGGGTATAGAGGGATATGGGCCAAATGTGGGCAACTGGGTCCAGCTTAGTGATAGAAACTGGGCGGCATGGACCAGCTGGGCCGAAGGGCCTGTTTCCGTGCTGTAAACATCTCTGACTCTCTGAGTCCTCTGCCTTTTCCACCTAGCCCCGTGATTCGTTCCCGTTTAAATATATATTCCATTCCTTTCTGAACAAATTGATTCTACATCCACCTACCTTTCAGATAGAATGCTCCAGATTGCGGCAACTCATGTTATGCGAAACAAAACCCACCTCCCCGTCCACTTTAACAACTGTCCTAAACCTGTGTCCACTGCGTAGCCACCTTCCTGCCAGAGAAAACAGTTTCTCCCCAACTACTCCGTCAAGACCCTTCATAATTCCAGACAACTCTATCAATTCTCCCCTGAACTCCCTTTGCTCCAACTTTTAAATTGCCGGGTTTTTTAACACCACTCAAGGGGAAAGTACACTTCAGCAGCGGGATTCTCCGACCCCGCGCCGGCTCGGAGAATCCCCGGGGGGGGGGGGGTGGCGCGAATCCCACCCCGCCGCCGGCTGCCGTATTCTCCAGCGCCGTTTTGCGGGCGGGGTCACACCGGTCAGGGGCCGTTGGCAGTGGACCCCCCCTCCCCCCACCCCCCCCCCCCAGCAATTCTCTGATGGACCGAGCGGCCATCCGTTTTTGGCCAGTCCCACAGGCGTGGGTTAGATATGATCCCACACTGCGGGGCCCTGGCAGGTAAGTCCTCGGGAGGGAGCGCGGGAGCGGTCCTCGGAGGAGAGCGCGGGGGGGGGGATCCGATCCCGGGGGGGTGGGGGGGCAAGGTGGCCTGGCCCGCGATCGGGGCCCACCGAACTGCGGGCAGGCCTGCACCGTGGGGGCACGTCTTCCTTCCACGCCGGCCCCTGTATGGCTCCGCCATGGCCGGCGCGGAGAAGGGAACCCCCCGCGCTTGTGGTTCCGCACACGCGCGACATCACGCCGGCCCTTTGGCGCATGTGCGAAACCGCGCAGTCCCTTCGGCGCCGGCTGGCACTGCGCCAACCCCTCCGGTGTCCACCTAGCTCCGGAAGTGCGGAGAATTCCGCACTTTCGGTGACTGTTGACGCCGGAGTGATTTGCGCCGGTTTTCCCGCCGTCGTGGGGACTCGGTCCCTGGAAAGGAGAATCCCACCCCCCAGGTATCTCCATCACCATTGTCCACTTTCCCTCATGTTACAAGCTACTTGCCCAAGGGAAGATGTCTATCGAGATCTCAAATTCAATTAGAAGGAAAGATTACGCGGAACGGTGTTTTTTGCAAGTCCCTGTTGGAATGAGGCAGCCAACATGTTCTCAGCAACCAGCTCGCCATTGAAATAACATTCAAATTACAGGATTCCCGAGCGCACTCCTGGGTTAATGACTGGGTGCTAGCCGATACTCTCTGGTGTTTAGAAGGACAAGAGACCCCATTGAAGCATCCACCATTCCGAAGTGGCTTGACTCTGTAGATACTTGGCGGTAGCTTCCTCTGCCTTGGGAATCAAGAACACGGATCGCAGTCTCAGGATCAAGGACTAGTCATTAGGGGCTGAGAAGAGGAGAAATACAAACAGCCAAACCAGGCCACTGGGCCCCTTGAGCCTGTTCCGCTCAGGGTAAGATTATGGCTGATCTGATTGAGACTTCAACCCCACGATCCAGCCAACACCCCCCCCCACACCCCCACCCCCCCCCCCCCCACCCCCCCCCAGTAATCTTTCACCCACCACTTGCTTAGAACCATAGAACTCCTACAGTGCAGAAGGAGGCCATTCGGCCCATCGAGTTTGCACTGACCCTCTGAAAGAGCACCCCACCCATATGGTTCACTTAACAGGCAATTTGACAATGGCCAGCCCGCCTAACCTGCGCGCCTTTGGGCTGTGTGAGGAAACCGGAGCACCCCGGAGGAAACCCACGCAGCCACGGGGAGAACGTGAAAACTCCACACGGACGTTCACCCAAGGCCCAAACTGAACCTGGAACCCTGGTGCTGCGAGGCAGCAGCGCTAACCACTGCGCTCCCGTGCCGCTTATCAAAAATCTGTCCGGCTCTGCCTTAAAAACATTCAAAGACTCTCTGCTTCCACTGCCTTTTGAGGACGAGAATTCCAGAGAGTCTCGACCCCCCCCCCCCCCCCCCCCCCCCCCGTCCCCCGAGAGAAAAAACGTCTCCTCATCCCCGTCTTAAAATAAAATGACTTCACTCAAAGGGTTGTGTGTCTTTGGAATTGCTCCATCGGATGTAGGCTGTAGGCTGAGGTAGATTTCTGGCCTCTCCTGGGAACAAAGGGACACGGGGGGAAGGCGGGAAAGTGGGATTGAGGGCAGGATCATCCATGATCACACTGAATAGCGGAACAGGCTCGATGCCCCCCCCCCCCCCCCCCCCCCCCCCCCCCGTGGCCTGCTCGCCCGCCTATTTCTACATGCCCTCAAATTCAGTGGAATCAGAACCGTCGTAAACGCCACGTAGGGAATTGGCTTGAAGTAGCCTGCTGCATTCTGGGACAGAGCGCTGGTCCTATCAAGATTTACAACAAAAGGAAAGCCAGCACCACTGTCGAAATTATCGTAGTAAATCTGCAGAACACGGCTGTCCTGGAAACTGCGGTTGCCGCTGGTAACGAGGAGGCATGTTCCAAACTGTAGTGATAATTACTCAACCTCCTGACCCTCCGCATGAGTGTGACAAAATCGTGGTTTTCCCCACAGACTAATTAGGGGGGAAAAAAGGCAGGAGGAAAAATTACTTCAGAAATCCAATTTTTTGCTCATCACAGGGACCCCTCCGACTGTAAACAGCTTCAAACTCTGCTGCGGCCTTGTTTCCCGGCAGCCATTAACGGCGCTGGAAGGCATCCATAAATGCCCAAAGCAATGAACGAAATGTTTTCCTTCTGCCTCCGTCCTTTCTGTTGAGCAACTTCTTCCTTATTGATTACTCAGTTTTAACAATTGGGGACGGGTAATAAACACTGGGGGGGGGGGGGGGGTCTCGTGAGGCAGTGGGTTAGCCTCAATACTGGCATTACCTGAGAGAAGAGAATTGGTGTCAAGGTTAGATGGCATCATCAAAATTGATTGGCAAAGTCAGCATTGATTAGCTGGAAGCTTCAGGATTGAGTCCCGCCCCAGGCCTCAGGGGCTGGTTTAGCTCACTGGGCTAAATCGCTGGCTTTTAAAGCAGGCCAGCAGCCCGGTTCGATTCCCGTACCAGCCTCCCCGGACAGGCGGCGGAATGTGGCGACTAGGGGCTTTTCACAGTAACTTCATTGAAGCCTACTCGTGACAATAAGCGATTTTCATTTTCATTTCATTGTTCATTTCATTTCATTTTCAGGACTCGATTGCCAAGGAAGGTGCGTTCATTAACGCGGCCAGAACAGGTGGAGTGCCTGCAAAATCCTTCCGAACACACTAATGGCGGTAAGAGAGGGAGAGACTCCTGGTCAATCACACTTGGTGCGGAGTGACGCCACTCAAGCCATAAGCTCCCTGGCAACAGACTGGCGACCTGTTCCTGGAATTACCCGCTATGGGAACAGACGAAGTCTGCCTTAGCGCACGGCCAGGTGTGGGAAGGGAATTGGAATTGGAAAATAAATGCCAGTGACTCCCACGCCCCGTAGGAAGAACAAAAAGAAAGCAACGTCGCCGAAAAAGGCGATCACATTTCTGTCTGTGAGAACCTGCCGTGCACAAATTTGTCACCACGTTCCCTACGTCACAGGAACGGCTTTGCTTGGAAGCATTTCGTTGGTGGCAAAGTGCTTCAGGACATCCTATAGACGTGGACGGTGCGGTAGAGGAGAAATATCAGAGCGCCTGTATAATTACAAATCCAATTTGAATCTGGGTGCGTTTGTTTTAGAGCTTTGATACTGGCATTACCCGAGAGAAGAGAATTGGTGCCAAGGTTAGATGGCATCATCAAAATTGATTGGCAAAGTCAGCATTGATTGCCCATCCCTAATTGCCCTTGATCTGGGAGGCTTGTATGGCCTAACAATCGCATTGCCGTGGGTCGCTAATCACATATAGGCCAGACCGAGTGAGGGCAGCAGATTTCCTTCCCTAAGTCGACAATTGGTTTATAATCATCGTTTGATTTTTGATTTCGGAATTTTTTTAAATTTGAATTCAAAATTTTGCCGTCTGCCGTGGGTGGGATTTGAATCCAGGTCTCCAGATCATCACCCTGGGTCTCGGGATTGCTAGTCCAGTGACAGCACCACTACGCCAACGCCTCCCCCTTACTGTGACTGAAGAAAGGGTGGCCCAAAGTGCTTCACCGCCAATGGAATATTTTTGCAGTCACTGGAGGGAACAGGGCAGCCAATTTGCACATGGCAAGTTCCCACAAGCAGAAATTTGTGTGATCTTATTGGGTAATAAATAATGGCCCAGGACACCTGTGAGAACCCCCCTGCTCTTCTTTGAAATAGGGGCCGTGGGATCTTTTATATCACCTGGGAGAGTCGAGAGGGCCTCGGTTTAGCATCTCAAAAACAGACCTGGACCGGGAGTTCACACCTAGATTATGTGCCCAAGTCTCTGAGGCGGACTTTAGCAAGGCGTTTGACAAAGTCCAAGATTGGTCAAGGTAGTGAAAGCCCATTGGGATACAGGGCAACGTGGCAAACTGGATCAAAAGTTGTCTCCGTTGCAGGAAACTCAGGGTAACGGTCGATGGCTGCCCTTACAATTGGAAAGTTGGGTGTTTCGCAGAATCTGGTGTTGGGACCCTAACTGTTTGTGCTACATATTAATTATTTGGATGTGAACGTGGGGGGCACGATTGGGAAATTTGCAGACGACACAAAGATTGGCTGAGTGGAGGGCAGTGCAGAGGATAGCTATAATCTCCAAAATGATACAGGTGGGTTGGTGGAGTGGCCGATATAGTGGTTGATGGAATTTAACACCGAGAGATAGAACATAGAACATAGAACAGTACAGCACAGAACAGGCCCTCAATGTTGTGCCGAGCCATGATCACCCTACTCAAACCCACGTATCCACCCTATACCCGTAACCCAACAACCCCCCCCCCCCCCCATTAACCTTACTTTTTTTTAGGACACTACGGGCAATTTAGCATGGCCAATCCACCTAACCCGCACATCTTTGGACTGTGGGAGGAAACCGGAGCACCCGGAGGAAACCCACGCACACAGGGGGAGGACGTGCAGACTCCACACAGACAGTGACCCAGCCGGGAATCGAACCTGGGACCCTGGAGCTGTGAAGCATTTATGCTAACCACCATGCTACCGTGCTGCCCCTAATGTGAGGTCATGCATTCAGGGTGGTCAAATAGTTATAGGGAGTACACAATAAATGGGAATATACTAAGAGGGGTAGATGAAGTGCGAGATCTTGCCGTACAGGTACACAGGTCCCTAAAGGCAGCAGTTCAAGTAGACAAGGTTGTTAAGAAAGCATATGGAATGCTCTCCTTCATTGTCACAAGTATGCTCACATTAACACTGCAATGAAGTTACTGTGAAAAGCCCCTAGTCGCCACAATCCGGCGCCTGTTTGGGTACAGACAGGGAGAATTCAGAATGTCCAATTCACCCAACAGCAAGTCTTTCAGGACTTGTGGGAGGAAACTGGAGCACCCGGAGGAAACCCACGCAGACACGGGGAGAACGTGCAGACTCCGCACAGACAGTGACCCAAGCTGGGAACCTAGCACGGGACCCTGGAGCTGTGAAGCAATAATGCTAACCACTGTGCTAAACGTGCCGCTATAGAATATAAAAGTAAGGATATAATGGTGGAATTGTATAAAACACAGGTGAGGCCACAGCTGGAGTATTGTGGGAGGTTCTGGTCGCCACATCACAGGAAGGTGGTTATTGCTCTGGACAGAGAGCAGAGGAGGTTTACAAGAACGTTGCCGGGGCTGGAAAAGTGTGGCTACGAGGGAGAGATTAGATAGGTTGGGGTTATTTTTCTTGGAACAAAGAAGGCTGAGGGGTGACTTAACTGAGGTGAACAAAATTATGAGGGGAATAGATAGGTTGGACAGGATAAAATTCTTTCCCTTGATGGAGAATTCAAGAACCAGGGGACATAGATTCAAGATAAGTGGTAGACGGTGTAGAGGGGACATGAGGAAGAATATTTTTACGCAGAGGGTAGTGGGAGTCTGGAATTCGCTGCCCGAGTTGGTGGTGGAGGCAGAGACCCTAAACTCTTCTAAAAAAAGTACCTGGATCTGCACCTTAAGTTCTCTAAGCTACAGGGCGGTGGACCAGGTGCGGGAAGGTGGGATTAGATTGGGCACTTGGGTGTTCTCGGGCTGGCATGGATAAGATGGGCTGAATGGCCTCCTGCTGCACTGAAACTTTCTATGATTCTCGGTGGGACTTGAACCCATGGCTTTCTGACTCTGAGGCAAGATGGCTGCCAACTCTTAGCCATGGCTATCACATGACTATGACATGGCTATCACATGACTATGACATGGCTATCACATGACCAGTGCTCGTTTACACGTCTGGCTGGTTCAAAAGGGGTTTGTTTTGTAGGCAAAATCCATGTCGTTCAGTAAGCCATCTGTCTATGTTGATTCACCTCCCATACTCCCTACAAGCTTCGACCAAAGTCCTGCTATGAAAATGCCAGCCACTTGTGAGCTGTCACCTCCTTGTGAGGGCAAGCCGATTCCTTCGGAAGCATTTAAGAGAGAAATCTGGAATTTTGAATCAGGTCGGTTCCAGTCTTTGGTTAACGGGCAGGTAAAGGTGCCGTACCTCCCTGCATCCTGGATCACTGGCTGCTATCGGTTTTGCCTTACGGGGGGGGACCTTAAAAACAAGTGGGGGGGGTCTGCAATTTATCGCACTTTGGGATGTTTGTGAGGGGCATACGTGTGCGATACGGACGTGAACTAATTTTTCCAATACATTAGGACGTCGAGCAGTGACACATTTTGGACACGTCCCCCACCAACACCCCCGTCCCGTTTTACAGAACCCCAAAAAGTTAACCTCTCTCCTATTTATTCCCACTGCGGAGTGATACCAGTGAGAGAGATATTTTCCCATTCATTCCCACCAGCAGGTTTACCGGAATGTTGCAGGGGTAGGGAAATTGCAGCCGTGAGGAAAGGTTAGGGTAGCTGGGCGCTGACTTGACTGGGGCGCACGAAGCGACGAGAGGCCTGGTGAGAGGAGATGGAGCCGGACTTGTCTCCCCCGAGCGGAGAGGTCAATTACCGCCACGCCCAGATTTAAGATGAGGGGCAGGGTTTTTCGGACGCGCCCACCCGAGATCGACGGACCTTTACGTGATCCCCGTCCGCGGTGACCTCGTGGCGGGCGTGGCCGAAATATCCAGCCCGACGGGTAGAAGGATTAGAGGGAATATTAGGAAAAGCTTTTTCATTCAGAGGTTCTGGGATTTGCTGCCCGGATTGGTGAAGGAGGCAGAAGCCCTCAACTCATTCCGCTGATCTCCGTCCGGGTCGTTTTTGTTCCTCCCGGTATGACTGAGGTGATTCGCGCGTAAAAGCGAGGGCGAGTGAAGTGAGGAGCGTGCTGATTGCTCACAACATTGACTGTGAGAGCCGTTGCACTCCCTCCGTCTCCAAAGTGTAACATTCCTTTGTTTTTACCATTTGAAGTTGATGACAGTTCTATTAATATGTAACTGATTAAGCATTTTCTACAACTCGCTATTAAATATTTGGTGTGTATTTAATGAGTTTAATCTTATCCATGGGGTCGTGGTTAGTGAACAGGCCCCGATTTCAATCTTGAGGCCCATTGAGATGAGGGAGGGTCCCACTCGCCTCGCTGAGGTTGTCTATGCCAAGCTTGAATTCCAAAGGACTAAGGTCCTGCTCACGTCCATGGAATTCCAATGGACTCCAATCCAACTCTTTGACAAAGAGTCTGATGCACGATCAATCACTACTGAAGCGAGGTTGTAGTCCATTGAAGGTTTAATGAACATGTAGTTACCCCAGCAGCTCCGGTACAGAATGACTGCTGTGGGTGAAACACAGACCCTTATGCTCCGCCTGCTGGGTGGAGCCAGCAGGCAGGTGCTGCCACACATACGACAGTATAAGGTACATCCCACCTAGGTACCGCGATACCCCTAATACAGCCTACCACAGAGTCATCCAGACTGGAAGCGTTAGCTCCGTTCTCTCTGCACAGACGCTGTCAGACCTGCTGAGAGTGTCCAGCATTTTCTGATTTTGTTTCAGGTTCCAGCATCCCGCCGTGATTCACTTTTATCCGTCCACCACTTTCTATCCACTTCCACTGTTTAAAATATCAATGGTACCATGCCCATTAGATAGCGTGCCAATAGAGCAAACATCTTCCTAATCTCTTCCATGATATATGAATGGCCCAAATCTCTTTTCATTCACTACCATTGTTTAAAATCCCAAATGCTTCTTAATCAATTCATCAAGTCATAGAATCACTACAGTGCAGGAGGCCATTCGGCCCATCAAGCCTGCACCGACACTCTGAAAGAGCACCCTACCTATCCCCGTAACCCAGTAACCCCACCTAACCTTTTGGACACCAAGGGGCAATTTATCACGGCCAATCCGCCGAACCTGCACATCTTTGGACTGGGGCAGGAAACCGGAGCACCCGGAGGAAACCCACGCAGACACGGGGAGAACGTGCAGACTCCGCACAGTCACCTGAGGCCAGAATTGAACCCGGGTCCCTGGTGCTGTGAGGCAGTAGTGCTAACCACTGTGCCGCCCATTGTCCTATTACAAATTAGTTTTCACCAACTTAGTCCGACAATCGGGTCCCAATTTAAATGTACATTTTGTGAGTCTGGGGTACGCAGCACTCGCCAGCCCCCCAGCCCCAGCCGCTCCCTTACAGGCTGAACTGATTCTCAAACGCAAAAGACCGACAAAAAGAAAGTACGAACTGGCTCTGGATCCGATCTTCTCTTTGTCCAATTTAGCGGAGCGTGCCTCAGACTGATTCAAACTCAAGTCGCACAAACGGAACCAAAATGTTGACTGCTCCAAATCTGTGAAATCTCGCCAACTCGGAAGTCGTCTGGATTCTTCCCCATTAGGCACAGTCTGTTCCCTTCTCACCCTGTGCCAGAGAAGCCTCTTTAGCAGTCTAATCACATCTAGGTGTAATCTGTGTTTTGGTTCCTTGTTTTCCGTTGTTTGTGTTGAGAGAGTGGGCCAGGAATTTGCAAATTGTCGGTAATTACTTGCCGTTCACAGACAACGGCGCATATGACAAATGTGAAACTGCCTTGAGGAGGTAATGCACTCGACTGAAATATCCAACTTTCCTTCACCTGAACCTGTGGCAGAAATGGTACAAAGTGAGATACCGGAACGATTGCTGGACCTTCTAACAGGGGAGTAATGTACCAAAAATCATGAAGACTGAAGCGCCTGTTTAACTTGATTAAAAGCCTCTTCCAATGGTGCTTTAACAGCACATGCAACGGCGTCAGCGATGTGGATCGATTGGGGAGGAATAGGGAAGCAGGTCTTTGGACTGTGGGAGGAAACCGGAGGAAACCCACGCAGACACGGGGAGAACGTGCAGACTCTGCACAGGCAGTGACCCAGCGGGGAATCGAACCTGGAACCCTGGCGCTGCGAAGCCACAGTGCTAACAACTGTGCTACCCATCGGCAGCAACCTTGATGGGGGCTACCTTGCTTGGTCTCGCAATATTCAACACCAAAGTGTTCCGTTCACCCGCTGGGCAATCCTCCATGCTACGCACCGGGGCTGGATTATTTACTCTGCTGGTACTGGGTGGGCTCGGCTTGTTTTTACACTCAAGCCTCAAAGGTCCTTTACATCCACACACAAGCCACTCCACTTCTCTAAACCTACACGTTTCTGGGCAGTGACTCCCCCGCACCAATGGCACTCGTTATTCCTTGACTGTTCTTTAGATCTTCTCTACCGTGTGGCTCTTCTGCCTTATTCTCTCTACTGAGGAAGGAGTCAGTGCTCCGAAAGCTCGTGTTTGTAACAAACATGTTGGACTTTAACCTGGTGTTGTGAGACTTCTTACTGAGCCCACCCCAGTCCAACGCCAGCATCTCCACATCATCTCTCTACTTAAAGTAGCACCTTCACTCCTGGTGTCACTGCTGCTCACAGCTTCCCGCCCTAACTGGCGGACCTCATCACTCTGTGATCTTTGCAGCTAGTGGGTACCCTTCTCGCCGCTATCGCTACTGCCATTTCCAACACCTTCTTCAAGGTTAACTCCAATTCAGCTGACAATTTTCTCTGCATAGCTGCACAGTTTACACCACACACCAATCGGTCTCTCAACATGTCATTCAATGCTGACCCAAAATCGCAACGCTCCACGATTTGTCTTAACTTTGCTGGAAAGGGCGCAATGGTCTGAACTTTGCTGGAAAGGGCGCTGTGCTTCTTCCTGTGGAGTTAAATTCGTACCTTTGTAATATTATTCGGATGGTAATGTCCCATTGATAGCTCAATGCCCCCTGCAAAAGTCTTCTTGTTGGGAGGGTCCAGGGATGTTAAACTTCAGATCAAGTTATACGCCTGGGTTACATATGCAGTCAGCAATATAATTTTCTTCATATCCTCCTCCTCTACTTCATTCGCCTGGAATAAAATCATCTAAATGCTCCACATTTTCAGTCTTCTGTAGCAGCATTGAAAGCTTCGAATTTTCCAAGAGAGGCTCAACTACGTTTTGCTGGACCTGATTGGACATGTTCTAAAACTTTTGCATCCGAACTTGCTTTCCAAAATTCTTTCTTTGTGCGTCGGGTTATTTTTTCCTCATCGCCAATGTAGTAAACGCAATAATTGCCGATTACAGCTTCACTCATCACCAATTCCTTCTTCCCATTTCCCCCCCCCCCCACATGATTCATCGAGGCTGATTTAAACCATCTCGGACAAGAATGAAATAAGGCCACTCGGCCCATCAGGAAAGAACCCAGCCCAACTTCAGGAAATCCCAAAGCGATCGTCAGCCAATTCATTAGTTTTTGAGTTGCAAACACAGTGGCCACTTGGCGCACAGCACGCTCCCGTACACATCGCTGAGTTCAGCAGATTCAGATCCGCCCCCGCTTTCTCAGACGCTGGTCCAAGAACGAATGCTGCTTGTGACCATCACCTTCCCATCTTTCGTTGGTCTACGTGTACCATTGACGCTCCCTTTTGCCTGGCACCATCGTCCCTTTAGTCAATCAATCTCTGCATCAAAACCCACTCTCCCTTCCACCGTATCCATGGGCCTCCACCTTCATTCTGACCCCTGGCCTCCCCAACCTTCCATGCGTCTGCGATCTTGCTCAAAGCCTCTCTAACCTTTCCCAACTCTGACAATAAAAACCAAGATGTTGGTCCTCTTTCTCTCTCTGCAGAAGCTTACTGACCTGCTGGGAGGAGGCAATTCGGCCCCTCGGTCCCCCCCCCCCCTGTCATTTTCAATCCACACATAGTTCAGACGTATCTCAATCCCATGGCCAGGATTTTACACAGCATCAACTCCCCGCTTAATGACTACTTAAGGGCCTTTTCCCGCCCAGCTTCAATTTTTAGTCTGGCTGGTTTTGACAGTTCGCTGGGGACGGCCCAGGGGGGTGGGATAGAAAGCAAGCTCGATGCCGGGGAGGGAAGGACGTTCCCTACCCGCCCTGGGGGCCGTTACCACATAGCCATCCTCCAGGTCACGGGATTTCAGCGCCAGGCATTTCCCTGCAGTGCCTCTTCCGACCACTGCGGCGCTGTGCCTGGAGGTTCGTGGAGGGGAGCTGCCCACCAATTTGCGATTGGCCGGCAGTTCTCCAAGTTAATGCCCTTTAGAGCGTCATGTGGCCATGGGGCTGCTGGAGTAGATGTTCCCAAGCCTCCGCCATCCTAAACACTCAGATCCATCATCCCTCACTCTTGCAAAAATCTATCAGTCTTGAAATTTTTAATTAGAACATAGAATAGTACAGCACAGTACAGGCCCTTCGGTCCACAATGTTGTGCCGACCATTTATCCTAATCTAAGATCAACCTAACCTCCACCCCTTCAATTTACTGCTGTCCATGTGCCTGTCCAAGAGTTGCTTAAATGTCCCTAATGACTCTGACTGCACCACCTCTGCTGGCAGTGCATTCCACGCACCCACCACTCTCTGTGTAAAGAACCGACCTCTGACATCTCCCCTATACCTTCCTCCAATCACCTTAAAATTATGTCCCCTCGTGACAGCCATTTCCACCCTGGGGAAAAGTCCCTGGCTATCCACTCTATCCATGCCTCTCATCACCTTGTACACCTCTATCAAGTCACCTCTCTGCCTTCTTCGCTCGAATGAGAAAAGCCCTAGCTCCCTCAACCTTTCTTCATGAGACATGCCCTCCAGTCCAGGCAGCATCCTGGTAAATCTCCTCTGCACCCTCTCCAAAGCATCCACCTCCTTCCTATAATGAGGCGACCAGAACTGGACACAATATTCCAAGTGTGGTCTAACCAGGGTTATATAAAGCTGCAGCAAAACCTCGCGACTCTTAAACTTAATGCCCCTGTTCATGAAAGCCAACAATTGACCCAGAATCAACAGTGGGAAGCGACTTCCAGATCTTTCTTTCTTATTGAGTGAAAATGCGTTTTCAGATTTCTATCCTGAATGCCTTGCCTCCAGTTTAAAGATGATGCCCTCTTGTTCTTGATTTCTCCCTCGGAGGCAATAATTTCTCAGTAGTCGTTTTAACGCTATGAAAGCCTCAATCTGATGAACCCACGGCCTTCCTAGACCCTAGGGAAGACAAGCTGCGTCTATGGAACCTGTCCTCATACTTCCGACCTGACACACGGCTGCTGAACATCCCGGCGGAAGAGTGGGACTGGATTGTCCGGGGGTACGATCTGCATCCTCAGTATGACCCCCCCTGACCAGGAAGTTGGAGAAAAGCAGATTACCGCGGATGCTGGAGTCCGAAACCAAACAAGAAAATGCTGGAGAATCTCAGCAGGTCCGACAGCTTGTGCGGAGAGCGGGACGGAGCCGACGTTCCGGGTCCGGAGGGGACCCTGCGTCGTCCAGGCTCGGATCGTTGGCTCCCTTCTCCCTCCCCAGATGCTGTCAGACCCGCTGCGATTTTACGGCATTTTACTGTTTTCGTTGCAATACCTGATTGAGACACAAGAGGACGCCAGAGCTCCAAATGGGTTGACCTTACGTGCAGCCCACCAGGAGGGAACTGGTCCCAAAGTTTTCTCTCTCTCTCTCTCTCTGATTGGGTCCAATGGCTGTTTTGAAAGTCTTTCATTGATATAGCACCTTTCCTGACCTCAGGCTGTAAATTTCTGAAATGTTATGAACCGGGTAGCGTGCATATCGTTTGTGTAAATTAAACTTTGGGCTGAATTCTCCGTTCCTGCGTCTAAGCGCTGACGTCAACGGAGGATCCGTGGTGGTTCATGACGGGAAAATCGGTGCCACTACCCGCACCGATTCCGCTACCGGTGAGGGGCTAGCACCGGGTGAAACACCCGCGGAACCGCACTGGGAAGGGTGGCACTGGTTATGCTCCGGCCGTGTACCCACCCACCCTCACCCCAACCTCCTGGCCCTCCCCCCACTACTCCCCCCAGCCCTGGCGGAAGCCCCCCCCCGGCAAGTCTCTCGGCAGAGGATGGCGGTGCTGGACACCGTCCACACGCCCCCCCCCCCCCCCCCCACCCCCGCTCTCTCTCCGCCACGCCAGGCTCACAACCGCTGAGACCACACGTGGCCCGCGCCGTCGGGAACTCCACCCCGGAGGCGGAGCGTCGCGGGCGAGCCCGCTAACGACACCCTAACTGGGGGGGTGCGACTGCGCACGGCCGCCTCTCGACGACACCGATTTGGAGGGGGCGGAGCATCGAGACCTGCCGTCTAGCCGGCGCCTGCCGTGATTTCGACGTCGGCCGCCGTTCTCCACTCGATCGCCGTTCCCGTCGGCGTCGGCAATGGGAAATCCCGCCCCTTGTTTCATACAGTCTGGATTCTCCGTGTCCTTATTAAACCAGTGCTCCTCGTCCTAATCTCCATCCAGTCATCGCTGCGATAGTTTGCAGACATGAGGACAGCAGCATCTATTTATATAGAGCCTTTGGAGCATTACAATGTCTCAAAGCACTTTACAGCAGCATTATCAAGCAAAATTAGACACTAGATAGATAGAGAAATACAGCACAGAACAGGCCCTTCGGCCCACGATGTTGTGCCGAACTTTTGTCCTAGGTTAATCAAAGAATTTTGGACACTAAGGGCAATTTATCATGGCCAATCCACCCAACCTGCACATCTTTGGACTGTGGGAGGAAACCGGAGCACCCGGAGGAAACCCAAGCATGACACGGGGAGGATGTGCAGACTCCGCACAGACAGTGACCCAAGCCGGAATCGAACCTGGGACCCTGGAGCTGTGAAGCAATTGTGCTATCCACAATGCTACCTTGCTGCCCTTAAGAACAAATTAATCTCCACTCCATTATTCTACCCCAATCCATGTACCTATCCAATAGCCGCTTGAAGGTCCCTAACGTTTCCGACTCAACTACTTCCACAGGCAGTGCATTGCATGCCCCCACTACTCTCTGGGTAAAGAACCTACCTCTGACATTCCCCCCTATATCTTCCACCATTTACCTTAAATTTATGTCCCCTTGTAATGGTTTGTTCCACCCGGGGAAAAAGTCTCTGACTGTCTACTCTATCTATTCCCCTGATCATCTTATAAACCTCTATCAAGTCGCCCCTCATCCTTCTCCGTTCTAATGAGAAAAGGTCTAGCACCCTCAACCTTTCCTCGTACGACCTACTCTCCATTCCAGGCAACATCCTGGTAAATCTCTTTTGCACCTTTTCAAAAGCTTCCACATCCTTCCTAAAATGAGGTGACCAGAACCGCACACAGTACTCCAAATGTGGCCTGACCAAGGTTTTGTACAGCTGCATCATCACCTCACGGCTCTTAAATTCAATCTCTCTGCTAATGAAAGCTAGCACACCATAGACCTTCTTCACAGCTCTATCCACTTGAGTGGCAACTTTCAAAGATCTATCAACATAGACCCCAAAGATCTCTGCTCCTCTACATTGCCAAGAACCCTACCGTTAACCCTGTATTCCGCATTCATATTTGTCCTTCCAAAATGGACAACCTCACACTTGTCAGGGTTAAACTCCATCTGCCACTTCTCAGCCCAGCTCTGCATCCTATCTATGTCTCTTTGAAGCCGACAACAGCCCTCCTCACTATCCACAACTCCACCAATCTTCGCATCATCTGCAAATTTACTGACCCACCCTTCAACTCCCTCATCCAAGTCGTTAATGAAAATCACAAACAGTAGAGGACCCAGAACTGATCCCTGCAGTACGCCACTGATAACTGGGCTCCAGGCTGAATATTTGCCATCCACCACCACTCTCTGACTTCTATTGGTTAGCCAGTTCGTTATCCAACTGGCCATATTTCCCACTATCACATGCCTCCTTACTTTCTGCATAAACCTACCATGGGGAACCTTATCAAATGCCTTACTAAAATCCATGTACACTATATCCACTGCTTTACCTTCATCCACATGCTTGGTCACCTCCTCAAAGAAGTCAATAAGACTTGTAAGGCAAGACCTACCCCTCACAAATTCGTGCTGACTATCCCTAATCAAGCAGTGTCTTTCCAGATGCTCAGAAATCCTATCCCTCGGTACCCTTTCCATTACTTTGCCTACCACCGAAGTAAGACTAACTGGCCTGTAATTCCCAGGGTTATCCCTATTCCCTTTTTTGAATAGGGGCACGACATTCGCCACTCCCCAATCCTCTGGTACCACCCCTGTTGACAGCGAGGACGAAAAGATCATTGCCAAGGGCAGCACGGTGGCGCAGTGGGTTAGCCCTGCAGCCTCACGACGCTGAGGTCCCAGGTTCGATCCCCTCTATGGGTCACTGTCCGTGTGGAGTTTGCACATTCTCCCCGTGTTTGCATGGGCTTCACCCCCACAATCCAAAGATGTGTAGGATAGATGGATTGGCCACGCTAAATTGTCCCTTAATTGGAAAGAATTAATTGGGTATACTAAATTTATTTTTAAAAAAAGATCATTGCCAACGGCTCTGCAATTTAATTTCTTGCTTCCCATAGAATCCTTGGATATATCCCGTCAGGCCCGGGGGACTTGTCTATCCTCAAGTTTTTCAAAATGCCCAACACATCTTCCTTCCTAACAAGTATCTCCTCGAGCTTACCAATCTGTTTCACACTGTCCTCTCCAACAATATGGCCCCTCTCGTTTGTAAATACTGAAGAAAAATACTTGTTCAAGACCTCTCCTATCTCTTCAGACTCAATACACAATCTCCCGCTACTGTCCTTGATCGGACCTACCCTCGCTCTAGTCATTCTCATATTTCTCACATATGTGTAAAAGGCCTTGGGGTTTTCCTTGATCCTACCTGCCGAAGATTTTTCATGCCCTCTCTTAGCTCTCCTAATCCCTTTCTTCAGTTCCCTCCTGGCTATCTTGTATCCCTCCAGTGCCCTGTCTGAACCTTGATTCCTCAGCCTTACATAAGTCTCCTTCTTCCTCTTAACAAGACATTCAACCTCTCTTGTCAACCACGGTTCCCTCACTCGACCATCTCTTCGCTGCCTGACAGGGACATACATATCAAAAACACGCAGTACCTGTTCCTTGAACAAGTTCCACATTTCACTTGTGTCCTTCCCTGACAGCCTATGTTCCCAACTTATGCACTTCAGTTCTTGTCTGACAGCATTGTATTTTCCCTTCCCCCAATTGTAAACCTTGCCCTGTTGCACACACCTATCCCTCTCCATTACTAAAGTGAAAGTCACAGAATTGTGGTGACTACCTCCAAAATGCTCTCCCACTAACAAATCTATCACCTGCCCTGGTTCATTCACAAGTACTAAATCCAATATGGCCTCCCCTCTGGTCGGACAATCTACATACTATGTTAGAAAAGCTTCCTGGACACACTGCACAAACACTACCCCATCCAAACTATTTGATCTAATGAGTTTCCACTCAATGTTTGGGAAGTTGAAGTCACCCATGACTACTACCCTGTGACTTCTGCACCTTTCCAAAATCTGGTTCCCAATCTGTTCCTCCACATCTCTGCTGCTATTGGGGGGCCTATAGAAAACTCCCAACAAGGTGACTGCTCCTTTCCTATTTCTGACTTCAACCCATATTACCTCAGTAGGCAGATCCTCCTCGAACTGCCTTTCTGCAGCTGTTATACTATCTCTAATTAACAATGCCACCCCCCCCCCCCCCATCTCTTTTACCATCCTCCCTAATCATGTCGAAACATCTATAACCAGGGACCTCCAACAACCATTTCTGCCCCTCTTCTATCCAAGTTTCCATGATGGCCACCACATCGTAGTCCGAAGTACCGATCCATGCCTTAACTTCACCCACCTTATTCCTGATGCTTCTTGCGTTGAAGTATACACACTTCAACCCATCTCCGTGCCTGCAAGTCCTCTCCTTTGTCAGTGTTACCTTCCCCACTGCCTCACTACACGCTTTGGCATCCTGAATATCGGCTTCCTTAGTTGCTGGACTACAAATCCGGTTCCCATTCCCCTGCCAAATTAGTTTAAACCCTCCCGAAGAGTACTAGAAAACCTCCCTCCCAGGATATTGGTGCCCCTCTGGTTCAGATGCAACCCGTCCTGCTTCCACCTTCCCCAGAATGCGCTCCAATTATCCAAATACCTGAAGCCCTCCCTCCTACACCATTCCTGCAGCCACGTGTTCAACTGCACTCTCTCCCTATTCCTAGCCTCGCTATCACGTGGCACCGGCAACAAACCAGAGATGGCAACTCTGTCTGTCCTGGCCTTTAACTTCCAGCCTAATTCCCTAAACTTGTTTATTACCTCCACACCCCTTTTCCTACCTATGCTGTTGGTAACAATGTGCACCACGACTTCTGGCTGCTCCCCCTCCCCCTTCAGGATCCTGAAGACACGATCCGAGACATCCCTGGCCCTGGCACCCGGGAGGCAACATACCTTCTGGGAGTCTCGCTCGCGACCACAGAATCTCCGATCTATTCCACTAACCATTGAATCTCCTATTACTATTGCTTTTCTATGCTCCCCCCTTCCCTTCTGAGCCCCAGAGCCAGACTCAGTGTCAAAGACCTGGCCGCTAGGGCCTTCCCCCGGTAGGTCATCCCCCCCAACAGCATCCAAAACCTTATACTTGTTTTGAAGGGGAACGGCCACGAGGGATCCCTGCACTGTCTGCCTGTTAGTTTTCTTTTCCCTGACTGTAACCCAGCTACTCTTGTCCAGTACCTTGGGTGTGGCTACCTCCCTGTAACTCTTCTCGATAACCCCCTCTGCCTCCCGGATGATCCGAAGTTCATCCAGCTCCAGCTCCAGTTCCCTAACACGGTCTCTGAGGTGCTGGAGTTGGGTGCACTTCCCGCAGGTATAGTCAGCGGAGACACCAGTGGTATCCCAGACCACCCACATCCTACAGGAGGAGCATGCTACTGCCCTAGCCTCCATCCCCTCTTACTTTACAGAATTAGCTGCCCCGTAGACCAACTGGACCTCCGCCCTCCGACTCTGCTTCCAGTCAGCTGTACTCTAAACTCCTGGCTCCCTTCACGCTCTTTGATAAATATAGGGAATGAAATGTAAGGAACACTACTCCCTCCTCACCTAACTCCCTCAGTCACCAAACTCTCACTGTAGCACTCAAATGCCACAAGCTCAGCACTCAGTTCAAACAAAGTCTGCACTGTAACTAGCTCAGATTTATACTGTGAATCTAGCCTCTGAAAACTGGCCTAATCTAATTAACTAATTAACAAGCTCCAGCTGCAAGTACCTACAAGTAGAACCTTGTTTGAAGCTGATTCAAAATTCACCTTCTTATAGACCAAACAGCAACTTTTAAGTTAATTAACTCAATAAAAGAAGTACTAGACTTTAAATAAAAAATGAACCCTTAAACTCCCTCAGTCACCAAACCCTCACTGCAGCGCTCAAATGCAACCAGTTCAGCAATCAGTGCAAACCCCTCTTACTTTACAGAATGTTTTACATAGTTACAGGAGGTGTTCGGGCCGATGACCAGAAACTCGGTCAGAAGGGCAGGTTTCGAGGAACATTCAAACGTACGAGTTAGGAGCAGGAGGGGGCCATTCAGCCCCTCGAGTCTGCTCCGCCGTTTAGTAAGATCGTGGTTGGCCTGACTGTGGCCTCCAGTACCCTCTGACTGCCTTGTAGGTCAGTCTGATTCCACATTCCTGCTGAGCCCCCTCCCCCCCTCTTCCCGATGACCTTTCACCCCCTCGTTAATCAAGATTCCATCCAGCTCCGCCGTGAAATTATTCAAAGACTCAGATTCCACCACCGTTTGAGGGAGAGAGTCCCGGAGACTCCACTCTCTGAGAGACAAACATCTCCTCGTCCCCCTCTTAGATGGACGACCCCCTTAGTTTTAAACCCCTCGTTCAAGATTCTCCCACAAGAGGAAACATCCTCTCCACATCCAGCCCGAAAATACCCCCTCAGGATTTTATACGTTTCAATAAAGTAGGCCGCACCAGGCAAAGACGGCAGGTTTCTCTCTCGAAAGGACACGAGCGAACCAGATGGGTTTTTACAACAATCGGTGATAGTTTCGTGGTCAGTAGTAACGGCAATAACTTTTTAATCCCAGATTTATAATTTTTTTAATTAATTCTTGGGACGCGGGCGTCGCCAGCTAGGCCAGCCTTTGCTGCCCATCCCTAATTGCCCCTGGAGAAGGTGGGGGTGAGCTGCCTCATCAAAGCCACTGCAGCCCGTGAGGTGTAGGTGCACCCACAGTGCTGTTAGGGAGGGAGTTTTGACCCAGCGACAGTGAAGGAGCGGCCGATATATTTCCAAGCCGGGGTGGTGAGTGACTTGGAGGGGAATCCCCAGGGGGTGGGGGGTGGGGTTGGGGGGGGGGGGGGTTTCCCATGCGTCCGCCGCCCTCGTCCTCCTCGGCGGCAGAGGCTGTGGGTTTGGTAGGTGGTGTCGAAGGAGCCTCGATGAGTTGTTGCGGTGCACCGGGTAGGTGGCGCACTAACAGGGGACAAATTTCCTGCCGCTGCCATGGCGGGATTTGAACTCTTGGGCCGGAATTCTCCGACTGTTCATTGGAGGCGGGATTCTCTGGTTCCGCCGGCAGCGCACTCCCACCGGCGGGATTCCCGGCTGCGCGGGGTGGCTTCAATGGAGATTCCCATTGACTGCGGCAGGAACAACGATTCGCATCCCGCCCCATATCTCTGGATTTACTAGTCTACTGGTGTTACCATTCCGTCAGAATCCCGGGATTGGGCCGTCATTTGGAGTGGGGGGGCCCGTTCCCGAGGTCTGGCAGCAGGCCCACCCCCCCCCCCCCCCCATACTGCTAATTCTGCCCCCCACTGCCCGGTTGACAAGGAGATGCAATCCCCCCCCCCCCCTCCCCCCACGGGAATAATGGGTCATCGCCACCCACAGCACAAATTCATGAGGCTGACCCGGCTCCGTCCCCATCGATCCGCCCCACCGAACCCTCCATCAGTCACCCCATCAGCGACCCCCATCAGTCACCCCATCAGCGACCCCATCAGTCACCCCATCAGCGACCCCCATCAGTCAACCCATCAGCGACCCCCATCAGTCACCCCATCAGCGACCCCCATCAGCGACCCCCATCAGCCACCCCATCAGCGACCCCCATCAGTCACCCCATCAGCGACCCCCATCAGTCACCCCATCAGCGACCCCCATCAGCCACCCCATCAGCGACCCCCATCAGTCACCCCATCAGCGACCCCCATCAGTCACCCCATCAGCGACCCCCATCAGTCACCCCATCAGCGACCCCCATCAGTCACCCCATCAGCGACCCCCATCAGTCACCCCATCAGCGACCCCCATCAGCGACCCCCATCAGCGACCCCCATCAGCGACCCCCATCAGTCACCCCTGCCTGAAAGCTGCAGAGCCGTCCAGCCAATACAGCGAAAGGTCACTGCATTTTCACTTACCCTTCCCTAACAGCTGCTGCCTCAGACAAAAGTGTTTAAAGCAGCAGCTGGGACAAGTGTCAGTGGCTTCGTCGAAAACACTTGAAAGGGCTTCAAATCCCCCGGCAGCCTTTGAAATGCAAATCTTCCATTCAATTTTCCACAGCCATGACGCAATGATTGAAAGTATTATTAGTCCAGAGGCGGCGCTCAGTGGATTGGTCATCTCTCTTTCCCTTCACACTTGAATGCATCTTAGTAAATCTGTTTTGATGCTAACCACAATGTTCGTAAACACTCTTGCTATGATTGACAGCTCCTCACCACATCACAAGTGATTTCACTTCTTAGTCACAGCAGAAAGCACTTTGCTGCCTGCATGCTGTGAGGAGGTGGGGGATGTGGCTGGTTATTCCCATGGTGGGGGTTGTGAAGATGACTCTACTTGTCAGGTGGGGGGGGGAGGATTTGCCATGTGGGAGGGGGGGACCTTCCGGTTGGATTTGGGAGGGCCGCTCAGTTATGCTCTGACCCCCTTGACAAACCTCGGAACCCACGGTGCCGGGGGGCACGCCTGGGCACATTGGCACCACCTGATGGATTTGCCACTGCGGGGGGGGGGGGGGGGGAGAGGGGGGTCGATGCATAACGGGGGAGGGGGGGGCGAGCGGGCACCATACCCTTTTTTCAGGGGTTTCTCCGTTCTCCGCCCAAGCGTGAATCCCGATCGTGGTGTCGAGCAATGAAGTATCCACCTTGTCCTCTAGTCCCCATCACACTGATGTCAGCAACATCTTGCTGTGAGCCTCCCAGATTACAACAGAGCCTTGCAAAGTGCTTGTTGGTCTTGGAGGTTGTGATCAGAGCTGAGAAAATGTACGTCTCTCTTAGCTTTGTTCTGTGCTTCAACGTAACTGCCTCCATCAGAGGCACCGCAGCAGAAATGCTAACTAGGCAACCGTCCCCACTCGACATCCCATTCAGCTTTCTGATCATTGACCAGGCGACGCTCCCGAGACAATCGTGGCAAGATCTGCTCTATATGCAGAAACTGACTCAAGCAGGTGGGATTGAGCAGAGAGAGCTGCCTGGTTTAATGAGCTGAGAGATCACAATGAGGAGCTCGAGCGTGTGAAGTCTGTGCGTCAGCAGATCTATATACTGCAGCAAAATTTCCCACCAGCACTGAACTGCTCTAACTCGGCACAGAGCAAATCGAAACAGGGAAGGAGAACTGAACACCTCACCGTATTGTACAGGAATGACCTCCTCCTGTCTGTAACCATTCTCTGATTCTGTGTGGGGCAGCTGTTCTCCATAACCGATAACGGGGGGGCTTTCACGAACGAAGAGGTTGCAGCTTTTGTGAAAAGCAATGGAATTGGGCAAAGATAGAAACAGATATTGAAAGTAGAAGCAGGAGTTGGCCATTCGGCCCTTCGAGTCTGTTCTGCCATTCATTATGATCATGGCTGATCATCAAGTTCAATACCCTGATCCCGCCTTCCCCCCCCCCCCGTATCCCTCAATCCCTTTAGCCCCAAGAGCTGTATCTAATTCCTTCTTGAAATTACACAATGTTTTGGTCTCAACTACTTTCTGTAAGGGCAGCACGGTGGCACAGTGGGTTAGCATTGCTGCCTCACGGCGCCAAGGTCCCAGGTTCGCTCCCGGCTCTGGGTCTCTGTCCGTGTGGAGTTTGCACATTCTCCCCGTGTTTGCGTGGGTCTCGCCCCCACAACCCAAAAACGTGCAGGCTAGGTGGATTGGCCACGCTAAATTGCCCCTTCATTGGAAAAATGATTGGGCACATTAAAGTTATTTAAAAAAACTACTTTCCGTGGTAACGAATTCCACAGATTCACCACTCTCTGGATCAAGAAATTTCTCCTCATCTCAGTCCTAAAGGGTTTACCCCTTATCCTCAAACTATGACTCCGAGGGTGCAATTCTCCGGACTTACGAAAAATCGGAGAATAGCGGGCGGCGTAAATTTTTACGTACACGCTGGTCCGACGCCCTCCCGCTATTCTCCCCCCCCACACGCCCGCCCCCCCCCCCCCCGACACGAATCGCTGCGCGCCGTTTTTTTACGGCGAACAGCGATTCACCCCTGGCCGATGGGCCGATTTCCAAGGCCTTTACGGCCGTTTTTATGAACGTAAAACGCACCTGGTCTGACCGGTCGTAAAAACGGCCGTAAAGTCCCGATCTGAGGAACCATGGCACCGATTGGCACGGCCGTGGTGGGTGCCATGGGCCCGCGATCGGTACCGACCGATCGCGGGCAGCGGATCCTTAACCCGCGCACTCTATCTCCCTCCGCTGCCCCGCTGGATCCATTCGCGGGGCGGCTGAGGGGCATACCGGCCCGCGCATGCGCGGGTTTCACGCATATGCGTGATGACGTCATCCGCGCATACGCGGGTTGGAGTCGTCCAATCCGCGCATGCGCGGCTGACGTCATCTGACGCGTCAGCCGTCGCTAACTTTGGCTAGCGGGCTTAACGAAATTCGTTAAGCCCGCGATGCCGGAGTTCACGCCCGCGCGATGCTAGCCCCGACCGGGGAGATGAATCGGTTCCCGGTCGGGGGGGGGGCGGAGGCTGGCGTCAAACGCGCCCGTTTTTGACGCCAGCTTCCCGATTTTCCGTAACTCGGGAGAATCGCGCCCCAAGTTCTGGACTCCCCCACCATCAGTGAACATTCTTTCAGTGTGCACTGCCTCATCCCATCCACCATGGGATGGCTTGGCAAAGGGGGCAGTGCAGATGGTTAAACGGGGGATAAAGAAGCAGACTTTGGGCGCAGTGGACACCATGGTTTTTATCCTCATCCAGCACCACACGCACGTAGCAACTGGGGTGGCCCAGCTGAGATGTTAATGGATCGTAGGCTTCGTACCCGACTGAGTTTGATTCTCCCTGACATTGTCGCAAAGTTGCGCCGTAACCAAGGTTTGCAAGGGCTTTGCCGAATTTGGATCACGTTCGCTCAGAGCGGTCGCTCCTTCGTGAGGCTCCTCGGAGGAAACCGGCCCTGCATCCTCCAACTCCATTGCCGAGCCAGCTCGTTGCGACGCCTCCGGTCTATCCCAACACCACCGTGCACCGTACCTTCCGACTGCGAAACGGGGACATCGAGGGTCTCGGACGCCGATCCGACAGTTCAGCCGCCTCCTGCCAATCGTCCACCATGGCGCTCCTGCCGCAGACCACATTGACCGGCCGACTGACCCGGCACGTCAGCTACACGACAATTAGCCGGAACCAAAGAGAATCCAGCATCCTCCAATGGCTCCTCCTTCTCCTCCTCATCGTTTGTCGAGATGGTCTTCGGACCTTCGGGGTAGGAGAGTGTAACATCCGGCACAGGGCTTCGGGAATGGGAATGATTGTCTCTCCCGTGATCTTTGCACCCACTAGAGGAACTCTATTAACCCTAGTATAAAACATCAGGCAGTAATTGACCAACCTGCAGAGTTACCTGAACTGGATCCACCAGGCCGTTTATACACCGTATTGTAAACGCACCTTTGTTCTTTATTTTACTCGGTATGGGCTCTCCATATGTTAAAACCTCATTCTCAATAATACAGTGATCTTATTCACGGGGGGTGACATTCTTCAAAATACACACAGGAGCAGCTATTCCCCACAATATACACAGGAGCCGCTATTCCCCACAATATACACAGGGACAGCTATTCCCCACAATATACACAGGGACAGCTATTCCCCACAATATACACAGGGGCCGCTATTCCCCACAATATACACAGGAGCAGCTATTCCCCACAATATACACAGGAGCCGCTATTCCCCACAATATACACAGGAGCCGCTATTCCCCACAATATACACAGGAGTCGCAATGCCCCACAATATACACAGGGACAGCTATTCCCCACAATACACACAGGAGCCGCTATTCCCCACAATATACACAGGGGCCGCTATTCCCCACAATATACACAGGGGCAGCTATTCCTCACAATATACACAGGAGCCGTTATTCCCCACAATATACACAGGAGCAGTTATTCCCCACAATATACACAGGAGCCGCTATTCCCCACAATATACACAGGAGCCGTTATTCCCCACAATATACACAGGAGCAGCTATTCCCCACAATATACACAGGGGCCGCTATTCCCCACAATATACACAGGGACAGCTATTCCTCACAATATACACAGGGACAGCTATTCCCCACAATATACACGGGGCAGCTTTTCCCCACAATATACACAGGGACAGCTATTCCTCACAATATACACAGGAGCCGCTATTCCCCACAATATACACAGGAGCCGTTATTCCCCACAATATACACAGGAGCAGTTATTCCCCACAATATACACAGGAGCCGCTATTCCCCACAATATACACAGGGACAGCTATTCCCCACAATATAAACAGGAGCCGCTATTCCCCACAATATACACAGGAGCCGCTATTCCTCACAATATACACAGGAGCCGCAATTCCCCACAATATACACAGGGACAGCTATTCCCCACAATATACACAGGGACAGCTATTCCCCACAATATACACAGGGACAGCTATTCCCCACAATATACACAGGGACAGCTATTCCCCACAATATACACAGGGTCAGCTATTCCCCACAATATACACAGGGACAGCTATTCCCCACAATATACACAGGGGCCGCTATTCCCCACAACATACACAGGGGCAGCTATTCCCCACAATATACACAGGAGCCGCTATTCCCCACAATATACACAGGGTCAGCTATTCCCCACAATTTACACAGGGACAGCTATTCCCCACAATATACACAGGGACAGCTATTCCCCACAATATAAACAGGAGCCGCTATTCCCCACAATATACACAGGAGCCGCTATTCCTCACAATATACACAGGAGCAGCTATTCCCCACAATATGCACAGGAGCCGCTATTCCCCACAATATACACAGGGACAGCTATTCCCCACAATATACACAGGAGCAGCTATTCCCCACAATATACACAGGGACAGCTATTCCCCACAATATACACAGGGCCAGCTATTCCCCACAATATACACAGGAGCAGCTATTCCCCACAATATACACAGGGACAGCTATTCCCCACAATATACACAGGAGCCGCTATTCCCCACAATATACACAGGAGCCGCTATTCCCCACAATATACACAGGGACAGCTATTCCCCACAATATACACAGGGGCCGCTATTCCCCACAATATACACAGGGACAGCTATTCCCCACAATATACACAGGAGCCGCTATTCCTCACAATATACACAGGGACAGCTATTCCCCACAATATACACAGGAGCCGTTATTCCCCACAATATACACAGGAGCCGTTATTCCCCACAATATACACAGGAGCCGCTATTCCCCACAATATACACAGGGGACGCTATTCCCCACAATATACACAGGGACAGCTATTCCCCACAATATACACAGGGACAGCTATTCCCCACAATATACACAGGAGCAGCTATTCCCCACAATATACACAGGGACAGCTATTCCCCACAATATACACAGGGACAGCTATTCCCCACAATATACACAGGGACAGCTATTCCCCACAATATACACAGGGACAGCTATTCCCCACAATATACACAGGAGCAGCTATTCCCCACAATATACACAGGGACAGCTATTCCCCACAATATACACAGGGACAGCTATTCCCCACAATATACACAGGGACAGCTATTCCCCACAATATACACAGGGACAGCTATTCCCCACAATATACACAGGGTCAGCTATTCCCCACAATATACACAGGGGCCGCTATTCCCCACAACATACACAGGGGCAGCTATTCCCCACAATATACACAGGGACAGCTATTCCCCACAATATACACAGGGACAGCTATTCCCCACAATATACACAGGGGCCGCTATTCCCCACAATATACACAGGGACAGCTATTCCCCACAATATACACAGGAGCCGCTATTCCCCACAATATACACAGGGACAGCTATTCCCCACAATATACACAGGGGCCGCTATTCCCCACAATATACACAGGAGCCGCTATTCCCCACAATATACACAGGGACAGCTATTCCCCACAATATACACAGGGGCCGCTATTCCCCACAATATACACAGGAGCAGCTATTCCCCACAATATACACAGGGACAGCTATTCCCCACAATATACACAGGGACAGCTATTCCCCACAATATACACAGGAGCAGCTATTCCCCACAATATACACAGGGACAGCTATTCCCCACAATATACACAGGGTCAGCTATTCCCCACAATATACACAGGAGCAGCTATTCCCCACAATATACACAGGGACAGCTATTCCCCACAATATACACAGGAGCCGCTATTCCCCACAATATACACAGGAGCCGCTATTCCCCACAATATACACAGGGACAGCTATTCCCCACAATATACACAGGGGCCGCTATTCCCCACAATATACACAGGGACAGCTATTCCCCACAATATACACAGGGGCCGCTATTCCCCACAATATACACAGGAGCCGCTATTCCCCACAATATACACAGGGACAGCTATTCCCCACAATATACACAGGGACAGCTATTCCCCACAATATACACAGGGACAGCTATTCCCCACAATATACACAGGGACAGCTATTCCCCACAATATACACAGGAGCAGCTATTCCTCACAATATACACAGGGACAGCTATTCCCCACAATATACACAGGAGCAGCTATTCCCCACAATATACACAGGGACAGCTATTCCCCACAATATACACAGGAGCAGCTATTCCCCACAATATACACAGGGACAGCTATTCCCCACAATATACACAGGGACAGCTATTCCCCACAATATACACAGGAGCAGCTATTCCCCACAATATACACAGGGACAGCTATTCCCCACAATATACACAGGAGCCGCTATTCCCCACAATATACACAGGAGCAGCTATTCCCCACAATATACACAGGGACAGCTATTCCCCACAATATACACAGGGACAGCTATTCCCCACAATATACGCAGGGACAGCTATTCCCCACAATATACACAGGAGCCGCTATTCCTCACAATATACACAGGAGCCGCTATTCCTCACAATATACACAGGGACAGCTATTCCCCACAATATACACAGGGACAGCTATTCCCCACAATATACACAGGAGCCGCTATTCCCCACAATATACACAGGAGCCGCTATTCCCAACAATATACACAGGAGCCGCTATTCCTCACAATATACACAGGGCCCGCTATTCCCCACAATATACACAGGAGCCGTTATTCCTCACAATATACACAGGGACAGCTATTCCTCACAATATACACAGGGCCCGCTATTCCCCACAATATACACAGGAGCCGTTATTCCCCACAATATACACAGGGGCCGCTATTCCCCACAATATACACAGGAGCAGCTATTCCTCACAATATACACAGGAGCCGTTATTCCCCACAATATACACAGGAGCAGCTATTCCCCACAATATACACAGGGTCAGCTATTCCCCACAATATACACAGGAGCAGCTATTCCCCACAATATACACAGGAGCCGCTATTCCCCACAATATACACAGGGACAGCTATTCCCCACAATCTACACAGGGACAGCTATTCCCCACAATATATACAGGAGCAGCTATTCCCAACAATATACACAGGAGCCGCTATTCCCCACAATATACACAGGAGCCGCTATTCCCCACAATATACACAGGAGCCGCTATTCCCCACAATATACACAGGGACAGCTATTCCCCACAATATACACAGGGACAGCTATTCCCCACAATATACACAGGAGTAGCTATTCCCCACAATATACACAGGGACAGCTATTCCCCACAATATACAAAGGGACAGCTATTCCCCACTATATACACAGGGACAGCTATTCCCCACAACATACACAGGGACAGCTATTCCCCACAATATACACAGGAGCCGCTATTCCCCACAATATACGCAGGGACAGCTATTCCCCACAATATACACAGGAGCAGCTATTCCTCACAATATACACAGGGACAGCTATTCCGCACAATGTATACAGGGACAGCTATTCCCCACAATATACACAGGGACAGCTATTCCCCACAATATACACAGGAGCAGCTATTCCCCACAATATACACAGGGACAGCTATTCCCCACAATATACACAGGGTCAGCTATTCCCCACAATATACACAGGAGCTGCTATTCCCCACAATATACACAGGGGCAGCTATTCCCCACAATATACACAGGGACAGCTATTCCCCACAATATACACAGGGGCCGCTATTCCCCACAATATACGCAGGAGCCGCTATTCCCCACAATATACACAGAAGCCGTTATTCCCCACAATATACACAGGGGCAGCTATTCCCCACAATATACACAGGAGCCGTTATTCCCCACAATATACACACGGACAGCTATTCCCCACAATATGCACAGGGGCCGCTATTCCCCACAATATACACAGGGACAGCTATTCCCCACAATATACACAGGAGCCGTTATTCCCCACAATATACACAGGGACCGCTATTCCCCACAATATACACAGGGGCAGCTATTCCCCACAATATACACAGGGACAGCTATTCCCCACAATATACACAGGGACAGCTATTCCCCACAATATACACAGGAGCCGCTATTCCCCACAATATACACAGGGACAGCTATTCCCCACAATATACACAGGGGCCGCTATTCCCCACAATATACACAGGAGAAGCTATTCCCCACAATATACACAGGAGCCACTATTCCCCACAATATACACAGGAGCAGCTATTCCCCACAATATACACAGGAGCCGCTATTCCCCACAATATACACAGGAGCAGCTATTCCCCACAATATACACAGGGACAGCTATTCCCCACAATATACACAGGGGCAGCTATTCCTCACAATATACACAGGGACAGCTATTCCCCAAAATATACACAGGGGCCGCTATTCCCCACAATATACACAGGAGCAGCTATTCCCCACAATATACACAGGAGCAGCTATTCCCCACAATATACACAGGGACAGCTATTCCCCACAATATACACAGGAGCTGCTATTCCCCACAATATACACAGGGACAGCTATTCCCCACAATATACACAGGGACAGCTATTCCCCACAATATACACAGGGACAGCTATTCCCCACAATATACACAGGAGCCGCTATTCCCCACAATATACACAGGGACAGCTATTCCCCACAATATACACAGGGACAGCTATTCCCCACTATATACACAGGAACAGCTATTCCCCACAATATACACAGGAGCCGCTATTCCCCACAATATACTCAGGGACAGCTATTCCCCACAATATACACAGGAGCAGCTATTCCTCACAATATACACAGGAGCAGCTATTCCCCACAATATACACAGGGACAGCTATTCCCCACAATATACACAGGAGCAGCTATTCCCCACTATATACACAGGGACAGCTATTCCCCACAATATACACAGGAGCAGCTAATCCTCACAATATACACAGGAGCAGCTATTCCCCACAATATACACAGGGACAGCTATTCCCCACAATATACACAGGGACAGCTATTCCCCACAATATACACAGGGACAGCTATTCCCCTCAATATACACAGGAGCAGCTATTCCCCACAATATACACAGGAGCAGCTATTCCCCACAATATACACAGGAGCAGCTATTCCCCACAATATACACAGGAGCAGCTATTCCTCACAATATACACAGGGGCAGCTATTCCTCACAATATACGCAGGGACAGCTATTCCCCACAATATACACAGGAGCCGCTATTCCCCACAATATACACAGGAGCAGCTATTCCTCACAATATACACAGGGGCAGCTATTCCTCACAATATACACAGGAGCCGCTATTCCCCACAATATACACAGGGACAGCTATTCCCCACAATATACACAGGAGCCGCTATTCCCCACAATATACACAGGGGCCGCTATTCCCCACAATATACACAGGAGCAGCTATTCCCCACAATATACACAGGGGCAGCTATTCCTCACAATATACACAGGGGCCGCTATTCCCCACAATATACACAGGGACAGCTATTCCTCACAATATACACAGGAGCAGCTATCCCCCACAATATACACAGGGGCCGCTATTCCCCACAATATACACAGGGACAGCTATTCCTCACAATATACACAGGGGCCGCTATTCCCCACAATATACACAGGGACAGCTATTCCTCACAATATACACAGGGACAGCTATTCCCCACAATATACACAGGGACAGCTATTCCCCACAATATACACAGGGGCCTCTATTCCCCACAATATACACAGGGACAGCTATTCCCCACAATATACACAGGGGCCGCTATTCCCCACAATATACACAGGAGCCGCTATTCCCCACAATATACACAGGGGCCGCTATTCCCCACAATATACACAGGAGCCGCTATTCCCCACAATATACACAGGGGCCGCTATTCCCCACAATATACACAGGGACAGCTATTCCTCACAATATACACAGGGACAGCTATTCCCCACAATATACACAGGGACAGCTATTCCCCACAATATACACAGGGGCCTCTATTCCCCACAATATACACAGGGACAGCTATTCCCCACAATATACACAGGGGCCGCTGTTCCCCACAATATACACAGGAGCCGCTATTCCCCACAATATACACAGGGGCCGCTATTCCCCACAATATACACAGGAGCCGCTATTCCCCACAATATACACAGGGACAGCTATTCCCCACAATATACACAGGAGCAGCTATTCCCCACAATATACAAAGGGACAGCTATTCCCCACAATATACACAGGGACAGCTATTCCCCGCAATATACACAGGGACAGCTATTCCTCACAATATACACAGGAGCCGCTATTCCCCACAATATACACAGGGACAGCTATTCCCCACAATATACACAGGGACAGCTATTCCTCACAATATACACAGGAGCCGCTATTCCCCACAATATACACAGGGACAGCTATTCCCCACAATATACACAGGAGCCGCTATTCCCCACAATATACACAGGGAGCAGCTATTCCTCACAATATACACAGGAGCAGCTATTCCCCACAATATACACAGGGACAGCTATTCCCCACAATATACACAGGGACAGCTATTCCCCACAATATACACAGGGGCCGCTATTCCCCACAATATACACAGGGACAGCTATTCCCCACAATATACACAGGGACAGCTATTCCCCACAACATACACAGGTACAGCTATTCCCCACAATATACACAGGGGCCGCTATTCCCCACAATATACACAGGAGCAGCTATTCCCCACAATATACACAGGAGCAGCTATCCCCCACAATATACACAGGGACAGCTATTCCCCACAATATACACAGGGACAGCTATTCCTCACAATATACACAGGAGCCGCTATTCCCCACAATATACACAGGGACAGCTATTCCTCACAATATACACAGGAGCCGCTATTCCCCACAATATACACAGGAGCCGCTATTCCCCACAATATACACAGGGACAGCTATTCCTCACAACATACACAGGGACAGCTATTCCCCACAATATACACAGGAGCAGCTATTCCCCACAATATACACAGGGGCCGCTATTCCCCACAATGTACACAGGAGCAGCTATTCCCCACAATATACACAGGAGCCGCTATTCCCCACAATATACACAGGGACAGCTATTCCCCACAATATACACAGGAGCAGCTATTCCTCACAATATACACAGGGACAGCTATTCCTCACAATATACACAGGGACAGCTATTCCCCACAATATACACAGGAACAGCTATTCCCCACAATTTCCACAGGGACAGCTATTCCTCACAATATACACAGGAGCCGCTATTCCCCACAATATACACAGGAGCCGCTATTCCCCACAATATACACAGGGACAGCTATTCCTCACAACATACACAGGGACAGCTATTCCCCACAATATACACAGGAGCAGCTATTCCCCACAATATACACAGGGGCCGCTATTCCCCACAATGTACACAGGAGCAGCTATTCCCCACAATATACACAGGGGCCGCTATTCCCCACAATATACACAGGGGCCGCTATTCCCCACAATATACACAGGAGCAGCTATTCCCCACAATATACACAGGAGCAGCTATTCCCCACAGTAACTCCATGGCAATATATATGCAGCAGATACTCTGAGACATTTGGCAAATTAAAGGCAGCCTTTGATGCACCTCTGATAATACGGGACACCGTGTATCGTTGGGTCGTGGTGTCTGAGGGCATTCACCGAGTGGGCTTCCGTGTTGTCTCTCCTGGCAACCTATTTCCTCTCTGCACCCAGATTCCCATGAGGCCAGCGCGTGCCAGGTTCAGGGTCGGGCCCATTTGTTTTTGGTGGAAGGAACGGGGGACACCTTTACCCAGAGGAAATCTCACACTACGGCGAGATTGAATTCTCGCACCTTGGGTTTCTCTTGGGTGGGGTGGGGCAAGCCACCAGTGAACAACGCTCCGCTACGAAACCCAAGGCCAGGCGGCCGGAGAAACCAGCCACATATTACTATATCTTATTACTCTTTACTATTTTTAATAACCATGGCGATGTAGGTGTTGGAGGCACAATTGACAAGTTGACACTAAGATCCGTGCGAGCGTTTGGAAGATCGACGGTGGGTTGCAATGTTTTGGGAGATGATGCTCAAAACTGGAAAATAATGTCTAATTTAGTTAAGTGCAGTGTTCGGCATAAAGACACGGTGAATGCTAATCATTCATCGGCCCTTCAGGGGAGAAGCGTTACAGAAGGTTGAGAATAAAAGAGGTCATGGTGTGCTTGTTTGCAGATCTTTTAAACATTCATGAACGATACCCTGAAGCGACGATGAGGAAGAAAAGGATTTTGGGGTCCATTCCCAGGCCCATTGATGATAAGACAAGGCTGACTATTGTGGCCTTGTTCAAGACCTTGCTCAGGCCTCCCTTGAAATATTTAACCAAAAGGTTTCTGAGTGCGGCAGCGAGTGGGAAATGTCGCGAGCTTCCCAACGTTTGGTCCGGCGAGACCTTCAGTGCTATAAAATGCTGCGAAGGCAATCGCCACGATTCAGGGAGGCCGACCAGGGCACATTACTGGACGCAGTTGAGGTCAGATGGGACGCCTTGTTCCCCCGAGGGTCTCGGAGGGTCAGCCACAAGGCGTGCTAGGAAGTGGCAGCGGCCGTCAGCTGGGGGAGTGTGACCAGGAGACCCGGCACCCAGTGCCGCAAGATCAATGCTCCACCCGGCCCAAACCCCCACGAGTATGCGCCTGGCACCGCTCCTGCCCAGCGTTGCTCCTTGTCCAACCATGAGCATCAGTGCCGCCCACGCCATGCCCCCTCCATACTCCCCATTCCCCCCCCCCACCATATGGGCCATTTTCCCCTCATTGAATCCCCACTCCCCCACCCCACCCCCGTCGAGCCCTGAGCCGCCCTCCCACCCCACGATGAATGGCACTTGCGGCTAACGATGCCCCCGCAGGAGAAGTTGGCCTCCAACAGGCGGGAGATGCCCAGAAGGACGGCGGGTGGCCGGACATCAGAGTCCTCGCCGCCTGCGAGGAACAAGCCCTGGAGGTCGCGGGGGTTTGGCGAGGTCAGATCTGTAATTCAGGGCCAGAGTGGTTTCCTGAACTAGTGTCGACCACGTAGATATGCCAGAGAGAAATTTCCCAATTTATCTTCACCTCAAATTGGCCTGGAGTTATTAATTGGCTCTCTCAGGAGATCACCTGCTTCAGGGTGATTTTAAAATTGGGTCTCTATTCACAAAGTGCTCCATTGTGTTGGAACAGCCGGTGAGCCAGAGGTCCTCTCACCTGACTGCCTTTGTTCATATGGTACATAAATAAATGCTAGCGTTCTATCATATACACAGGTGCCCCAATAGAACGATACAATACAGAAGGAGGCCCTTCAGCCCATCCAGCCTGGCCTGGCTCTCTGCCAGAGCTATCCAACGAGTCCCACTCTCCCGCTCTTTCCCCATTGAAGGTTTCACTTTGCCCTCATCAAAGTTACCGCTGAATTTAGGGGGCTTCGGAGAATACCCTTGCCTTTGCCTCGTTAATAGCCCGGAGGCGAGTTCCGCTTGGGTGTAGTCCTCCTTCCCCGCCATCGCCTCGACCTGGCCAGGTGACCTCATGGCGTTTCTGCATTTGCAGGAGGTCAGATGCGCCACTAAAGGGGTTTTCAAAGAATTACTTCCTCACCGTTGGTTGTTAAGGGGGTTTTGAGTTTATTGGTGGGGGGGGGGGGGTTTAGGTTTGGGATGTGTTCTTAACTGATTGATTACGTTCTTTTGATATTGTAATCTGAAGCATCTGTTTTAAATTATATTGTTAAACGAATATGTTTTCGATAAAAATATACATTTTGTAACGTTACCACTGAATCTGCTTCCGCCATTTCAGATAGCACGTGTCAGATCATCGTTACTCGCCGCACACATTGAACGGGATTCTCCGTCCGCCAGCCATTGTGGCCACCTCACGCCGCAGGGGAAAGCCATGGGCGTGGGTGCACTACCAGCGGATAGAGAATCCGGCCGGCGGAGAATCCGGCCCACTATTTGTCTTCCTCATCCCCCCCCCCCCCTTCCCGGCTCTTTTCTGCACTCACTGGTTCAGAATGTTTCTGCCACTGGCAGCATTTGTTTACCTTTATAAAATCTCCCCCTCCCACAAACACTCGAACCCTCCACCACCACCGACGCACAGTGGCAGCCTTGCGCACCATCTACAAGATGCACCGCAGGAACTCACCAAGGCTCCTTCGGCAGCACCTTCCAAACCCACGACCACTACCAGCTAGAAGGACGAGGCCAGCGGATACCCGGGAGCCCCACCACCTGGAGGCTCCCCCCCCCCCAGTCACTCACCACCCCAACTTGGAAAGATATCGGCCGTTCCTTCACTGTCGCTGGGGCAACATCCTGAAACTCCCTCCCTAACAGCACTGTGGGTGTACCTACACCTCAGGGACTGCAGTGGTTCAAGAAGGCAGCCTACTGAAGGGCAACTAGGGATGGGCAATAAACTCTGGGCCCAACCAGCGATGCCCACGTCCCGTATATGAATTTTATAAAATGTTGCCCGCCCGGTTTAAGGTTTATAAACATCTCCACATGGCTGGAGAGGAACATGGAGTGGGAGAGGAAGGGTCCACTTGCCAAGTTATTGCTGCTTTGCTCCAGTAATCGAATTTCCCTATTATTTCTTTTCATCATCCTTTGCTGGCTCCTAATATTTTCATTTGCCGCCACTGACCTTTCCAAAATGTTATGCTTTACAAAGCAGAGACACACAGATAATAACCTCCCGATTACTTCCTGAGAAGTAGGTAAATCGCCACACCGGGAATATTTCCGATAATAGCCATTATGTCAGTTTGCAGTGTGATACCTTATCATATACACAAGGGCCGCTATTCCTCCGAACATACACGGGGACTGCAATAATCATCAATATACACATTACATTTCGTACAATGTACAGAGTGATTTTCTCATCATATACAGACCAGTTATTATTCTCTAGAACGTATACTTAGCTGGAATTCTTTTTAGACCCAAGGTTATCCACGAAGGCCCCGCCTTCTCAACCTTGCCCCTCGCCTGAGGTGTGGATGACCCTCAGGTTAAATCCCCACCAGTCAGCTCTCCCCCCTCAAAGGGGAAAGCAGCCTGTGGTCATCTGGGACTGTGGCGACTTGATTGTATAATGTCTGCTTCCTATCGTAGGGGCTACAGTGTCCTGTGACAAACACTTTGGCTGGTATTCCTTAATTGTTTTATTTTATTTGTCTTAATTTGTTCAGGGGGGTGTGGGCCGCCCTGGCTGCGTCAGCATTTATTGCCCATCCTTGAGGGAATTTAAGAGTCAACCACATTCCTGTGGGTCTGGAGTCACATGTAGGCCAGACAGGGTCAAGACGGCAGATTTCCTTCCCTAAAGGACACGAGTGAACCAGATGGGTTTTTACAACAACCGTTTCAGCTTTTAGACCTTTAATTCCACAGATTTCTATTAAATTCAGATTTCACCATCTGCTGTTTTGGGATTTGAACAGGTACATCGAGTATTATCCCGGGTCTCGGAATTACAAGCCAGTGATAGTACCTCTACCCCACTCCCTCCCCGGTGCACAGGGCTGCTTTTGTTTCCCCAGGAGTAAGAGCTAGAATAGGCCATTCGGCCCGTCCAGCATTCTCTACTATTCAGTGAGATCTTGGCTGATCAGGGCTCAACTCCACTCACCCCGCCCTCGTCCCATAGCCTTCGATTCCCTTTGAATCTGAATATACCCAACGACTGATCACCCACAGCCCTCTGGGGCAGTGTGTTACGACTGGAGAGATTTCTCCCTCATGCGAGCCCACGTTCTGGACTCTCGAGCCAGGGGAAGAAGCCTCTTAGCGTCTACGCCAGCCTCCCAGCCTCGGGGTCGTATGTGGCCCGTCTGGGTTCTGAGTGGGGCTGACGTGAAATTTTGTTGACTTGCCCATGCGCAGGGTCGCCACATTCCATTTGTTTCTGTCCATTTGGCTTTTTGTCCTACCACAGGGTGATGCGCACGGAAAGCGAGGGCGAGTGGAGTGAGGAGCGTGCTGATTGCTCACAACATTGACGGCGAGCGCCGTACGCTCGCTCTGCGCCCAAAGTGTGACCATTTCTTTTGCTTTACCATTTGAAGTTGACGACGCTTCTATTAATATATGAAGATTAAGAATGTTCTACAACTTGTTATGAAACATTCACCGTGAGGGCAGCACGGTGACGCAGCGGTTAGCACTGCTGCCTCACGGCGCCGAGGTCCCAGGTTCGATCCCGGCTCAGGGTCACTGTTCGTGTGGAGTTTGCACATTCTCCCCGTGTTTGCGTGGGTTTCGCCCCCACAACCTAAAAGATGTGCAGGGTAGGTGGATTAGCCATGCTAAATTGCCCCTTAATTAGAAAAGAATAATCAGATACTCTCAATTAATTTTTTTTTTAATGAAATATTCGCTGTATTTACCTACCCTGCACATCTTTGGGTTGTGGGGGTGAGACCCACGGGGAGAATGTGCAAACTCCACACGACAGTGACTCAGAGCTGGGATTGAACCTGGGACCTCAGCGCCGTGAGGCAGCAGTGCTAACCCACTGCAGCACCGTGCTGCCTCCCTGCTTTGAATCATAACCGTGGGGTCATGGTTAGCGAACCAGCCCTATTTAAATCTTGCCGCCCACTCAGATGCAGGAGGGTCATTCATGCGGCCCACTCACCCGCCGAGGTTGCCCATCACTGATCTACACTGTCAAGTCCCCTCAGAATCCTACAGGGCCAGATATCTCCGATCGTCGGGATTCCCTTTTCCTGCTGATAACGCACTCCCGCCCGCAGGTTTTGTGGCGGCGTGGGGTGGTTCCGATGGGAAATCCCATTGGCAAGCGGCGGGAAGATAGAATCCCACCACCAGCGAACGGCGTGCCCCCACATTGGGATCACCCGTGATTCTTCTCAATGCCAGGGAACACAGCCTGTAATCTCATTTAACGTACACCGATAGGAGAGCTATTCTCCATCATTTACACAGGGGACTCTACTCTTCATGATATACACAGCGGTTATTTCCTTGTACACACCCAAGGGCTGCTACACCCATGGGCTTGTTCGCAGGAGCAGGGAGGATTATTTCTAACACAAGGCTGGGCACACCGCTGTGATCGCGGATCAGAAGGTCTTTGAGAGGTGTGATCATCAGAGAACGCACGCTGATCTCAGGGGCGAGATGACAGTATTGCTGCAACACAGGGTCACAAGTCTAATAGCATTCTGTTCCCTGAATAACTTCCACCCCCACACTATCAAGCTGAATAATTTATTTTTCGGTGGAGTTCTCCAGGCTGAGCTCAGTGAGGGAGGAGACTGGGAGCGGAGGATGTTATGGATTCACGTGGTCAGGGATGTTGTAGTTTTACAAGTTGCAGTATTTGCAGAGGAGGGATAGAGAGAGAGGGTAGGAGAGAAAGAGAGCGAAAGAGGGAGAGAGAGATGGAGAGAGTGAGAGGGAGACTCCAAGAGAGAGCTGGAGAGAGATAGATAGAGAGAGAGAGAGATGGAGAGAGAGATGGAGAGAGTGACAGAGAGGTGGAGAGAGAGAGAGAGTTGGAGAGAAAGAGAGAGAGATGGAGAGAGAGAGAGATGGAGAGAGATGGAAAAAGAGAAATAGAGAGATATGGAGAGAAAGAGAGATGGAGAGAGAGCTAGATGGAGAGAGATACAGAGAAGGAGAGAGACAGATGGAGAGAGAGAGAGATGGAGAGAGAGAGAGATGGAGAGAGAGAGATGGAGAGGAGAGAGAGATGGAGAGGAGAGAGAGATGGAGAGAGATGGAGAGTGAGAGATGGAGAGTGAGAGATGGAGAGAGAGAGATGGAGAGAGAGAGATGGAGAGAGAATGGAGAGAGAGAGAGATGGAGAGAGAGAGATGGAGAGGGAGAGAGATGGAGAGTGAGAGATGGAGAGAGAGATGGAGAGAGAGATGGAGAGAGAGAGAGATGGAGAGAGAGAGAGATGGAGAGAGAGAGGGATGGAGAGAGATGGAGAATGAGAGATGGAGAGAGAGATGGAGAGAGAGATGGAGAGAGAGAGAGATGGAGAGAGAGAGCAATGGGGGGAGAGAGATGGAGAGAGAGAGAGATAGAGAGATAGAGAGATGGAGAGAGAGAGAGATGGAGAGAGATAGAGATGGAGAGAGTGAGAGAGGTTCTGTACTGGATTCCCAGCGGTCAGCAAAGGGCCCAACTGCATTGAGGACAGGATCTGGCTGGGCGAGTGAGAGTGTGAAGTAAGAGAGTTTCACTGAAGTAAGAATTGCATCTCCATAACACCCATGACCTTAGGATATTCCAAAGCACTTTAAAGCCAATTAATTACAGTACACAGCAAGATCCAACAGACAAGGTAATATAAGTGATGTTGGGCAGATGGATGAAAGTTGCCCATAC